>NC_080751.1:27996717-28309217 GCF_020826845.1 Diceros bicornis minor
GAGGCCAAGACTTTACCTCACAAAACTAAATGCCTCCCTCTTCTTTCCTTCCCTCCTTCCTGCCTTCCTTCCTCCCTCCCTCCCTTCCTTCCTTCCTTCCTATTCATTAATCACAGTACCATTTACCTGCTGCAAGAAATCTGATGGAATTTAATCTACAACACGGTTCTAGACCAGAAGTGCAGGTGCACAGCAGAAACGGGGCAGTGGGGGGGGGGGTTGATGTTTTATAACACACAAAACAGTCAGGACTGCTCTGGACAGAGGATAATGCAAACTAGCTTTGCTGGAAATGAGCTGCAAAATACCTTCATTTTCTACTACAGTGAAACCCTGATAAAATCACAACTGTTAAGGTCATACAGTATATCAGGTGGAATCACAGTCTTTAGAACTCCATTATTAATGCAGACAACCTCACAATCAAAGAGGATGAGAGCACAGTTTCCAGATGCCAATGATTTGATCCTATCTTGTTTGGCTGTTTACATTTAAATAATGTGACTGTATAAATTTAAATAATATGAACCACCAACAGATGGATTCCAGTGAAAAACTGTGTCTTCTCTGAGACCCTGAATGTACACTGTATAGTACTTTACAATTTATTTGAGCAGAGCTCATATTTAAAAAAAAAAAAGGGGGGTGGGGGATAAAAAGAGAAAGAGAGAGACTCATTTCTTCTGCCATTATGGAAATAAAAGGACTACGGCTTTAGTTGGTGGCTGACTGTGCCAAGGAAACATGCAGTCCTCTAACCCCCGGTACAATGTACCCATAAGGTACCAAGCATCAAAGCATATTAAAAGATATTAACTGCATATTTGCTTATGAACAAGATAAAAAGCTGTAGGGCCTCCAGGTTCTCAAGCTGTGAGTGGAACAGCTTTGCAATTTGCCTGCAAAACTGCATTTTGATCTTAATGAATATAAAATGGCTGCCATTAAAAGTAAAACAGATTATTTCGGGTCTTCCAGGGCCCATAGCTCTTTGCCGGCCTTGGAGGGCCACTATGATCTTTCATTAAAATCTCACAGCAGGGCTCCCTCACCAGCAAATCAAGCTTTGCAGTCTAGGAGATTGGCTACATTTAAAAGTAATTTTCAGAAATCTACACAGATTTTCAATTTGGTAATGAAAGCCATAAGAGAATGCAGGCGGCATTTTGTCGAATATTGTTACTGATCTAGCGCTCACATTCGTTAGAAATTAAACTGCCCCGTAACTATCACACTCATGGCAGCTTGCCATTTCGGCTGCTTTCTAATCTCCGTTTGTTAATGAGTAGCATGTGCTAATTGTTGTCATCCTTACTGCGGAGCAGTCCTTCCCCAACAAACATATTTTACCTGCTCAGAGGTGGAGCCTTTCACTCTGTCGCTGACCAAGGTGGAACAGAGTGTTGGCGTTGCTGTTGCTTTGTCAAGAGAGACAGCCCATCACGATAGAAAAAGCTAGAGGGAATCAAATCGGAGATGGGTGCTTGTATTTTACTTGGACTCATCCGCTTGTTTTTTAGTCTAAGTTTTCTAAAGTCCTGAGTAGACAAAATGTTAATACTTTCATGTTACTCCCAAGAACAGGCTGAAGAAACTAACAAACTCTGAGGACAACTATGGTAAAATCAATGGTGGTATAAAATGAGGGGGAGGTGTACTGTGAGGTGGGATGGAAGGTATGAAGAGTCCAAGGGATCCTCCCTGCTAGCCAAAGCCAGGGGGGAGGGCACACCTAAAACCTGAAATGGATGTGGGACTGCCACTGGCTTTGAAAAGAAAGTTTGACCCTTTAACTCCATTCCCTAGATCCTAAGATCTCAGAGGTGGGGGCTGTCACCTCAGAGTGGATGGTCTTATGGGAAGAATCCGGTGGACCCGCAATAATGTGGTTCCTGGGGAGGGAGGGCACCAGAGTGGAGGGAAAACTAGGACTTTAGCATCCGGAGATGTGATGCAAACATCTGAATAGAGAGAAGCATATAAAATAATGATGAATGAAAACATGATTAAATAGAAAAAAAAATTACATAAATGCATTCTAAGACAGAGTGGGTATTTTTGCCTTTGCGTTTCCTCATACTTTATACAAGAACTGAGAGGAAAGTTATTTTTCTGAGATCCTAGAAACCAAAATTTCAGATTATGCTTCCCTTTTGAAAATGCATTCAATAAATTTTCTTTACTTGGCAATTCTCTTTACCTGGCACCTTTAGGGCAAAGCACTTCCCTGCACTAAAATGCGACTGACAACGAGAGCTGCTCCCCACTTCCTTGCTGACTGGGTATAAATGCTTCCTGCTGGTACAGAAAGAGTCTCCATTTAAAATCGTAATTCTCCTTGGCAGAGCACTGGTAGCTACAGAACATATATGCAAAGATGGGTTTATTTTCAGCGGGCTGAAGCAGGCATCTTGTGGTTCAATGAGAGCGTGTCTTGAGCTCCTCTCATTCCAGAGTTTTCTTGGAGCGCCTGAGATACACTCCTTTGGTTTCCACAAAGTACAGTTTTAATTGGGTGGCATGTCTATGATTTTAAGGGAATGACACAGGGGCGCCTAATAAGGTGCCACCCCTAACGTGCATTAGTTTTTGAAGAGAAAACTCAGGCCAATTCCTTGTCTCTGTGGCCTCAAGAGACCAATGGGAAATAGATACAAACAACTTGGTAAGCAGTTTTGAATCTGTTCCACCTGTAGTTGCTATTCTAATTGCAGGAAGTATTCCTGTAATATGTTAGGGTTATAAATGCCCAAAGTGACACTATAGGAAATTCTGCTGAATCCTCTTGAACTCAGAAGTCTGAGACTTCTTTTATTTCACCTGTTGTCAGTTGTTCTAACATTCCGCTGAGAGCTTCCAGGTACATTTCGACAACTGTACACCGTAAGGTCTGTTTTACCATTATTTTGGCTTGTCCTAAATCGTGGGCAGGATGATGGTACATTACCAATTCTGACTCTTATGTATTAAAATATAACAAATATTAATATCCCTCTAATTACTGGAGTGGGGGGAAAAACTGCACTTTAACTCATAGAATTTAATATAATTAGTCTTTAGACAATCAAGTTAAGTTTCATTAGTTATAATAAAATGTAATTATCTATTTGGTTTGTTCCAGAAATATAATTCTATGGAAATAAGCATTGTTCTTGCTTTGTCACTTTGGCTTTATTAATTCTGTTGGAAAATATACATACGCACATATCCACACATATGTATTAGGTGGAGGATTTTATTTAAAAAATCAAGGGTTGGCCCTGTGGTGTAGTGGTTAAGTCTGGCACACTTTCGTTCAGTAGCCTGGGTTCATGGGTTCAGATCCCAGAAGCGGACCTACACCACTTGTCAAGCCATGTCCTGCATGCTTGTCCCGCACACAAAATAGAGGAAGATTGGCACAGATGTTAGCTCAGGGCTAATCTTCCTCAAGCAAAAAAACAGGAAGATTGGCAATGGATGTTTGCTCAAAGCGAATCTTCCTCACACACACACAAACACACACACACACACACACACACAAATCAAATGAAAGATAAAATATTTATGGCCTTTTAAAGGGATATAAAATTTTTTAAGTAATATTTTTATTGCATTATGGATTTGGTTTTTGCCCTATCTCTACAGTGGAAATTGAAGAAATGGCATTCTTAGTTTTCTATTACAATTAACTTTTTAAACTAAATGTTAAGATTAAAATGAAATTTTGGAGGTGAGAAAGTATGTAGTGATTGTTTGAAAGCATGCATCTACTAAAATTCACACTTCTCTTAAAAGTTCATTCTTAAATATAGAGCTCTAGGTCAAAGTTCAAGGTCTACATAAAATTTAGCTTTTAAAAAACTTTTAGAATATTATAGACTCTGTTTTGATCAAGTTTTTTATTTTGTCGTTTTGACAACATAATATACTATATTATACGCTAGATCTAACAACTGGTTTGAAATACAACATTCTAGTACATACATCTACTTTTGTATTTACTTAAATGGACCTCGTAGAGTCAGCCCTCAAGTGACAAATGTGTTTAATTCCAAAAGTTAATTGGTAAATTGCTTTAGAATTTGTAATTAATTTTTCCATAGAAACAATACTTAAATAACAGTTTGGTTCCAAGCCTAGCCTATGAAAAATAAATTTGTCATCATGTAGCTGAACTAAAATGCAAACTGCCTTGGCCTGTCCTTTGGTTCCAGGAAACAGAAAAGCATGAGATACAAAGTGAGGAAAGAATGAGATGAATTTATAAGGGACCAATAGAAGGAAGATGTGGAGAGGAGTGTGATTTCCTTTTTTCCTGTTCAGAGATGAGTTCTCCTACCTCTATAGGCAAAGGACCCTAGACCCAGGCCTAGCGCCAGATATCTATGGCCCCACACTGCCCCAAACTCCCTGTAGCTCCTAAACGAAGGCTGCAAAATCCACAAAGTTTTCATGACTCCAAAATCAACTACCTCTCATCCATCCTCCCAGCCCTCTAATCACATTCTAAATGCTTTTACCTATATACGAAGAGGAATGAGGAGCAAAGACAAGTAAGAGGCAAAGAAGAACTCACATTTCCAGGTAGGCACCTCTGCTTGGGGTTTGAACAAGGAAGCTCAGTATTCGAGTGTTCTATACAACATGCATTTCTAATCCACGCAGAACGCTGGTTAATCGCATAGCCAACCCATAACACTTGTTAATGGCAGCATTATTAGGCACCCTACTCCACTGTCACCATCACCACACACAATCCTGTAGTAGAAGCCTAGGTGTGAAAAGGAACAGCAAATAGACTTTTCCCCAGTTTATAAGGGGAGCTGTGACAGGCAGCAGTGTGTGTTGATGCCTGGGAGTTAGGACCACAGATCATCCTGCTGAATATTTCTACTACATTTGTCCTGCCTGAGACCCTCAGTAATATGCATTCTGTAAATGCAGCATGGACTTCTGTCTTGAGCAGAAGGTAAAGGCATTTGATGAGTGTGATTCTATAGTTCAAGCTTATTAGAGAAGATAAAGGTCCTAGAAATGACATTTAAATAAAATAGAACCCAACAAGGAAAAGAGAAGAAAAAGTATTTCTGAGGAGCCAGAGAAAATTTGAATCTGGCGTCAAGAGTGGTAAAAAGAAGAAATTTTGGACTGTTTGGGAAATATACTATATACAGAGCTATTCCGTGGATGATGAATGCAGACTTCCCATAAGGGCAGTGACAACCTCCCGCCCATTCCACACAGAATGAGAAGAATTCTCAGGACAGTCACAATAGAAGAGTTTTATCAGCTTCTCCAAGAGGCAGAGGTAGAGGGAGGAAGTGGTTGGCTCTCTACCAAGGAGTTCATAGGTTCATTTTTAGACCTTACGTGGCTGAAAGGGATAAACTATTTTCCTGGGATGTAAATGCAAAATTTGTGGAAAGATCCCACTCTCCTCTGTGATTATATGTGATAATCAATGCTGCCTCTAAGAGATATGGTCACTGCTCATCCATGGCCAGGAAGACACAAGCAAGAAGCTGAAGGGCATGGGCAAACAGGTGGTAGAAGCATCTGTCTCCAATTTTAGTTGAGAACCCAAGGGGGCTTTGGGAAACAACTAGGTGGTGCCAAAGAAGACTTCTTTCCTACACTTCCTAATGGTAGAAAGAGGGTCTTCTGTATGAGAAGAAGTGGTCCTTTGAAGATTGGGGCAATGCTTGCGGACAAAAATATCACAGCCAAGCAAATTGTGCTTATACTTGAATCCAAAAAGGCAAAAACTAAATAAAGTTTAAAACTTGGTATTGGGTTGTATGAAGAGATGAAATTAAGAGAATATTAAATTGTAAGTGAGTTAACCAGGATTCTTCAGAAGAAAATAACAGCAAACGTGAGCAGAGACCATGTATTTGTCCTACACGTGCATTTACAACATTTAACAGACTGAAAATAATACACTGAATGTGTCACTTTAATATGAAAAGCTACATATGACCCTAGACCTATATCAAGTCTTGGTGAGATGTGGGGCTCTTGCCTAGTAGTGCTCCCCAAATCACCTGTGTTCCTTTACCAGCTTCTTTCTTTCCAATCAGTTCTAAACCAATACTTTTGTATAAGCAATAAAAATAAACTACTAGAAAAGGAAAATTTTTAAAAAGACAGACAAAATTCAAGCCTCAATTTTTATTGTTAAATTCAACGTACATAAAATTATGTTTGTCATATTGCTTTAAAAGTTTCAACATGCTTACTTTCTATTTCTGGATGTATCTTTTTGCAAACTAATAATAAACAGCTCACAGATTGGCATTGCTCTATGAGCTATATTTTGAATGGGTATAATTGGCCCGGAAACAGTTTGTAACATGGATGTGGTTTTAGTACGTTATATCAAGAAGTAATGGACATGAATGGCCCTGATGAGGACCTATGATAGAAGACATTTGGGTGACGTTAAAAGGAGAAGGAACTCACAGTGTTTCCATTTCAGAAGAGGAATGACTACAGTCCCAGGTCTTCCTAACGCAGATTACAAAGTAATGCAGAGGGATGGGGAACTTTTCTCCCAAACAGTTGCCAGAAGACCCTTCCAAATGAAGATCTTCTGGTAAGTCCTTGGCTTGCCTTCTGCCAGTTGCATCCCTGAAAATGATGAGAGATCAATTTGGAGAATTTTTATTTTGAATTTATTTTGACCAACAAAGAAGCTTTGGTTGGTGAGCTAAAAGTAATGAGAAACTTAGGAGGAAGTAGCATGTCATCTTGTTCTGTTATATTCGTGGAAAAATAATTCTGAACATAGATATTTATCCTAGAATTTAGGAAAGCAGGCATCAAAATAGAAAAAATGTAGATATGATCCTATGGCTAAATAATGTTAAAGGGAAAATAAGCCTATTTTAAAAATTCTGACAAAATAATCACAGATTATCCCAAAGGTATTTTTAAAAAGCCAATATAACTTGAAAGGAACATTCTTCTTCCCCTTTTAAAGCTATTGAATAGAGAATATAAAGGGACATATACCCAAAATGGAAGTCTGAAAACATGATAAGGAACTAATATAAAAAAGTGCAGTAAGAATGTTGTCAGAGGGCTCAAGCTTGGCTATAGGTTGAAAAACTGCCAAGGACAACAGAAAGCTATTTTAAGCTCTGTTTGTAAAGAAGAACAAATGGATAGGTACACTGATTGGGGCACACAACAAAATGTTAACAGATGTCACAGAGAAAACGGAACTATTCAACTCCTATTTTGATTCTATGGTCTCTATCAAGAAGAATGATCTTCAAATTGGAAAGGGCAGAGCAAAGAGAGTTAAGAGTGGACTGGGGCCCAAGATAAGTCAAGACTTACTAAAATATAACCTACTTGTTTCAAATGAGTTCAAGGCTCCAGGCCAGAGAGATTATCTCTCAGGTTACTGAAAGAATCCAAAAGAAGGTCCAGATATGACTGTGGAAACCCTACCAGTGATTTTTTAGAATCATCGTCTAATCACGGATGACCGGGGATTAGTGTGGTCTACAGAAGGAAAAACTTTTAATTTGCAAAAACAGAAAAATATCCAGAACATATCTCTAGCAAAATTCTAGAACAGATTATCACACACATGGGTTGTTTGTGCTTAGAGAAGGAGGTAGTGATGACCTTCAACTAGCAGAGGTTCACTCCAAATCACACTAGTCTCTCCCTCCCTCCCTCCTGGCCTTCCTTTCTCCCTCCCGTCCTACCAACCTCACTCCCTTTATTCCTTTCCCTTATTTTTTTTGTTTCCTTTCTGTTTTATAGAATGACTAGCTAAATAGTTTGGAAGAATGGCTTTTGGTTTCATCAAGACATTTAACACATTACTGCATAACATATTAGTAGACAGAACTAGTATAATTAGGATGACTCAAAACTGTTTGAACAAATGTTCCCAAAGAATGCTTGCTAATTAATTGGGGGCAACCTAGAGAGTTTTCTAGTGCTATGTGCCCTTTGGACTTCATTTTACCCCATTTGTTCTTTCTCTTCTCCTTGTACTTAGCTTTACTCTAGGACTTGCCATATTCCATGAAAATATATGCTCTTGTGTTTATCTCAACTTGATTTCACAAATATTCATTTGGAGCCCACTCTGTAGGAATCAGATGAACTCAGGCCACAGGATCTGGGTAAGATCCAATGCTTTCCTTGAGCTCATAGTTGAATGGGGAAACAGAGGAGTCAGTAAGCAGTTACAACGCAGTTTAACACAGAAAGAAGGATGTGAACATTTGTTGTGTCCCAACCTTTTTTCTATGCACTATGCTAAGGGCATTACATATTTCATCAAATCCTCTTGGGTACGATATGAAGTAGCTTTGATTATCCCAAGGGTATTGATGAGCAAGATCAAAGCCCAGAGAGATCAGTTAATGTGCTCTAGATCAACCCTCAAGTAAGATATGGAGCCAGAATTCAAAGTCAGGCCATTGGATGCCAAAGCCTGTGTGCTGTTATGCCCCACGGCAAAATCATCTGAGTCAAGAAGAAGATAGGCCAATGTGCAGCAAAGGGCAGGTTCCCTGAGTGTCCTGGAGATGAAATGCCATCCAGGAAAACCTCCTGGAGGAGAGGAAGCCTAGCCTGAGAGAGAGGTAGACATTAGCCACAGAGGTTGTCAGAGTGTTGAGGATGAAATTTTAGGCAGAGAGAATGACATGTGCAAAATCAATGAGACTTGAAAGGATGGGAGTGTGTATGGCTGCATTTTAGGTGCATGTGCCAGTGTCTGGAGGACTTGGGAGGAGTCAGGTCATAGTGCAATGGAAAGCCAAATAGAGAGATGATAGCAGGCTCATGTGCTCTCTCTCTCTCTCACATACACACAGAATAGGAATTTTATGAAATTCTATTACTAACAATTCTTAATTACAAAATATGAAGTTTCAGTACATCAATTTCCCTTACTACTTTATTTTTCATATGCGTCATTAGCTGACTTATTCCTAACTTTCAATGTTCTCCCCTCCCCTTCAGTTTTCCCTCTATACATTCAACAAATGTGCTTCAATTTATGCATGAAATGAGTTCTTGCAAACTTGTGTGATTATTTTTCAGTAATGAAATATTACATTAAAGATATGAGGAAAGTTCCCTTTTAGAGGAATCTTATGCCAAATTGCTTTGTAAAGCAAATAGTGACCCCATAACCAATCTTTTTCTAAATCTAGATTTCTGCATATCAGATTTGACTAGAAAAAGATACATCTGTACTTATTTTTACATTTGTCTGCTAGCAGTCCCGCAACATAATAGTACGCCAATTTGAAATACCATAATTTTTATACTTTTTCAGTTCTCACAATGCAATCTTAGAAAATATATTATTTTCCATCTCATACTCATACATACTTTCTTTTCCTTGGTGGAGCTTTAGAATTTTCTTCTCCCTGAGGTTGAGGAGATTGGCAGTAAGCTGTAAACTTAGATAATCCTCATGTACATGGCAATTATAATGTGCTGCATCTGGTGTGAAGTACTTTGTATGCATTGTTACTACAGACTTCTGAGGTATGAACAACTACCACGACCACTTTACAACTTAGTAAACTGAGGCTCAGAGAAGTTGAAGAACTTCTTCAGGTATCCAAGTTGTTCTTCAATCCATCAGCCTGACTTTAGAGCCACAAGATGACTACTATTGTATATATCCTCTTATTATTGCAATAATGAACATTAAGAAACAATTTGTTCTTATAAGAGGTAACAAAGCTTTTGCTGGATGTTGGTGGTGGAAAGAGTATTTTTTATGAGAGTTAAAACAGATTCTAGCAATTTTTCTATTGTCAGTTGCCTAGACAAGATATTTACTTGCTCAGGCCTCAGTTTTGTTATCTGTGAAATGTAATGCCTAAGTTTTTCTCTGCCAGGCACATTAAAGTTCTACTGTCTTGCTGTGATAAGATACTGCACATACCGGATGCCTCCCACCCTCTTTTTTTCCCATTTGTTTTACTAGAAAGTGCATTCAGATTAACATTTGTATCATGAGGAAACCCTTTTATTGACTAACTAAAAATTCAACAATTTTAAAGAAGAAAATGGGAAGAAAAATTAATTTTTCCCTTTTGGCTGCTATGGGTCAGGATGCTATCCCGAGGCAGTGTTGTTCTTAAACCAAAGATTTTATATCAGTGAGAAAAACTGAGTATACAGCTATAATAGCAGATCTAACAGGAAGATTCAGATCTTTTCTGGTTTGACCAGACTACTGGTTTTGGACAAGCATGAAGAGTTTCAGAGATGAAAGTCTTGAGCCCACTCCTGGCTGTTAACTAAGTCAGTGCCAGGACAGCCTCCTCCCCCAACAACATACACTTTGTCCCCAGTACCTCAGAGCATAGGCCTTCCCCACTTTACCATTCACCATGAGAAAAACCAAGCTTTTGATTACCTGTATTTTTTCTTTTCTTTTATCATCAAGGTGACTTATAAACAGCTGCAATAAAAATGATTTTTTTTTCATAAGCGTCTTCTCAGTAATGTCTCTGAGAAAGCAGAGAGGCTAAACGATATGTGACATTCACAGATTTTGCCCCTGAAGCCACAAAATCCACATGAGCAATTTCTTCATTTGACCAAATTAATGGTCATCACAAAAACAAATGTAACTCTGGTAGTCCTGATTTGGCTGAGACAGCTTAAGGGCTCAAACTTAATAGACTTCTTTGACCGATTAGGATCTCAGTGCGGGCTGCAGAATCCTGCAGAATCCTGTCAGAGCCGATAGCCAAGTCCAAACCATGGGCATGGAGCTGCCCTTGATCCATGACCTTAGCATACAAAATAACGGGCTAGAGAATGTCATAGGACTCATAAGGAACTTCAAAGACAGTCTTCATTTTGCTTGGTGGTCTTTACAAAAGACAATTAATCCCTATGAATAGATTGATGCTTAAATAAAATGACTAACAGTAAAAATACATTTCTATATTCCAAAGGCCCAAGAAAAGCTGTGCCTAAGAAGGGATTAGCTGCTATCAGATGATATTACGACTGGATTAATGATGTTTCACATTCACTATATTTATAAAAAAGAGAGAAAAAATGAATAAGTGATTTCTATAAACCTTAAAAGCTAAAAGAAAACTCATTAAAAAAAGGACAGTAGTTATAATAGTATATTTATTTATAAATCTTTAATTGGAGTATTTTTTTCTTTAAAAAACAGCCCTACATTTCAGGTAAATTGTTAACATAGTCGGTGGGCTGTGGGGAACGTGTTTGGGTGGGGGTGTGTGTGTGTGTATGAGAGAGAGAGAGAGACAAAGAGAGGGAGAGGCAGAGACAGTCCCCTGGTCTTCTGTATGGATGCTTTATATTCCACCGGTATTTTTAACCATTCTTATTTTAGGCAATTGTTTTTGTAATAGATACATTAAAGGTGATCATTTTATTTTATTGCTAGTCATTGCTGACTGAAATATTTTTCCAGATGAAAGTAATTACTATGACTACATTACTTTTCTAAACTGTTCTCTGTATTGCATCTCAGGTACTCAGTAGGAAATTCGGTTACCCTGTTTAAAAAAAAAAAAGTCATCTGACTTTACTTATATAAAGACATACAACTGTTATTCTGTTTTTTTTTTTCCTATCTGTATCTTTACATCTCCAGAGGTTGCAGGAAAGCTCTAACCGTGTGTAGAAATATAAAGATAAGAAAAATGGAACAATGGAATAGCTAATGTCAGTATTATAAGCAAAGGAACACAACAAATCATTTTTGGTCAATGATAATAAGTAAAAGCAATCCACATCATACGTAATAAAGGAAGGAAGGATAGAAGGAAGTAAGGAAAGACAGAAGAAAGGAAAGTTGAAAAGAAGGAAAGAAAGAAGGAAGGTATAGAGGGAGGTGTAAGAGAGGGAGGGAGGAATCAACAAAGCAGAGCTGATATCAACAAATTCAATTCCACCAATAAATTGTTGGCTAGCATTACATATGGCTAATATTTACATATTTGAAATCATGTGCTACCTATCTCCTGTACTCTAGAAATCAGTCACGCAGACGGAACTGCACTGCATTGAAGAGCTTTTATTTGGAAACATGGTCAAAGGAAAATACTACTGAAAAAATAATGTCTGTTAGCTTTCTCTTCTGACCAACTAGTTAATCATCTGGCAAATTCCATCAGAAGCTTCATGTCCTAAAGTTGCAGCCAAACAGAACAGCAGCATTAGATCCAGAAGCACCGATTACAGCAGCAGGGCATGTAAATTGATGGTACTTGAGTTCTAAAAATGAGAAGAGAAGAGAGATCTTGCTCCCTTGATTTTTCTTCACCAACTGTAATTCTCTCATCCTCCCCCACACCTGCCACCGCATGATCCTAGCCTGGGTTCATGAGTTTTCCTCAAGAAAGCCATTCAGCTCTCCATAGGGATCTAGTATTGATCCCAGAAGAAGGTGTGAGTCAACTCATTTCGGCTGCCAAGTTCGGGGAAGAGCCATGCATTCAATGATATGTATTAGACATCTGTGCTCCTGACTTGAACTTCTTTTGCAGTGATGGAAGACAGCACTAGACAAGGTTCTCATCTCTCAGGAGACAGATGGAACCTTGCCACAAAGTATTGTGGGTGTGATCCCACCTGAGAGCCACAGTATGTTGTGATTTTTTTCTTCATTTTTTTTTCACTTTTTAATTTTTTTAATTGAAAGCATAGACCATGTTGGCATGGGTCAAAGTCCTCAAAAAAGGCTGGTTTGTTGGAGTCTTGCCAATGTTATTGCCAAGAGTTCTAAGAGCTGTATTTGCTCCCAGAAAAAAGTAAAATCTTAATCCACAAAGCGACTAATGGACATGTCAGCTCAGTCATTCCAAAAGCCCACAGCACTCTCAGGGTATCCTATACTGTGCCATACTGCCAAAGTTACAAAACCAGGCTGGCAAGTGGTGGATGGCAGTAGAAGACTATTTCTGAACCCCCAACATTATGAGACACAATGTATAGTAGGTGATTCTACCACAAGGCTCCAATATTTCATGAAGTCTGCTTGGTTCTACACCAAAATCACATAAAATGAACAACTTCACTATTGCTTCAATCTGCAGGAATTAAGACTCTCATTCACCTGACTAAAATAAACCTTCTCAAATCTGTTCACTCTGACAGCTACAGTCACTCCTGCTAGTTGCAGAGCCCTGCACAGCTGCAGCCAGAGCTGTGTTTGTTTATGTTCTTATGAGGGATTGGAGTTTGAGGCTTGAAAGGGAGATCTGGGCAGAGTAAGAGGCAGCGAGGCTAACTTGGAAGCTGCAGGAATGGACAGAGCCTCCAAAGGAGGGAGTGTGAAGAGAGAAGAGCCAAGGCTCCAGCTAAGCCCATAGAGCATCCTCTCCAGGCAGGAAGAAGGAGGAAGGGGAACATGAAGCAGCAGTGGGTGGCTAACCAGGAGCATGTGTGTCACAGAGGCCAAGCGTTCCTAAGGCTCCAGCATGCCAGCCAAGTGCCACAGACAGGTCAAAGGCGTGGTTTGGAGAAGTGATCACTGACCAGTGGGGACTAATGCAAGGTCAGTTTCAGAGGCACAGAAGGCACAGAAGCATGGGTACAAGGAGACTACAGCTAAAGTGAATGTGAAAGTATAGGAATGGTTCATCACCAGTTTGAGATGTTGGGAAGTGAAAGGAGAAAAGCATGAGGTGACTCAGAAGAGGCAGCAGGGCCAAACGAGAGCAATAATTTAAAGTGCAAATTATTTGCATAGGAAAACACTAAAAATATATTTCTAGCCAGTGTGGGCTTAATTTAAGTAAAAACTAGTTGCATAACTAAACATTAAATATTTTTAAATACTTCTAAATGAAAAAATATTATGATATGAATATAACGGAAAATTTGGTGAAACAAAGAATAAATAACATTTTTAGCAGGTGCTTTTGAAGTTTACATAGTTCTTTCCTATGCCCTTCAAAAGTCCTATGAGGCAGACTTTTTGTTATTCCTATTTTGCAGATTAAACCAAGCTGCCCTGGGGAACAGTTAGTTATGGGTGGAAGTGGGACTTGTGTGATCGGGTGCACACCCTCTTCCCCTTTTCTTCCTTCTATTAAAGCAATTCATCAATAGAAGAGTGACTGAAATTTACTTTTTACAAGACTTTTTTAATGAAAACAGGAGTTTTCTTTTATGTAAACAGATCTTCCTATGGATATATCCCACAACCATACGTTAGCTTTATCTCAAGAGTGTTAACTACCACCAGCTAGCTCAGAATTACCGTTCTCTACTCCAACAATTCCAACTGCAAAAGTTGTGTTATTCCCCAACTATCCTTCACAAATGACAGCAAGAAGAAGGTTGCTAATATATAAGTATCTAGTGCCTATTCCAGTATTATTCTTCCATGGGACACACATAAAGACAATTAATTTCCAAAGATGATAGTCTTCTTTACACATCTACACATAAAGACTGACATACACTTTGCTAGTCTGCTGGAATAATCATATCAACTTTTTTTATACCAAAAAAAAATCTAAAGTAAAATTTTTATGAGGGATAATTAAGAAAGCTAAGATAGTAATAAGTGGAATACACAATAAGAATATATACTAAAATATCCGCTGTGTGCGATGCAGAACGGGTGTTTTAGGAGATTAACAATTATGATCGCCAGTCCTCTTCTGATTCTATAATACTCCACACAATCTTTTTTAAATTACTTTATTAACCTTTCCTCCTAGCACAGAAGTGCCCGATTATAGATAATATTTCAAAATCATCTGAGGTGTAAGTGTGTTTGATTTGCTCAGTAATTATTTGTCTACTTTATTACATTGGCCGAGCACACAAGCTCCTTGGCCAGCTTTATTTCAAGTCCAGTTAAGAATAGGGTCATATCATTTTGTGGATCGCTCCCTTTGGGCCCCAACCTACATGAAATTTTCATATTGGAGATGGGCATGGTGAACGGGAACATAGTACATTTTAAACACGGAGAAATCGTTGCCTGCCCTGTCATTAAAGGTTTCAGGCCCTGGGCTTAATTGTTCACAAGCGAAGGGAAGGTCTTTATTCCCTGCATGACTAGCATGCGGGGCATTGAAGTCTGAGCATGCAAATGTCCGTTGACGAACTCTAAAAGCATATCACTCACATCCCTTTGGTGGCCTTACCCAGGGTCTTTATCATCTGTCCCTTGTCATCCATACCACCCAGGACAACACTTTTATTTTGATCTGAACCATGAATGCATTTGTGGCATGTATTTGGCCTCACACAATGCAGAAAGGAATGGGGAGGGGACATCCACAAGGGGAGATGATAAGCCTTGTCCTTTTCACAGGGGTCTGGAGGAAAGAGTAACGTCGGAAAATCACACTGGGTTTTGCAGAGGGAAAGTTTGCCTGTCCCAACTTTACAACTCAGGGGCAAATGAAACTGATACTTACATGTTTTTAAAGATGACAATGCATGAGATGAAACAGGGTGCATGGCTTATTCTTGAGGGCCACCACCAGGACAAAAGCACAAAGCCCCGATGACTCTGTTTATTGTCCACAATCAACAAATTCTGAAATTTCCATATGTAACAGGACTCCAGGGCTCTGTTAGTAATACAGGATACGGCTGGTCAGCTCAGTCACCCATGGAATTACAGTGTAGGGCATGGATGCCAGTATTTTAGACCCAAACCGAGCATAAAAAACACAAACTAAAACTCAGTGTCAGCACAAAGTTGACAGCGAATGATTATAACAGCTTCGAAGCTTGAAAAAGAGTGTAAATAACTAGGATCCCCTGCGGGCTCACTCAGCCTGCATGCATAACAACCGTGATGGACAGCCTCTGTGGTAAAGTCGGGGAAACGAGGCACTGGGAAGATGCAAAAATTCTGCCAGCAAAGAGCCTTAACTGTCACCTTTCTGACTAAATCAGCTACTTTCATATAGGTAGAAACAGAGCAGTAGGCTACGCCTTTGGAAGACCAATTGCCCCTTTGCCTAGGAAGCAAGAATGTTAATCATCGGCTCTTCTGTGGTTATCAAGGCACTGCAACCTCACTAGCTTTTGCACTTCGCAAACACTCTTCTCCCTGATCTTTAATCCTTGGCGCTTTTAGTCCACAAAAGATTGTTATTCAGAATAACTCTGCTCATTTATAGAATGTAAAAATAAAGGCAAAAGAGGACAGTCCGCCATCTCTAACTACACTGTTAACTTATGGGATGGTTTGGACTCGAAATTTAATTTTCTCTCCTTTTTGTATGCTTCTGCGCACCAGCGTGCACACACACGTACCTGCATCCAACAGCAAATGGTTTTCAAGGGCTGAAAAACGACAAATACTTCATGGCATGAGGCCTCCAGCCCGGTGTAACAGAGGCCAGCTTTGTGAGTCCAGAGCCTCATCACCACTTGTACTTACAAACACAAAGGAGAAAAGAAAGCAGCCGAGGTCTCCTGCACACACCTAGCCAGCACTCCACAGGTTTGTAATTCATTTACAAGATAATTAATCAATTAGCAAACGATCTCTTTCCCCTTCGTTATTTATGATACATAAGAATTGCATCTCCAAATGAAATGGCAGGCTACTTGTATTGAAACTTTGCCCTTCAAACACATTGGTCTTATTTATCTGAATTGAGCAGATGCTTTGCAATGCCAGCCCATTGTAACTGGACTGTTTGCTATTAGAACCCAAGTAAGATTTAAGCTAAACAGAAGAGCATAAATATGACATCCTATAGACATTCATGATGATCAACTGTGCTGTATCATCGCCAGCCACTGCTACTTATTCATATAGGGAAAGAGGGAGGAAATCCACTTGACATTGCTAAAACGGGAACTATAGTCACTGGAAGGAAAGGTGAAGATGGAGCATACATAATTATTGGCTCCAGAGTACAACTCTGGGGTCTTAAAATGCAATTAAATTGCTACAATGCATATATTCTGTTTATAGGCTGAACAATTCCCATGTCTTTCAGAGATCCATATTATACCTGGCACCTCTTTGGAAAGCAAAGATAGCAGGCAGCTTTTGCCTAGGGACAAGGGTGTTCATCCGGTCTCCCAGATAACCATCACTGAGGAGGACTGGCCAACAATGGTATGATGGAAATCCCATCAGACCCCACTCTGATCTGAGACTGCTCAAGAGAAAGAAAGGCTGTGAAACCTCTTTACCTTTCAAGGGTTCGGACGCCTCCAGTGTAAAACACACAGGTTTAACTACATAATTTTTTTTTTTTTGGTTCCTTGCACAGCTATTGTATTATGAATCTCCGCATCTTTCCATATTAACACTGCTGCCAGGTGGGAAAATAGAAAACATCTTCCCCTCTAGCCAGGGCAGGGTGTCTAAAAATATTTTAAAAGCAGAGAGGAAGGTCCCCAGAATCATACAAACATTTCAGCAGCCAAATGAGCAGAGAGTCTGTTTCTGTTTCTGCCTTTTTTTTAAGTCAACAATTATGTACTGATTTACTCCTGTAATTCAGTGTTTTGTGTACTTCTGTACACAGAACAACAAAGGCATTTGGGGTCCATTCGCACAGGTGAAAAAATGGGTCAGCTATGTAACGCTGAACCCCAGGTGTGCATATGGCAGAAAAATTCTGTCATCTATTGCTTCCATGGAGGACTTCTGGGACAGGATCAGAGCCTCACGCCGTCACTTGCCAACACTTTTAATAATAAAACAGCTACAAGGAAAACTTCCCTCACCCTTCGCTCCGTTGAGAAAGGACTTAAGAATAAAGAGCATTTGAATGTTTTAAAAGGAACTGTGAAACTAGTAAATGAGAAAATTAGAGAAAAGTCATTATAATATGAATGAATACCCTTAAAAACAAACAAACTAACCCCGAACCTTACTGTTCTTTTTATCTTTCTCAAAAAAAGAATGGTCAAATGTGTACAGAAGCAAACTCTACTTGCTAGCCATGCTGAGCAAAGCTGGATTTGTTCACTCACAGGAATAAAAAGCACAACAGTGAATCTTGGAGGCATTATTTCTTAGCAGAATTAGCATAACCCAGCACATCAGAGTATTAAAATTTAAAAAGGATTTCAAACTGTCCTCGTATCATCAGCAGAGTCATGTCACAGATTTTTTTTTATTGGTTCGGCAGGCTAGGTGTAATTGTATCAATATTTTAATGCTTGATGCATATTGTCTGTGATACATTGCTTGCATAAATAAAAAGCACCAATATTCAATTGCCAATGAAATAATCACACACTCTAGATCTTTATTATATCATGCATTATTTAATTAGAATAATCAGAGTCCTTTTGAAGGTAAAACAAGATTAAAAAGGTTTTGTTTTATTGGATCTATATATTTGATTTAAACTTTACATGTTAGCTTTACATTAAGAATTTATAAGGCATCAGTTCAAATGGTGCTATTATAAGAGTTTATTTCTTTTATAATTAGTATAGTACTCTTAAAGTACTCCAGCTACAAGAGATAATATTTCAGTATTTTAATGAGCTTTTTAAGTGTAATTGATGTAACAATCATTGAATTACACATTTCTACCTGAAGAATAATGAAGGAAACATTTTAATGAGAAATTTAATCATTATTAGCAAATGATCTACTAAACTGCCATTTGATGACATTTAAAAGCTTAATAGCAGAAAACTGTGTTTTCCTACATCTGCATCAACATCAATGGCGATTACTTTCTGTTACTCTGATTTCCCAGGTTAACTTTCTACCATCATTAATTTATTTATAAATTTGAGAAAACTTTCTTTAACCCACAGTTGTCAGACCCTTCCAGAAAGTGTGGGGCTTGACACTTAGAGGGATAATTTAAATAAATTAGCCCCTTTTCCAGCCTTCAGCAGTTTTCAGCATAAAAGAGCTCTTTCTTGTGAGTATTCATGCTTGCATCAGCTTGATTTTGATGAATGCCCTGCGAATTCCCTGATAGCACCTCAGACAGAGAGATCTTAAACCAATGTCAACAAGGGTATTTAAAGCTCCCTCATTTCAGGAACACATCAGCATTCAGAGGGGGATAGACATGAATTAGAGGAGCCCACTATGCAGCTTTGTCAACTTCTGCTGTTGGGTTTTACTGCTGGGTTTACAGGAATCGCCGTGCCACGGGGAGAGAGGTTAGAATGGAGACACCATAGTGAAGTCCATAACAACGAGTTCTGGAGGTATAAACAGAACCGTAAGATAACACTAGGGAGTCAGGATCTATGTAACCCACTGTAGGTCAGTAGAGTTAGAAGGCAGGCTCAGCCTTCTAACTGAAGTGTTGGAAAGTGCCAAGTTCAAGTCAGTATGCAGGTTGGCATAGGCATGGCACCTGGGGCAAAGGCTAACACATAGGACTTTGCCTGCATTTCCTGTCATCTTCAGATCTTTACCAGGTGTCCATGTGCCTGGCTAGTTCCATAAGGACCAGCCATTTCCAGAACTCCTTAATAGAGTGGTGATTCTCTCACTGTGTGATTTGTATGATGTAAATTGTCAATCTAGAGAACAGAAAGAGGTTTAGATGGAAACACACTGTTATATATCCAATGCACAGTGAGACCTTCCATTTTATTTTTTTAGGTTTGAGTTCTGATTTGGAGTCCTGGCAGTGAGTGGGCAGAAGGGAGGAAAGAGAAAATGCCAGTATTTGACTCACACCAGTCTCCTGATGATCACTAAGGGCCCTTTCAGTCCAAACACACTAGCTTTGGCCCAGCTGCCTACTTTTTCCATCTCAGAATTCTCACCGTCCTTCATTTTTTTCCTCTCTTTTAAAGAACTTGCCCTTTTCACTTTGCATGCTGTTATGGACTGAATATTGGTGTTCCCTCAAAATTCATATGTTGAAATCCTAACCCCCAATGTGATGGTATTAAGAGGTGGGGTTTTGGGGAGGTGATTAGGTCAGAGGGTGGAGCCCTCATGAACGACATTAATGCCCTTATAAAAGAGACCCCAGAGAGCTCCTTAGCTCTTTTTCTGCCCTGTGAGGATACAATGAGAAGACGGAAGTTTGTAACCCGGAAGAGGATTCTCACCAGAACCTGACCAGGCTGGCACCCTGAGCTCAGATTTCTGGCCTCTAGAACTGAGAGAAATAAATTTCTGTTGTTTATAAGCCACCCAATCTATGGTACTTGCTTAACAGCCCAAAGTGATTAAGATACATGCTCTCAAAAAGATCTTCAGAATTAAAAAAAAATCATTTTTATTTCTCTCATAATTGAGGGAGCTGGATTGTATGACTGACTCTCCACAGCATATTGCTGACAACTTGGTGAAAGCTCCAGCCCTGAAACGTTGTGCTGGGCACCATGCCTGGGTGTCCAGCATTGGGTCTTCCTACTGCTTGAGAATGAGCAGACAATGATAACATTACTAAATGACCTACAAAGAGTTAGAGCACTCAAGGGACTATTGATAGAACATCTCTCAAGTAAAGCACAGAGCTGAGAAGCAAGATCTCAGCTTAGTTTTTTAGTTTGGGTGGTGGTGATGTGGTAAGTGATGGTTGATATTGTTTATTATGGAAGATGTAATTGCCAAAACTTCAAAAAACAAGGCTGGCATACTGTATTGGACTATATTTTAAAGTTTATTTGCAAATTACTTCTGATCCTGCAGTGAAAAGCAATATTGCAGTGGACCACTAATAAAGTGGATCTCTTTTGCTAATTACAATATGATAGCTGCCTATAAAGGTGGCCCATGTGTCACATCCAGAAAGAATATAGAATGGTGCTGACATTTATTCATTTTATTAAAAAAATTTTTTGACATTTATTTTTTAAGATTTGGCTATCTTTTGTTATAACCACAATACATGTTCATAAAGATGCAGGATATTTTTGGAGAACTTTCAAATTATAATTTAGATTTAAATAAGTATATTTTGGGCTGGCCCTGTGGCCGAGTGGCTAAAGTTCCACGGGCTCTGCCTCAGCAGCCTGGGTTCGGATCCCAGGTGCAGATCTACATCACTCACCATGCTGTGACAGTGTCCCACATACAAAACAGAGGAAGACTGGTACAGATATTAGCTCAGGGTGAATCTTCCTCAAGCAAAAAAAAAAAAAAAAAAATTAAAAGAGGAAGATTGGCAATAGATGTTAGCGCAAGGCGAATCTTCCTCAGCAAAATAAATAAATAATAAACAAGCATATTTTTTCCAGATCCTTTATATCAGAGGAAAATAAAAGAGTAACATAAAGGAAAATATAAATGAATGTCTGGCTGGAAATATGAAGGGCATAATCAGAGAAACTGGGTCAGGATTAGTTATTAGGAATTTTTACCAAAATAATATTAGGACAGTGTTATTCAGTTGTTGTGATACCATATACCGCGTGAGGTACCCTCAAACTTTACCATATGAACTACCAAATTTTTATCAATATACAAATTTTTTTTTTTGGGGTTATAACTGAATTATAATGGTATCTATCCAATGGAGCAATTTAACTAAGTTAGTCTCAGGATAAGAAGATAAGGACAATTTGCTGCCAACAGAAAGAAAGAAGAAAGGAAGGAAGGAAGAAAGAAAAAAAGGAGGTGAGGAAGAAGGAAGAGGAGAGAGAGAGAGAGAAAGAAATTATAATGAGCAGCACTAAGCCAATGCAAAAGAAAAATGGAATGTTTTCTAGAATATGGAAGAACTTTGCCTCCTGAGAGCATAATGCAGTAGCCCAGGACAATAAACAGCTTTACTCAAATAGCTACACAATGATAAAGGGCAACCACATGAACTGTATGATAGTTGTGGATGCAATTTAACTCTGTCAAGAGTGCCACCAAATATTCTAGTATTCAAAAGTGTGCTATTAATGCAAAAGGGCATACAGATGGAAATAGGAGAAAACTAGAACAAGAATTAATTCAAATGAAAAGTACTGTTTGAACAAAAGCATCGGTGTTCTTGTAAATATTTAATGATCCTCTTTTCCCTAATAACCTCTGTTTTATCCGTTGTATCGGAATCCCAAAGACCCTAACTCATCCAGTTACCAAACCAGATATAAGCAAACGCTAGACATGCATTTCTAAAAGGATCCATCTAACGGTTGGGGGACATGAAATGAAAACCATTGAGAAGGTTGACAAAGCCCCCTCAGGGCAGCGTCATGTTGCTGCCAGCAAAGGTGGAGTCAGGGACAAATTCTCCCAACAGTTGCTGGGGCCTGATCCCGATGAGGGAGATTCTACCAATTACATAACAGCTTATAAGGAAGCTCAGAAAGCACGGTCAATGAAGTGAGCTCCCCCTTCTTTTGCTATCATTCAAGGAAATTTTTTTTAACAAAAAAATGTGAAAGCCCTCTATGTAATCCCAAGGAAATATGAGTCTAATTAAGGCTTTGGATCTACTTCATGGTGCATCATTCTCAGCTTTGATAAAATATTTGAAACACGTACACGTACATCTGCACTTCACACACAAACACGCACCATAAATGCATGTTAATTTGCCTGAGACACACAACCAATTCTTTTTTGGGGTAAACACCTGTCCATTTACAGGTAAAAGAATCACAACTCAGACTTTCCTCACTCTTTAGCTTAAATTCTCTTGTTCTCTTTTTTTGGACTGTTATTTCCTCCTCACTTCATCTCTGCCTCCACATGCCCTATATTTTTCTTCAAGGCAAGGCCAAATCATATCTCCTCAGTGAAGCATTTTGGTCATCCACAACAGGAAAGGAAGCTCCCTTCATCGGAAATACTATAGTATGTATGGTCTGTACAATTTACACGTATTGCACATGACACTTACTATTTATTGCCTGGTATCAATCTTTATTTTTTAAATTATAGATATTTTCTGTACCACTAGACTGTAAGCTCCTAAAGGGCAGGATCAAGCCATAGATTGTAGCTATTAAGAGAAGAGATCTACTACCTGACTCCACTGCTGTGCGCCCTGAGTGAATGTCCCAACCCCAGTTTTCTCATCTGTACATGGGAATAACAAGAGGATGTGCCTCATCAAATTGTTCTGAGAATTAAATAAGAAAGTGCATGTGGCATAGTCTTGCACATACAAAGGTTCAATAAGTATTAGCTGTCGTTGTTGTTGTTAGTTACTGTCTGTTTGCTCCTCAGTGCCGAGCTCTACACCTTGCACGTGGCAAGTGCTCAGTGCTGATGTTTTTGCTTGGCTGCTGAGTAGATATCTGTGATTTTTGCCGTGTAATATCTATTTCTCACTCTGTGAATAGTTCCCTAATTTCTCTCTGGGGAAATTCGCCATCCTCACTCTTTAGATCTTCCCATAGCCGCACCTCGGCCTGACTTCATGTGGCCTAGTATAAGCCTATCATTCCACTGGCCAGAGGGAAGGTATCAGAATCTATGTGATGCTAAGGGATTGCCTAACAACCAGTCTTCTTTCAATTGTATTCTTATCCAGGAGTCATTCTAGGAAACTGCGTAAAATAATCACAATCTTTTCCTTGATTTGGCAAACCCCAAGTATTGAGAAAACACCCAGTGCCACCCCAACCCTCATCTCTGGGAAAGCACAGACAGCTCTAAGGACTTGTCCAGCTGGCCCTCCTATCTGTAGGCTGCACCATTCCACCGTCACTGGAAATTCACCATTAGTTAATCATTTCTAAGAGGATGCTTAGTAAAGATATTTGTTTGAAGAGTAGTAGGAGTTCCATTTGAGCCAAAAATGTGTTCATCTGAGAATTTGGGCACATTTAGGAATGTTTAAAGACTGGCGGTACAAGTTTCTTTCTAGCATATTTACTAGAAGAATCAGGTCCTCCTGAGAAAGCAGAAATATTTGCGCCAGAGCAGTGAACTACATCAAAGGAGGGGCTCCTCTGCTAAGGAGAACAACTGGACTCCAGGGCTATGTGGCTACTTTATCCCACATGGGATTTAATCACGTGGGCTGTTTTGTAGTTCTGTGAATAAATCCTACTTTCTCCTATTTTTTCTCCATGTATCAGCTCAAATGTTACTTCCTTTGAATCCTGAGGTGGGATGACTGCAACAAGAGGGTAGGCAAAAAACAAAGAATGGCTTCACAAAAACCACTGAGTTATTCAGGGTTCAAGAAGTCAGCAGCAGTGGTAACAATGGTCTTATGCTGGATAACGCTCCCCCTGGCCAAGGGCATGGGGAATCTTGGCACAGGTATTGGTTGCCATCAGCCGTCATGTGGGTGACCTCAAGATGTGAGGTTGCCCTGCGCTGGTACTCTCAGTGTATTCAGTGGTGCCCTAGACATCAACATAGGGAGGGTGGATGCCTCCATCAATGGGTATGAGAACTGTCATCTTTACAGGCACCAGGGAATAGTTACCTTTTGCAATGGTAGGAGACATACCAACGGGAAACAGGAGTAAAGGAGGGGAAAATGAAGACATCTTATTCCAAGAGGACCAGTTCAAGAAGCATAAAGTGAGATGCCCCCTGAAAATTGCCAGCATCAGACATGTGAGGAAGCCTGAAATGATCATAAAGCATATAGGGAAGCAATCCAGGAAAACAGTCTTTGGTGCTCGTAGCTGTGGATCTGATCTTCCTCCGGACAGTCAAGGCCTGCAAGCTTTGAGTTACGTAAGCCTAAAAAAGCAGCGTGCTTAGAAGTGTGTGGAGACAAGGCTCTGCTGGCCCTGAAGTGAAAACATTAATTTTGTGCTTAAAAAAAGGTGCTCTTTTTTTCTCTTTTTCAAACCTGACATCCATTTCAATGTTAACAACCTAAAGCCTTTCAAAACCTGGCGTGAGGACTTAATACTGTCTTTTGTAATTGCTGAAACTTTTATTGAAAATGTTTGGTCCTAGGCTCTGCAGATCAGTCATACAAAAGTGAGCGACACATTTAAAAGGCAAATGATCCTGTGAAATGTCAGACCCAGGGACAATTTTGGAGCTGCAGTTGGTAAAAACAGACAAAAATAACTACCGCGTGTAAGCAGTAAAACTTCTCACCAAATCCTCAAAACTTTGTACATGATTATTGGAGCCTTAGATTTAGTTGCTTACCTTTCAGACCAATGCTATGGGTCTGTTAAGAAAAATCTATGCCTATTTTTATGACATGACTTTTTATTATAGGAACAGAGTATAGAGGTGGTCTTTATACAACTTTAGCCCTAAGTGCTACAGAATGTAGCTAGGGTCACTGGGTGGGTTAGTATTATAAGAACAGTCTCTCCAGAAGCTTTCCTTGCATAACCCATTTCTGCCAGAGACCACCAATTGCTTAATCCTAGCAAATGCACATAGGCCACTGAGCCTGAGAAAGCTTCTGGCCTATCAGCATTCATATTTCAAAACAGAAAATTCAGACCTTGGGTCCTGGATCTTTGTCCTCAACAAAAAGACCCTCAGAGAGCAATAAGAATGTTAACCTGACATTGCTGCTGACCAAGATAGAGTAAAAGGGACCACATTTAACCTCTGCCTGAAAAAACTAAAAACACCAGATAATAATAATGGTTTTCCAGACACTAGATATCAGGCAATGGACAGTGATCTCTAAGTGATGGGAACAAATGAGGTGAGCCCTACCATTGCCATTAACACCAGCTTTGAGAGAGTTTCCAGGTTGTGGTACAGGGAGGGGGGACCCAGGCTGAGCCCAGCGGAGGAGACAGAGCTGAGAGTATATGGAGACACAGGCAGCTAGAGCTTACAGGGCAAAGTACCAGAGAAGAGAAAGCTGCACAGAGAAAGAAACTTGGAGATCTGCAGAGGGCCTCCTTGAGCATCCAGCAGAGTACTTATCAGCACAGGCCTGGGGGAAAGAAGCAACTGAAAGGATAGGAGAAAACACTGCCTGTTGCCCACACAGGGCTGGGAGAGTCCCTGTTTCCACCGGCAAGACTGAAAACCTCATAATTCACAGAGTATTGTGAAGAATACACAGAAGTTTCTTGCCTCGCTAGTGGGAAATAATTAGCCCTATGCTAAACAAAACTGCTCTGGACTCACTTAAAAATAGTAAAAGTAAGACCCTCCA
This sequence comes from Diceros bicornis minor, assembly GCF_020826845.1. Lineage (NCBI taxonomy): Eukaryota > Metazoa > Chordata > Mammalia > Perissodactyla > Rhinocerotidae > Diceros > Diceros bicornis. Next base: position 28,022,661 of record NC_080751.1, read on the forward strand.
AAATTCAACTTTCCCAGAATAAAAGATCCAAATATTTACAGAAATACAAAAATAACTAGCACCCAACAGGATAAAAGATTACCAGATATGCAAAGAATCAGGAAAATACAAGCTGAATGAGCAGTGAAATCAATAAATTAAAACTAACCAAAAATAGACACAAATGTTAGTATTGGGAGACATGGACATTAAAACAGATATTATTACTGTATTTTATATGTTCAAAGAGTTAAGAAGAGACGTGGAGGATTAAAAAGACCAAAATCAAACTCCTAGAGATGAAAACTAACCTGGATGGGATTAGTCATGATATTAGGAAAGATTAGTGAATTTGAAGACATGGCAATAGAAACCATCCAAAATAAAACAGAGAGAAAAAAAATTTCAAGAGTAAGGCATCAGTAAGCTGAGGGACAACTTTAAGTTGCCTAATATACATATAATTGGGATCCTATAAGGAGAGAAGGGGGGTGGGGCAAAAAATTAAGGAAATAAAGGCTGAAAATTTTTCAAGTATAAAAAAAACTATAAAACACAAATCCAAGAATCTCAATGAACCCAAGTACAAGATACATGAAGAAAAACTACCCCAAAGTACATCATAACCAAATTGCTCAAAATCAATGATAAAAACAATATTAAAAGCAGCTAGAGGAAAAGCCACATTCCATACAGAGGATCAAAGATAAAAATTACAGCAGATTTCTCTTCAAAAACAATGCAAAGGTGAAGCCAGGGAGCAACATCTTTAAAATATTGAAAAAAAAACACACACAAAAAAAACACTTGCTAACCTAGAATTCTATACCCAGGGAAAATACCTTTCAAAAATAAAAGTGAAATGAAATTTTTTTTCAGATGTAAAAAATCTGCAAAATTCAGGACCAGCAGATCTGCATTACAAGAAATGTTAAAGAAAGCCCTTTGAGAGAAAGAAAAATGATACCAGAGGAAAATATAGATGTCTAGAAAGGAATGAAGAGCACTGAAATGGTAACAAATGGGTAACTACTTAAGAGGTTTTTCTTATTATTTAAATCTTTTAAAAGATAACTGACTGTTTCAACAAAAGTAGTTACAATGTGGTGTGGGTTTTATAACATATGTATAAGAAAAATGTCTGACAACAATAGCATAAAGACTGAGGTGGGGAGGCACTGGAAGTATACTATTACAAGATTCTTATACTCTACAGGACATGGTATAGTAACACTTTATGTAGAATGTGATAAATCAAAGATATATACTATAAACCCTAAAACAAGCACTAAAAAAAAACAAAGAGTTATAGTGATTAAGCCAGCAAAAGAGATTAAAATGGGATCATAAATAATAATTAATCTAGAAGACAGCAAAAGAAGAGAAAAAAGAGAACAAAGAACAGATGTGGCAAATAGAAAACAAACAGAAAGATGATAAACTTAACCTAACCATATCAACAATCACATTAAATAGAAGTGGTTTAAACTCTCCAATTAAAGGGCAAAGATTGTGAAATTTAATTTAAAAAATCATGGCCTATATGCCATTTATAAGAAACACAATTTAAATATAAAGAAACAAATACTTCAAAAGTAAAAGATGGAAAAAGATGTCCCATTCTAATGCTAATTAAGAGAAAGCTGGAGTGACTATATTAATATCAGACAAAGAAGATGCCAGGGCAAAGAATATTAGCAAGGGAAAAGAATGTCATATTATAATGATAAAAGAACCAGGTCATGAAGAAGGCATAAAAATCCTAAATGTTTATGCACCTAATAACAGAATTTCAAAAAAAATGAGGCAAAAACTGAGGAGTCCTTGGAGAAACAAACACATAAGTATAATCTAGGATTTCAATATTCCTTTCTCAATAATGGATAGAACAAGCAGACAGAAAATCAGCAAGGGTATAGAGACCTTAAAATAGTATCAACTAAACTGACCTAAATGATATATACAGTCATGTGTCACTTAACGGTGGGGATACATTCTGAAAAATGTGATTTCATCATTGTGCGAGCATCATAGAGTGCACCCACATATAGATCGTATAGCCTACTACACACCTAGACTCTACGGTACTAATCTTATGGGACCACCGTCATATATGTGGTCTCCCGTTGACTAAAAAGTCAGTATGTGGCACATGACTGTATACATAAAACACCCCATAAACATTAGATACACATTCTTTAAATGCACACCTAATAATTACCAAGATAAATCATATTCTGGGCCATAAAACGTGTCTCAGTAAATGTAAAAGAATTCAAGTCTTACAAAATATGTTTTCTAACCACAAAGAAATTAAATACAAAATCAAAATAAAAAGATTTCTGGAAATTTCTCAAATATTTGGAAATTTTAACACATTTCTAAATAAACTATAGGTCAAAGAAGAAATCAAAAGAGAAACTAGAGAGTAATTTGAACTGAATGAAAATGAAAATACAACATATCAAAATTCGTGGAGTCCTGTAAAACAGTATTGGCGATGGGAGAAGGGTATTTATAACATGAAAGGTCTGTGTTAGAAAGAAGGATCTTAAGTCAGAAACTCAGCCTCCACCACAAGAAACAAACACAATGCCCACAGCAAAAAAAAAAAAAAAAAAGAGTAAAGTAAACAATGTAAGCAAAAGAAAGGAAATAATAAATATCAGGACAGAAATTAATAAAATGGAAAACAGAGAAAAAAGAGAGCTAATCAGTGAAATCACGAGCAGGTTCTTTGAAAAAACTCAATAAAATTAGTAAACTTCCAGCCAGACTAATTAGTAAAAAAGAGAGAGAGAAGACACAAATTACCAATATTAGGAAAAGGAGAGGTGACATCACTAAGAATTTCAGTATATTGAAAGGATAAGGGAATAGTATATCAACTTTATGTCAATAAATTCAACAACTTAGATGAAATGGAAAAATTCCTTGAAGAAACAAACTACCAGAACTCAGGAAGTAACAGATAATCTGAATAACCCTATTATACCTTAAAAGAATTTTTTTTTGAAGTTTAAAACTTTCCCACAAAGAAAACTCTAAGACAAGATGGCTTCACTGTTGAATTCTTCCAAACATGTCAGAAAATAATACCACCTTCACACAAGCTCTTCCACAAAGTTGAAGAGAAGGAAATACTTCCCGTCTCATTTTATGAAGCCAGCATTATCCCAATTGCAAAACCAAAAACAGACATTACAAGAAAACTACAGATCAATATTCCTTATGGACATAGATGCAAATTTTTTTTAAAAACTTAGCAAATGGAATATTGGCCTGGAAAGATTTTGCTTGATGAATCAAATACATCAAAGCTAATGAAACCACAGAGGGTAGGGTCTATCATTGTATCATGTTGTGAACTCCTCCAGTAAAATAGCATTTTAAATAACTAAGTTTCCCCTTTCCACAAAACCAAAAAAGCAGTTATTCTCTTTATTCACTTGTGACCGTGGTTTAGAGAGAGAAGGTATAAAGTAGTGTTCAGAGCACAGATTCTGGAGTCAGACTGCCTTGGACTGAATTTCAGATCCACCTCTTACTAGTTTTATAACTTGGGAACATTATTCAACCTCCCTGTGTATCAATTTAATCTTCCATAAAATGGAGACAACAATATCTCTTTCTCATAGGGATGTTGTGAGGAGTAAGTGAGTTAATCCTTGTAAAGTGTTTAGACCAGTGGAGTGCAGTATGGACAACACAGCAAGTAGGAGCCAGAGTGATTGTATCATGTGAATAGGCATGAAAGACACATGTTGAACTGAGTACCGAAGAATGTCATTTTTGGTGTTACATCAGGAAGAAGACAAGGAATGAGCATACCACAAAAAGTCATCAGTATAAACAAGCACTTAGAAGTCATAAAGGTTATCGGTATTTTCCAGAAATTGTGATTAAGATAACGGGTGCTGTATGTAGAATATATTTTGTGATTATGGGGAAGGGAGAGAACAGCACAGGAGTAAAAGCTGGAAAAGATCGGATAATGAGGAGCCCTGGGTGCCGTGAGAAAGGAGTACAGTTTGATCCTGGTCAAGATAGGAAACCGTTGAAGAATGTAATGCAAGAAAGCGTCATAGCTAGATATTTCTTTTTAAAGACTATTTTGGGAAAAGTATGGAACATAGATCCAAGAGAAGGAAGCTGAAGTCAGGAAAATTTTCTAAGAAGCTGTATTAGTTTCCTATTGCTGTCATAACAAATTACCACAAACTTAGTGGCTTAAGACAACACAAATTTATTATCTTTCAGTTCTTGGGTTAGAAGTCTGGCACAGGTCTCAGTGGGCTAAAATCAAGCTGTTGATATAGTAGTCTTCCTTCTGGAGGCTCTAGGCTGAATTTATTTCCTTGTCTTTTCTAGCTTCTAGAGGTCACCCGCTTTCCTTGGTTTGTGGGCCCTTCCTCCATCTTCAAAGCCAGCAATAGTGAGTTGAGTCCTTCTCTCATCAAATCGCTCTGGCCTCCTTTTTCCACTTTTGAAGATCCAGAAATTGGACTCACTTCATAATCAGGATAATCTCCCTATTTTAAGGTTAGCTGATTAGCAACCTTAATTTCATCTGCAACCTTAATTTCCCGTTGCCATGTAATGTAGCATAATCATAGGGTCTGGGAACTAGGAGATGGATGCTTTTGGGGGGCTATTACACAGAAGCTTCCTACCACAGAAGCTATTACAAAATCTCAAGTAAGATATGATAAGTGCCTGAACAAAGGTGGTGGCAGTAGAAATAGGAGGGGATATATTAAAGAGTGCTGTTAGATGTACAATTAAAAGAATACATAGATTAATTTGGGTGGGTTTGGAGGGTACAGAGGACAGAAGGGAGAGCAGGAAATTAAGGACGTCTCCTAGTTGATTAAATTTGAAGACTTGGTGAAAGATGATGCCATTAACTACTATAAGTTCAGTTTCTTATACAATACTAAGGGAAAGACGTCTAGAAGGTTTCTGGAAATTGGGGCTGAAGTTCAGGAAAGCAGTAATGCTGACAACCAAGATCTGAGCATTGTCACGTCATATCTGAAGTCTCAGAGTAGCTTGTTGTAAGTTACCAAGCACCCTACCGACGTACACACACATACTCCCACTCATTACTTACCAGCTTTCATTGGTACTAGTCGATATTTAACATGACAAAGATATATCTTAAAAATAAAATGTAAATGATCCACTACATCTGCTCTGAATCTTCTAGCTCAGAAGAAGGACAAAAATTTACAAATCTAATGGTGAACCCCTACAGAGGGGGCATTCCCTAGCCCAGAGGATGTGGACGTGGTGGTAAGGATCTGTTCTACCCTAAAAAGCAAAGAATTTCGACACTGGATGCGACCGTGGCTTTCCAGCCCTGATTTCTTGTGTTCTGTCTCTCACAGGAACACCTGTGAGAATATATATTTAACTCACTGGAAACCAGGTTTCTATTTAAGATTTGGGGCATCTCCATATTTTCTGAGAGGCTTCAACTATATATATTTTTAAAAGGCACTGTTGAATATGGGAAATCTCTGCACCTTCCCTTCAATTTTGCTGTGAACCTAAACTGCTCTAAACAAACAGCCTTTAAAAAAAGTTAATATCTGACGCATGATAACATTCTGCTTCAGGATATTGCCCCCAAAGCCTAGCGATTTTAATTTAAACAATTCCTTTTATTAAGGAAGGAAAAACAGGTGGTATGATAATATACCTGCAAATAAGGTTGATTTAAAAAAATCTCTTATAAAAAAGACCTGAGGCATTATACAGGTCTGCTAATTCCCAGCAATGCAGATGGTGCACCATACAAACCATGAGTAATAAAACATCCTGTAACAGAAACTTAGAATTCCATATAAATGGCTGGGGGGTGGTCGGGAAGGCAGAATGGAAATGTCCATTTAAACATAGGACCTTGATTAATTTTCTTCTGTAGTGGAACCATAAGAACCAAAATAAGCTCACTGATGTAGCTGTGGTGACATATGAGTTGGAAAGCATGACGTGTACAAAGGTGAGTAATAAAAGCGAAGCAAACGAGCAAAAATATATCAAAAGTGACTCACATTATGTGTTTTCATTGTTAAGAGGTGTAGTGAAATTCTCATCTGGTGAATTCCAATTCAGCATTTCCTTGATATATCTTTTATAATTTTCACTCTAATTATAATGAAAATCATTTTTCAATGTAATTTTGCAATAAAAATGTTTCTTTATTCCTCATTACATAAGAACATGATCTTGTACAGTTACCGAGCAGGCTTACAATACGCACACTGTATCTTCCCTTTCTTACCATTTAATCTCTTCATAGTCTACAGATGTCAAGAGGTTCAGATTAAGCTTGTTAAAGATCTGCTTCACTCGAACTCACTGATGATTATTTATTTAGCAGTTTTATGTAACCCTGTCATTGATAAGCACTCTATTAATTTGCCGAGGGACAAATCAACACTAGTTATTTTTCTACCGGCTATTAGACTCGGTGCTGCTGTTTGTTACAAACCACTTGCCAGTTAATTATAAATTATGGGTCCTCTTTGCCTATATTAATTGATATCTCCTCTGCCTTTGTAATACTAGACAAATAAATTGAAGGCAAGATTTATTAAGCAGTGTATGTCTTGTGTCTCTTGATTAGTATTCTTTACTTTTTTAACATTTATTCTTGTTTATACAGATTTGACAGACCAATGCATTAGAGAAATGATCTTTGGGGTGTTTTGTAGTAAAGAAAGAAAAAGATTTAATAGGCTTCCTAGAAATTTATTTTAAATGACCCACAATTCATTGTAAGCAATTCTTAAAATGCCTTTTGACTTTGTGCTAGAGACTGGTGACGGCAGCTTCCCAAGGAGGCAAAAGTTAATATTCAAATGGCTTTAAAGTCTGTGCATGCAGTTGCTATAAGATAAACAAATATGATGTGTATATAACTTAAAATCTATATCACTTTACACATGCAATAGCCAATGTCTCTTTCCTTCACTTTATTGCTCATATGCATTCTATTACACATGCTCTTACATACATACAGAGCCCCTTTTTCTTTATTTTTCTCATTTAAACAATCTGTAGGTGTAATCTATAGTGACAAAACAATAAACTAGAGCCATTTCTAATTTTCAGAAGCATGAATTATAGATGGCACTTGCCACAGGACATGCACCTTTCCATTTGCAGCCCACAGAGGACTTGGAGTCCGAATTTAGGCCAGGTAGGAAGAGAAAAACATTTTACAAAAGAAAGTGTTAAATTGTTTGCTCCCTGGACAGTATCAAACATTGAAGAATTGTAAATTTAATGGGAGGGATTACACTCGAGGGTCATTGGACTATATTCTGATTTTAAAGGGCTTGAGAACCTAACTATCTGCCAAAAGATCTGGGTCTCTGAAATCCTAATTTTGTGTATAATTTCTCCATTTAATTGACAGTTTTGACCCAAGTTGCGTTTTCAATATCTTGGATTCCTAATAATTTCCCATCTGACATAAATCCAGTTAGCCCATTGGGATGGGTGTGTTGTTCCTCCATTAGTTCTCACGGGAATGGAGAGATATATTGGTCAAGCAGATCTATTCCTGTTTTCAACTCACACATAATTGAATCCCTTCTCCAACATATTCATGTTTGAAGATTTAAAGACTCTCCAATTAGAGTTTTGAGGAAGCCTTTAGAGTAAAATTAGCTAGCTCATTCAGAAAACATGCTCTCTGCTAACATGCTATGAAATTGACCTTGAGCCACTTTTTAATAATGAGATTTCAAGAATCATCTTCTCCCATATACCATGCTACCTTTTCTTAGCTGTTTCTGGGCACACCTTCCAATGGATCTCATGAGTGATAGAATTTCCTGATAGCCTCGATTCATTTGATTATGCAGAAAATATGCTATTAATCATCCTCTATCCATTTATTATTTTGTCTGTATATCCTCCATATTATCTTTCCACCATTTACCATCTCACTGCTCAAAATCTCTGTCCCCTACAGTTAAACAACATCTGAGAGAAGTAAAATTTAAGTTATTAGTTACAACTTGAAATTACTTTGATTAGCAGTAGATTAGAGTTGACACTAACCTTTCAAATAAATCATTTTTGATTATTCACATTTCACATATTCACGTTATTTTTGAGCCTAATTACATGGTTAATCCATTGTTTGCTGAACTGTAGTGTACTTTTTTTTTTAATGCCTCATACTATTTTAGCCTAACCCAGTGGCTCTCAACTGGGGCGATTTTACTCCCCACGGAACATTTGGCAATGTCTGGAGACAATTATAGTTGTCACAAATGGTGAGGGGAAGGGACTGCTATGGGCATCTAGTAAGTAGAGGACAGAGATAATGCTAAACATCTTATGATGCACAGGACAGTCCCCACAACAAAGAATTACTGGTCCCAAACCTCAATAGTGATGAGGCTGAGAAAGCCTACTCTAACTCCTCAAAATAAACCCTAACTTTCTTTCTCAAAGGGGCATTAATAAGTAGAGCAAGAGTCTGGGGGGAAAAGTTCACAAACCTAATCATAACTACATTTTCTCATTTTGGGTGACCCATAGAGTTTGTCTCAATGTGCTCATTGATATCGAGGCTGACTTGAGATGCTCAGACAACATTGGGTTTAAAATGTGCACACTTGGAAACCGAAATGAATCTTCTGTAAAGCTTGCTGTGTGTTACCTCGTGAAAACATTATCAGAAATACATTCAAGAGAAATATTAAATTCAATTCTGTTCAACTAAAATAGCTGAATTAGGAGCTCTGAGTTGATCAGTGGGAGAAGGGAGAGGACCTATAAGTTGTATAGGGTTTTGAGGCAAACTGGTCATTGAAGCAACACACAGAAGAGGAAGTACAGGTGGATAAAAGGACATGAAATGGACTTTAGTGCACCTGGGAAAATATGAAGATTTAGTAACCTGAGATATGAATGTTTTCATTCAACAATTATTTACTGACATCCAGTGAGTATAAAGTACCATGTACTACAACAGTTGTCTTCAAACCTTTATCTCTTCACCCGAAAAGTATTTTTTAGCATATAATTATGTATAATGATATGTAATATATGTAAATCCACATATTCAATATTAGTAAAACATAATTTCCTATTAAAAAATGTAAATAGACATTCTAATATCATCTAATGTTCTAATATTATCGACTATGATCTTTCCACACCCTCAACATGCACACCTCACTTTGGAGACTGCTGCACTAGGAGATACAAATTTAATTCTTTACACGTACCCAACTAGATGATGGTCTTCTTGAGAACAGCAATTATATCTTTTGTTCTTTTTCTTTGTGTTACTAGTGCTCGCAATAAACAGGGATTCTATACCTGCTTTATTTTATGAATAAATGGAGTTGGCCTATAAGAAGCTGATCCAGTAGGATGGAATACGATAGGTGCACACATAACTATACCACAAGGCAGAACTATAACGTAGTAGTGACTAAGAGAAAAGCAGATTTGCTTCTGTCATAGACTTTTCCACAATCTACTCTGAAGCATGGCCAGGGAGCCCACAAATTTTCCTTCTATTAGTATTTCTCATTCCTAGGCATCCTTGGGTTATGACCACATTTCTTCTTGTATGAGAGTGCTCAATTAAGCTTTATAAGGTCCGATTAAGCTGATTCCATATTACATATAAACCTAACATTTAACCCACTGGATTTCTAGATTCCTCCAGGATCAAGATGAAATTGTCCAATTAGGAACCATACAAATCCTTCTCCCTCTGAAATGAGTTTAATTCTTTATTTAAGTCAGGCAGGATTCTTTGTCTTCTTCCTTCTTAAACTAATAACTTTTCCAGTTAATCTATAACCATGATTGACATATATAGGAGACATTTATCCTGCCAAAATTTTGGCCATCATCTTAGCATTTTAATTTCATGTTCTTTGGAAACACTCTGTGTGTCCTTTGGCACTGTTTTGCTTGTTGGAGTTTATAAACAAACAGACTAGGCTGGAAGGTGAGTATAATCTCACTTTGGATGGGCAGGGAAATTTCTGCACAGTGATAAAATAGTCATCATCACTCTACTTCTGCAATAAAATAATTTTACTGACTTATTCATTGGTTTAACTTTCAAGTATTTCTATAATATGGAACCCCCACACTCAATATTAACACTGAAGAGAACCTGAGTAACTCTTGAATTAATTAGTCCTCTATTAAATATGTTGAAGGAATAACCTTTTGCTGATGGAGGCTTTAGCTTTCTCTCTTACCTTAGAGGACCAAGACTATTATGGGCCACATTCCCTCTTTCCCTTATTTCATTTACGCTTCTGTGACATTTACTGAGCATCTACTATTTCATTAAGTTGAGATTCCATAGATTCTGCCATTCCTAGATAAAACTCTTTCTAAAGGTATCTGTACCCACAGATATTGTCCAGCCAAGGAGCCTTCAGATAAAGTCTCTTCCTTTGTACGGTTTGCTGAATATGACTATCAATGAACAGAATTGTGAAATTGTATCACCAAAAATTAGCTGAGCAAGATCTGCTTATCAAATTAGCAAATGTTAATGTGGATTGAGTGCCTGGCACATAGTATACTCTATATAATAACCCTCCAAGAGAAGATACTATTATTATCTCCATCTTAAAGGTAAGGAAACTGAGGAACAAGAGATTAAATATCTTGCTGTAGTAGGTCACAAGGTAGATGAAGGAGCAGGAATACTGAGGAGCAGAATCTGCACATATTTAGAGGTAAACATAATACTAAATATGCTAAATTAAAAAACGGGTCCACTTTAAAAGCCAATGTACATCTGATGGGACTTTAGAGTTTGATTGCAGAATTCTCTGAAAGGGAGTTGTTTGGGATGTAATTAACATGACAAACAAGGGAAAGACACAAGTTTAGCAAAAAAGCTCACTTTGAGTGGATAAATTTCTCTTTTTCCTTTTTTTAAATGAGAAAGGCTGGATAAAAGGCACATAAAATAACTGCTGACTGAGTGGAGCTCTCAAGCTAAGGACTTGTGCTGTGAAAATTCTACTTTGTCTAGGAAACACTATCAAACAGAAACCTTGAAAGAGGAACATTTATTTTTCTCATTTTCTACAAAAAAAAATAACAACAAAAACCCCAGCTCTGACCCCACGACTTCCCTGACAATGGGGAAAGTCACACGTGGGAAGGAGGAACACAGAAGCAGTGCTTCCACTCCTGAATGAGTTCTCTGTCAGTCCAAGCAGCTGAGTTTAGCTAGGGATGTTGAATGGATGCAAGGGCAACACTAACTGAGGCACCTTTCGGTGGTAGGTTCAGATGAGTAACCTAAATCCTCTGCACATCAATCAATTCCAAACTCCTCCCACAGTGAAGGCAGGAATTTCATGTCACAGTCTCTTGACACAAAGGCAAATAGAATGCATGATTATATAACAATCTCATCATTTTTCAATCATGGTTACATTCAAGAAGAATGACTGGTATTAATATGATTTGGAGGGAATTGTAGTTGCTTCAAAGCGGCTATAGTTTAGTGTTGGAGACCAGGGGCTCTGGAGTAGAAAAGAACCTTCTTCAAACAGTAACTCTGCAATCTACTGGATGTGTAATATTGGGTAATTTTACCTCTGTGAGCAACTGCTTTTCCTCTTTAAAATAAATGTAATTCTTATCTCTTGGGATTTGAGAGCATTCAATGAGATAACAAGGTAGCACATACCTGGGCATATAGGGGATGATGAAAAAAATGTGAATTTTATTATTGTATTAGTCTAGATCCTTCAAGAAACAGATGCCAAGATGGGATTCAATATGTGAGAAATTTATTAGAGGAAACACCTGTGAAAGAAAGTGGAGAGGAGGCAGGAGAGGCTGGGAGAGGCTTCAGGCCATGATGTGAGTGACCTCAAGTGAAGGAGAGAGGGAAAGAAGGAATACAGAGGGAGAGAATCTTCAACCACCATGACTTTATTTCTAAGGAAAGTCTGGCAAGGCCATCATGCAGTCCTTGAGCCAAATTTGCCCATTAGAGGATCCTGGATCTCCTAGAAATGGGCCTGCCTCCATAACAACGTCGGGCTTACTCATAGGCTGGAAGCAGCCTGTGGGAAGCAGACTCACATGGGGATGGACCACCAATGTAGCAGTTGAGGCCCTGGGACAGTTACGTTCTTTGCAGTCAGAGAGGCATGTTCTCACGCTCACCACAAGTATTATTCAATGCAGATCCTTGGGCAAACCACATGTTATTGCTTCAGAAGACACAAAAGGGGACACACAAAAAATAGATATAACAATAGTACACATAGAGTACTGTGTAATACAAATAATTCCAAAATCAGGGCATCTTTTTTAGGTTATATATTTGTTTTAAAGAAGGAAATGAAGTCAAGGAGATGCCATTTCAAATTCTAAGATGATCCTTGCTCTGATTAAAAGCAAGTTATGAAAGCAAACAACTTTTTAAAACGGCTTTTAAGCAATCCTTTTCTACTGAGAGCTGACTTGCCTGAACAACTAGATCCCATAGTTCCTTAAACTTATTATTTTTACTCTTTTCCTCCTTCATTTTATTTTCCTTCAGATTATATAAGTAGGTGGTTTTTAGCTTCTTTCTGGTCTTGTACCTCTTTGAGAATCTGAGGAAAGCCAGTGATCTTCTCCAGTACCCCCAAAATGCACAGACATCCATGCAAAGTAAGGGGTACAATTCCAGAGGGTTTGTGGACCCTCTAACATCCAAAAATGCAAGGCTTACACAGTGCTTAAATTTATAAAGCTATTAACCTACATGATTTTAAACCATTTTACAATTCTTGGACTACGTTCTTCTGTGGATTAAGACAATCAACCAGATATTTCTATGATGACGTCTTGCTTTTTGAGTTCAAAATCTCAATGTACACTATGACATCATTCAACCAAGCTATACTGAACGGGGACACCCTATGTGCATGTGCATTTAAACACATAAACAAAGTACTTGTTTGGGTGAAGAGTTCTTTCTCATTCCTTTATTTCCCCTTACAAGATGTCCTGTTTGGGATGGAGGTCCATATGCTTAAGTAAATTCAATTATGTTTGAAGGGCCTTCATTTTAATATATTTTAATTTAATATGACACTACAATTTTAGGTCTAGCACTCTAAATGTCTGTTACCTCACATTTGGCTTTCTCTTCCTTAGATAAATGTTTATGTTTCAGACCCCCCTCCGCCTCTTGGTAGATGAACATGTTTCCTCTTGCTTTCTTGTAGCTTATCAATGCATCGACCTTTCCAGGAGAAATTACAAATTAGATGGACAAAATGGGGGAAAAAAAAAAAGAAAGACTCTAATGAAAATTCGGTCGCCACTCTGAATTCACTTGAGCCTGGATTCTCAGGCAGAAGCTGTGAGGAATACAACATTCATCGCATAACTAGTGTTGGACCCACACAATACCTGTGCGCGAGGGGGTGAATTAATTATTTTGCAGGGAGCCAACTATTTTTCTAGCAGCGGACGCCTCCAATTACTCAGTCTCCAAAGAGCCTGCCCAGCCTTACTGCCTCACCTCTTCATTTTCTTTCTTTTGGGGGTTAGAGCCAGCACTTCAACCTGGTAGTTATTTCACTAAAGAACATGGTAAATGACAGAGGTCTGGAAGAATATATTTCCTCCAAAGCTGGTGACCAATTAGTTGCTTGCCATTGACTGTCATTTCACTGCTCTGAGTGCTGTGTTCTTGTAGCTTGGTGATAGACAAACTGTTTATTTTCCACTTTACAGTCATTGCCAATACTCCTAGTCCCACACAGCTGCCTTTAATGCTGCTCTTACAGATAGCTTGTGACAGGGGAAAAGATAAAAGGTGTGTGTGAGTGGCAAAATGGCAACCCTGAGCAAACTTATCTAGGGTGCAAAGTAAAGAGAATAGTTATTTTACTACCTCACCTTTTATTTTAATGCCTCTAAATGAAATTGCGGAAAACACCAAGTCCATGAGGTTAATGCTCAAAGACATAGTAATGTGGCTGAAGACTTTGTGGGGGTTATTAAGCTGTTGACAATACGAAAATCAGACACATTCACCACTGGTTCCGTAATTGTCTTTCATCTAGGAGCGACTTCCCCTCTCCCCTCACCCAACTTTTATGATTCATCATATTTATTTTTTGTTTCCTCAAGCAACATCTTTTATTAGTTGCACACCCACTGCAGAAATTTAATTTCTGCAAGAGAACAACAAAGCAGTTGATTATTATTATTGAGAATCTGGTACAACATCGAGTGAAATAAAATCTATAAGGCATTAAAATGACAGATTAGGCAAGAGCTGTATTCATTTACAAGTGTTAGAACATCATGCTAATGCCTCACAAGCACAACATAAAATGAAAATCAACTCTTTCATGCTGCTTTACGAACGAAAGCTGCGAAGCTCCTAGGAACAGAAGCCAAAGTCTCTGTTAAAGAGGCCCTGTCCATTTGTAGTGTGCTCATAGGTTCATCCTTGACAAAACACAAATAAAAACACTCCTCTCACATGCACAGCCAGAAGGGCTCCATGAGTATCCTTTGGTCATCCCAAACTAAACACGGCTAATCCCGGTAAGATGTAAAGCATTCATATGCACCTCATTGTTTTTTAATCGAGAGTAACACATCACTTATTCGGCAACCCCCACCTTCCATATCCCACTTGGAACGGAAGAGAAAGCAGAGAAAAAGGGCCCCTGGAATCAGCACTTCAGGGGTTATTATTCCATAGAATAAAATCTCAACAATTTATATGTACTTTAATCACTCAGAGCCTAACTCTTATTTTAAATATCATATTTATGCTTTCATATCGTATGTGTAGTTCAAGGCAGATAAGAAGAAGTAAATTACAAGAATGCTAGAGAACACCAGGCTGAAACTTCTAAAACCTAAAATAGTTATCCTGATAAGAGAAGAGACACAAAAATATAATAGACGGAATGTCTCAAATAATCTCCAAGGCCAGCATACCTGAGGGTATGTTTATAAGAGAACAGAACAAATAAGTTCTATTGATACTACTGACACAGCATCCAAAAAGGACTAAATGAGTTTCATCTTTCTCTTTGCTTCCTGAAAGGGAAGTATGTAAAACAGTTCATAGGAAATTCCATCAAAATTGTTAAAATATTAAAAAAGCAAGTGTTTAGATAAGGAAATCGAAATTTTACATATGTAGAAGAATTTTTTTTCTGACGATATCGAATTTAAAAATATGTTGCTCATATATTTTATACATACGAATGTGTGCATTTGAGAATAAATATATAATGTACAATGTATTTATAAAAATACATAGACATATAACATACTTTACTGTATGTTACTAATTATATGAGTAATAATCCCTATGCCAGATAAACACAATTTTTATTAGTGAACTTTTAGAAATTTATTTCAGACTGATTTAGTATTTAATTCTCAGGAGGCAACATCAGATGTCAGAGTTTCCTTTCCTTGAACGAGAGATGGAGAATACTGAAGAGTCTGATTTCTTGGGTTCCATTATAGGTGGCATTTAAATTATGAGGATCATTAAAGTGACTCTTTGAATAGCTCCTCTTGACACAGCAGACAGCAGTAGAGAACACAGCAGAGGGTTCTCAAACTCTCATCAATAAGATCTCAGACACCTTTTGCACACTACACCCATTCCCTTGGTTGCACCCATGAGATACTCTGAGGCTCATGTGTCACACGAAACTCCTGTACACAGATGATATTTCCATCCTTTCTCCTCTGTTCAAGAAAGCATATTTGAATATAGGTGAATGAGAATGGAAACCTGACTTGCTATAATTTACAAAGATTTAGAAAGATAAGTCATGGGCAGGCTTTGTTATTTTTGTTATTAATAACAAATCCCTCATGATATAGCTTGGGCATTAGAGGTGGGGAAGAAATGGAAGGGAGGAAGGAGAACACGGGTGGTGGCAGGAGACTTGACTTCTAGTCCTAGTTGTGTGATTTTAGGCAACTCATTTTCACCTCTAAGGACTCTAGGATCCTGTAAAGAAGGGACTATGATAGAGTTCCAGACTTAGACACCTCACAAGGTGTTGTGAGAGCTAATTAAGACCATGTGATGTAGGAAGGGTACCATATAAAAGTAAGGTAGCATTCCTGTCAAAAAACAGACCATGATTTCCCATAGTCCTAGTATCAAACATCTTCCCTTACAACCTGTGACTTCCAGAACTCCAACAAACTACCCTCACTTTGAAGAATAGAATGAAATTGGAAATGCCTTGCACCTGTACATAAGCATCCTTGGAATTACTGATGCATTATATCCTACATGATGAGGCAAGAATGAACTGGCTAGGAATCATTAAATCACAAATTTCAGAGTCAGAATACAAGTCTGACAAACACTAAGTGAAATGGCTGCAAATGTGAAGGAACATCAATGTGGGAAGTACATACAGATCTCAGGCATACAGTTGGACTTAAAGATTTAATAAAGAAGCAGCCATCCCCTGAGGTGGGTAGGAGGCAAAAAAAAAAAGAAAGTGAAAACACATGAATTTGAGCTCTGGCCTTCTCCCCACTGACTGGCTGCTAATTTCTTGAACTTCACCCAGGCTGTGTGTCCAACAGACCACATGGTGATTGCTAAATTGCTCAATGACCACAAGCTACAACCATGGGGAAAATATTCATGAAAATTAACATCCCATTTAATACTTACCACATTTCCAGCCAATGCTTTGTGTACCAGAAAGTCCTCGAACTGGCTCCAAAACTTTTCAATTCCTGACAAATGCACTGGCCCCTCTCCAAAGAGCTGGGCAGCAATCTGTGCTTTATGCTGGTGCGTGGTGGCGGCAGTACTGCTGGTGGGAGAGCCAGGGGGTGGAGGCGTTCTTCTCAAGGAAGAAAAATCTGAAAACCAGTGGTCTTGGGAACTCACGGAAGAAGCAAGAACTCTAACTCTCCGCATGGCAGGGGGCAGGGTCTTAATTGCTTCCAGTTTTTTCAAAATGAAAGGCACATAATAAAAGCTGGAACTTGAAAATAGTAACAAATACCAAATTAGTTTTGTTCTCATTAGAGAAGAAAATTCACGTTTGTTTTTAGAGTATGGGTGCATCCTCGGGAACAAAGTTTCTAAAATACGGACCCTTTAGGATTTTCTTAAAAGCAAAAAATGAGCACGTTAATACAATTGGTCCTGTCTTCTTTTTATGAGCTTGTTCATATCCTCTTATTTGTTGGCCCTTCCTACATTCCTCATACCGCATATACGTTAATCATAATTCTATGCCAATAGCTTCAAAAATCTGTTTTGATCCTATAAAGTTACATTGGTGTGACCCATACTTGTAGGTGTAGCCACAACATATCTACCTCCTCCTCTCATTCACACATACTTACTTTCCTTAGCTATGCTAAGAAAACACAATTACTTGCATTTCTCAAATATTTTCAAAATTCCTTTACACACAGAATTTCAGGAAAAAGTTGGTTTTCAGAGAAGGCTGAATGCATTCAAGGTCTATTTGACTCAAGGGCTGATTTTCTTAGGCTGCTTTGTATTCTCTGAAATACTATGTTTGCATAAAGGATTATTTTCAATGGCACGACTACAAAGTGTGGGCTGGAGTCGTAAAGCTCTTCACATCCTCTCTTGAGCCTAGTCAGGGGTTTTGCACATATGGTGTACTCACCCCACATATCTGATGATGATGATGATGACGATGCAACAATCTGTGCTGTAAGTCCTACCAATGCAGGCATAATCAACATCTACATTTGGAAATAGAAAAGTCTAACCAGTGTCAATGGTGGAATATTCTAGTCACCCATCCTCTTTCCCCTCAAAAAAAAAAAAAAAAAATCCAACATGAGATAACTTGAAGAAGACTCAACTAGAAGCAGGAGAACCTGTTTCACTGCTGCCTCTGGAATTAGCAATGTGACTAAGACTGGCCAACTCATATCCTCATGGGCACTCACTCGACAGACTAGATAATTTCCAAGGTCCCTTTCATCACTAAATTCCAAGCTTAAGATAATCTTTTCATCATCTAAAACAAGAAACATCTCCAGCATGTCCAGGTCACACCACCCCATTTGGGCCACTGGCCAAGAAAATACTACGGCTTTGTTCCCATGGTACCAACACTGAAAGCATCTAGATGTCGAATGCTAAAACATTTAGATAATTGGCTGAGTTTTCCACTTAAACTTTTTCTTTTTTGAATTGTTGGTGTTTAGATCGGCTCTGAGAATGTTGCCAAGAGTTTCTTAGCCTCTTTAAGATCCTTGTACCCTCTTTTCTAGAGATGTTTAGGAAAAAAGGACTCTCCAAGTGGCCTCCATGCAGTCTTACAGTGACTGAAAACCTAGGAGCAGGAGGCCCTTTGGGAGCCTATAAGCAGCTTGCTCTCCTTAAAGTGTGATTCTCCACCACCATACACTGATGACTCACCAGGCTTCATGCCAGCAGAGCACCATTTTTAAAGGAGGCACAGAAGAGAACCATGCTGTTCAGGTAAGCACACCTCAAACATTCTGAGTATGTAAGATAAGCAATAAAGAGAGTTCTGAATCATAGTCCAAACATCACACTTTAGAAGCCCCATAAAATCGACTCTAAACTCTTACCACTCATTGTTTTAGATATTATCCAAACACTTGATTTGATATGCTTTAGAAAAATTGACTCACTTGGTGATCTCCAGGCTAGGACATGCTGTAAGAAATTTCCAGAGAGACACAAAGGGGAGATGAATAAGCAACAAGTTGTTACAAGATGTTGTGATGAAACTAGATTAAAGTGATATAAGAAGCTGTGCCAGGAATGTAAATAATTAAATCAAAGATAAATTTAGCTCTGGTCAAAAAAAATGCTTCAATCTGTACACCTCCCTTCCCCTTTAATTGAATTTAATGGATTTTAGAATTTGTCCATTACTGACCTAAAGCCATGCGGGCCATTGGCTCAGATTATATGTGAAGCAAGCCCTTTACCACCGGCCTAAAGAAGTGATACAGTAGAATTGTTAAGAACTTGTACTCTAGAGTCAAAAAGACTCAAGTTCTAATTCTGCCTCCTGCTTCTATAACT
Source organism: Diceros bicornis minor (assembly GCF_020826845.1). Lineage (NCBI taxonomy): Eukaryota > Metazoa > Chordata > Mammalia > Perissodactyla > Rhinocerotidae > Diceros > Diceros bicornis. The sequence continues at coordinate 28,041,727 of NC_080751.1, forward strand.
TTGTGCAAGTCATGAGACTCTCAGTACCTCAATTTTTTCACCTGTAAAATGGGCTAACCCTCTCCATCGCACAATGCTTGATAAAGCTTAAATGATATAAGCTTTGTTAGTCACGGTACTTTACAGGTAGAAAATGTTTAATATGTGGCAGCCATTTAAATTATTATTACTATATCTAGGCTTCATCTTATAGTTGCCTTTCAGATTAGTTAAGCCACTGTGGATGGCATATTTACACGTGAATTACAACCAAACCAAGTTTAGTTCTGGATGGAAAGAAATGACTTAGACTCATTTCCATGTGGCATTTCTATCACATGGTAGCTGAGAATAGAGAAAAGCAAAACAGAGGCCCAGCACTCTGATTCAAAGACTAGCTCGCAGTCCCTAGTGGGAGTAATGATTTCAAGAATCCTCAAACCTTGTTTCTCGAGTCAGGAAAATATCAACCAACTGTGTGGGGGGAGCAGAGAAAGAAGACACGCTACTAGCTGAACTCTGGCACATGGTCAAACTCAGAGCAGACCAGTGGGCAAAAACAGTCAGTATGAGGGGCAAATGTGATTTATAAAAACAGGATGACTGGAACACCTTCCCCGTTCTATGAAATCTTCTGAAATCATCTCAGTGGTAGATGGCTCTTTGTCTAAGATAGCCAGTTAGTGGGTCTTTTTAGTTATGCAAAAGTAGATACCTGTGCAAAGTGTGGAATGGGAGAAGGTAGTGTTCAATTGCTCTGCAGAACACCTTTACAGGAATTTTCAGTTTTCCTCTGGTGGGCTGGGAGGAGAAGAGTGGGCAGGAAGATTGGAAATCTGAAGGGAGAATAGAGGCAGTAAAAGGATTACAGTAGGAAGAACAAGCCCCAGTTTAATGGCCCACCCAAGGCTGAGTCCCAGGGAGGACAATGCACGGCCCGGCGGACACGCCCTGCAACGAGGATGTTCAAGGACCTGTAAGAGCAAAGACGTCTCACAGGCAATCTAAAGTTGTTTTCTGTTCCACGCCATAATCCCTCTCTACTACTGGAAACCGTCAATAAATGTATATTATGTGTAATAACTCATTTTTTGTGGTGCTTGAGGGAATGAAGACAGTGCTCATAAGTGCAGCTGAGTGTTGTGGAGAGAGTTCAGGGAAAGTAAGAATTGAGAGTTAGAGGTGCCTGGGAGAATACAGCACTTTCTGTTCCCTCTCAAGTCTCCAGAAACCTTGGGGAAAACCTATATAATGGGGAGTTGGAGCCACTTTATTCTTATCTTAATGCAAAGAGTGACGCAGGAATGCTAGAAGATATTTATGGATCTCCAAGTTGTCTGTTAAGATGAGGGTAGAAGGAGGTGTCACAGGAGAAATCTCTCACCCATTGTACAGTTTACTGCATAAGATGTCCTGCTGTCAGGGTGTGGGATCAAGAATAAGAGGTCTCACGGGGTTGGCCCAGTGGTATAGCAGTTAAGTGCACGCACTCCGCTTTGGCAGCCCGGGGTTCGCAGGTTCGGATCCTGGGTGCACACTGATGCACCACTTGTCAAGCCATGCTGTGGCGGCGTCCCATATAAAGTAGAGGAAGATGGGCACGGATGTTAGCCCAGAACCAATCTTCCTCAGCAAAAAGAGGAAGATTGGCATCGGATGGTAGCTCAGGGCTAATCTTCCTCACAAAAAAAAAAAAAAAAGAATAAGGGTCTCAGAAAGGTTCAAGTCCTTAGGAAAGATGGCAAAAAGACCGGGGGGAATGATCCTGAGAATTTCCTAAACAAGCCGGGGACACATACACAACGGACCCCAATTGTAATGTGAATGAGTATCTCAACCATTTCCTGATGGCAAATGCATTTCTTTCCTGAACAGTTTGGACCCACCTTCCATATCTTGAGAATCCTGCCATGTCAGAAGCTGAATAATGGACTGGAGAGGGCATGGGCTTTTAGAGGTGGAGACCTAGATTTGGCTCCTGGCTCTGTCACTTGCTGGCTGTGCAAACTGGAAAACACAGTGAACCCTCTGGGCCTCAGTTTGCCTGTAAGTAAAACGGGAAGATTATTCCCCATAATGCAGTAATGCAGGGTCCAGTGAGACAGCACAAAGCTTGTGCTTAATAAGCAGGAGTTGGGATGATTTTTCCACAAATGCCATTCCAGCCTGCCCAGTGCAGAGAGCCTTGTACTACCTGCTGTAGAGATGGTCCAAATAAGACATATGCCCTTGGTCTTCAGTCAGCTCGAGAGAGCCAGCGATCAAAATCCATCCACCAACCTCAGGGGCTTAGAGGGCCAGAAATTCACCACACTCCCCCGTGCAGCAGCTTCTCTGTGCTTTCCTTTACTTTTTATTTCCTTTAAAAAAGGAAAAAACTGTCCTTTATAATTCCAGCAAAAGTTACCAAACAGCATTGTTTGCTATATTTAAAAAATATACAAAAATATTTATCACATAAAAGAGCTATGAACTTTAATCTGGAAAAATAAGCTTTGTGCAAAGAAAAAAAGCAGTTTAAGGGCATACAACATTTAAAATAAAACTTTAGAAATAGCAGCATAGGAGGACTTTTTTAAAACGTCATTTTATTTAGTAATTCCTTGAGAAAATTAATGATCCGAACTAGTAGAAATGTTAGCACTTTTTTTTGACACTTTCCCATACACGCTCAGAGAATGTGCGCTGTCAAAGCTGGATCTTACAAGGAGAACATGCTGTGAGAAATAATGCGCCAAATGTGCCTGCTGGAGGAGAGCATGTCCCCTCGGTGTTCCGGCCTCAGGAACCATCTGATGGCCACTCTGTGAACACAGATCAGGGGGCCAAGTCCGTCTTTGAGCAGGGCGAGGGTCAGGGGGGAAAGGGTCGCACTTGCCCCTGCAATACAATTGCAGACACTGGCACGCCTCAGCTCGGGCGAGGAGGAGGGTGAACCAATTGCCTGGTCTCATTTCTCTTGGCTTACTCGCCCCCAAATCACTCTTCCCAGCGTAGCAGCAGTGACCTACGGAACCAGGGTAAAGGGCCAGAGGTTTGGAGGAAAAAGAGTCACCGTGGCACAATAAGAATCCTGTCGACTGCAGACCCAGCCTGGGCCACATGGATCTCCAGGGCTCTGAGGATATGCTGAGACCCCTGAGTACAGAAGCAAGGCCTGGAACTGCCATGTAAATACCGTCAAGTGACATATATGTAACAGGACACGAGCATTGCCGTTTCAGTAATCATTACAGCAACTATTACATCCCATTGGACTAACGGTGCCCGATTTTTGTCAGGTGATTTTTGGAGAATTTTTATGTTAAAGTATAATAAGCTCGGGGCTGGCCGGGTGGCACAAGCGGTTAAGTGCGCGTACTCTGCTGCGGCAGCCCAGGGTTCACCGGGTCGGATCCCGGGCACGCGCCGACGCACCACTTGTCAAGCCATGCTGTGGTGGCGTCCCATATAAAGTGGAGGAAGATGGGCACGGATGTTAGCCCAGAGCCAATCTTCCTCAGCAAAAAAGAGGAGGATTGGCAGATGTTAGCTCAGGCCCGATCTTCCTCACAAATAAATAAATAAAGTATAATAAGCTGAAGCAGGAGCCTTTCACACTGTAACATGGCTCAGATGATGGTGTCAAACACCATAACTGCACTGATGTGCTCCTTATCTACACATGGCTTACTGTGTATCAGGGTGGCCCACATGAAATTGCCATTTCTATAGATCTCATAGGGTCAAATACTGGCAACTTCATACGGCTCATTTAATATTTGTTGGTTTGCTAATATCTCTCTCCCACCTTAGAATGTAAGCTCTGTGAGAGGAGGGACTTTGTTATGTTCGCTGCTGTGTCCCTGGAGCTTAGAACAGTGTTGACACACAGCATGCATCCAAAAATATTTACTGAGTGAATGAATAAGTGAATTCCTCTCATACTTAATGAAAATCTACTGTGCCAGGCACTGTGCTAAGAATGAGGGATATCATTATGAAAAAGACGGTCTTAAAGAGCTTTGTGTTCTCTTGAGAGAGATTTAAATCAGCAGTTACAAAATAGCAGGTAAATGTGTGACAAGGGGGAACACAGGCTGCAAGCAGAGCCCATAGGTGGGTAGCCAGCCTGGATTTGGTTGGTGGAGGAGGAGGTGAAAGAGGGCTGAGGGTTGGGTTCTCAGTCAAAAATGACATCTATATTGACATCTAAAGAGTAAATGAGAATGAGGCAGATGAAAAGAGAATTAGTAAATGTTGTAGAAACATAGCCAGATTTCTAATGTCAGACATGTTCGGTATGGCTTCACCAATCACAGAAAAAACAAAAGTCATCTACTCATGAAGTTGACTGAAAGCAAGCCTTTTAGTTGTTGCGAACTGAGTAGATGATTTGGACCTTAATCTCTCTCTGCAAAGTCAGAATAAACCAAACGCAGGGGAAACAGGCAAGACTAACTGCATAAATAGGCAAAACAATTGTTATTCAAGCCAACAAGGACTGGAGTGCTGTCTTAGGAAGAAGTGTGCTTTTTCTTTTGACTTCTTGTTTACCTTCATCTACATGTAATAGGAACTAGGGTTTGTCCTGTTGTGTATCTATTTACTGTCTGTACATTTAATGACTCTTCTCTGTCTATTTCTTTCATTCCAAACACTTTAGGAATACATAGATTTTTTTGAATTCAATGGGAAAATCGTCATCACTACTGTTGGCATTTGTTCTATCAAATGCGTTAAACAGTAGGTAGACTCCCATCTCTAGGTAGGGGGAGTTTATAGTCTGTCACAGATCACATAGCTGACATTGTCCAGAAGTATAAGATGGGATTTCAGGCTCCATCACTGTGAAGAGAGCACTACCTTGCAGGTCTTGAGGTTACACAAAGAAGACCCTCTATAATGTGAAACAGAAAAGAGAAAGTCATGGAAGAATGAAACGCTTTGCCATGGTACCCCCAAAGGCAGACTACTTCTCCCAGACCTCAATTTTTGCTCTTCTTCTCATCTCTCCCCTCTTCCAGACAGTCAGGGGGAAAGACTACATCATCTCTGGTTTCAAATCCAAAAACTATTTCCTCACCACGGCTCTCTCAGCCGGGCAAGGAAAAGAGCTACTGTCCTCACAACCTCACATTGCTTCCAAGCCAGTCTTTCCCTGGAATGGAATCCAACAGTATAAAAAGCAGCTTCTTCACAGAACAGCTTCAGCCTTAACTGAGCCTTTGGGAATGGAATGCTACAAATTGTGGTGCTTCTATTGTATGAGCAATTCAATGGGCATTTCATTTCCAGTCAAAATCCAAACTAGTTAAAGTCAGCCTGTGCAAGCTGCCTTGCTGAGAAACAGCAGCTTGCATTAAAATTACAATTATATTGTTTTGCCATGTCAGAAGCAAAGGTTAAAATCATATCTTGGCTGGACATTGTTTCTATAATATTGGCCCTCTGTAAAGCTGCTGTGCAGATGAGCCCAGAAATGATGTGAAATATTTCTAATACAAATTTTATTTTTATGTGAAACTATTCAAATGCTGCTGTACAACATGAACTACCTGAACCAAATCAAATCCTCAGGTCAATTCCTTCTTCCGAGTGCTCCTTAGATAACAAAGTCTTGTTCTGCGAATCTGTTCAATATATTAAAGTTGATTCACTCGGACAGTGTGTAAGATATAATACATTAATCTGGGCCATTTCAATTTCTGAGGCTGGGACTATAAAACTGGTGTGCTGCATATCTAATTTTTTTTGAATACCTGATTTATGCATTCCTCTGATGCCGAGTGTCGATGGTATGGTGGATGCGGCTGCTACATTAACAACGGGCTGCATCAGCACTCAAATCTTATCTTGTTAAATCAGACAAATGTAGCTCAATGAAAAGGAAGGAATAAATGCCTGGGATGGTTGAAAGGAGTGAATTTTAATCTTGTTTGTTAGGGGACTTTCATGGTTTGCACTGGGTGACTAAAGTGGGGGGGGGGTCCCCCTGAGACGTTGGGTACCATGATTTATACATGTGATATACATATAATGTACATGAAGCACACATATGAAAATACACACCTTATGCAAATTGGCATACACCCTTACAGCAGATACAGTGCTGCAAGATGTAGTGTCTATATTTTACAGATGCCGTAAAATCTCTATTAGATAGACGATTTGTAAAAATGGGTCCCTTTTTAATATTTCCATTACAAGTATAAAAACTGCTCCTTTGTGCATAATTCTCTATATTTTTGTCATCAAAAAGAAGTTACCATGAAGGCTAAATACCAAGAGGATGGAATAGCTTATCACAATCATTATAAATACAATGTTTTCAGGAAATTTTGTGGCACACTGAATACTGCTATCGTTCTATAGACAGAAAATATTAATTCTCATCAAAAGGAAATGTCCCTGTGTTTGCACAATCAACAACACCTTTAGAAATTATCATTGTGCCATTCAAGAAAAAAGTTTCATCCATGCATTTAGCACAAATGGCCAAGGAATTTATAATACATGAAATACACTTTAGAAATAAATTCTTAGGGAAAACCCTATAATATTAAACTCTAATTTAAATCTTCTCTTAAAATATCCATAGAGTTCAGCTTCAGAAAACAAAAGTCAATCGAAATCCTTTTTTACCCAAGCAAATATGTTTGGAAGCATGAGAGTACCATAGTACAGTTGTAAAAATGCATCGCCCATTAAAATGCAAACGCCACAAAAGAGAACAATTACAGAAGAGGCCGAGTTGGAGCCAGAATTATTTAATTGGCTCAAAGATGAACTTGCCTGCTCAGTGACACTTTGGGAACATACTATTTAAGCATAAATCAGTTGTGCTTTCATTGGCTTCTCCTCTTCCTTAGTGCTTAATTATATAAGGTGTATGCTTCGAAAGTGGGAGGGGGTGGAAATCTTGTAAACAATAAATATACAAGCCCCCCTCTCTTCCTTGTGTGTATTAGAATTCCAAGATCTTGGGGGCTGGCCCTGTGGCTTAGCGGTTAAGTGCGGGCGCTCTGCTGCTGGAGGCCCAGGGTTCGGATCCCAGGCACGCACTGACGCACCGCTTCCCGGCCATGCTGAGGCGGCGTCCCACGTACAGCAACTAGAAGGATGTGCAACTATGACATACAACTATCTACTGGGGCTTTGGGGAGAACAAGGGGGGAAAAAAAAGGAGGAGGATTGGCAATAGATGTTAGCTCAGGGCCAGTCTTCCTCAGCAAAAAGAGGAGGATTGGCATGGATGTAAGCTCAGGGCTGATCTTCCTCACAAAAAAAGAAAAAAAAAAAACGAATTCCAAGGTCTCAGTCCCCTATCTGCAACATTACTGACAGTCATAGTGGTCAGAGCTGTGACGTGCAAACATTAAGGCCTGCAGTTGATTGATGAGTACATATAACCAAATGGACTGGGGCAAAGCTCTCACACAGGTTTTAGAAATATAGAATGTTATGGGTAGGAGGGATCAGAGGGAACCTCTTGACAAATCTAGTCATTTTGCAGATGAAGACATTGAGGCCACGAATGAAAAAAGCCTTGGCCAAGTTCAAAGCCAGGACTAGACCCAAGTCATCTGATAGTCAGTCTATCGCTTCTTGATTTCACCATACAGCCAAAGCTTCCCACACCTCACATAGCCCCCAGGCCGCCAACAATAGCCTCAAGCCAGAGCTCCTCCCTCTTACACAAATCAATATTCCCTAGACTTCTCATTAGCTCTAAAATTTGAACTAGATGTTTCTGAAAATGTCATGAAATCTCAGCTCACGTGAGCCTTAACAGTAGTAAATTATGAGTCATGTTTGGGCATGATTCGGAGAATAAAAACTTGAAACTATTTAGCTCTTAATAGAATGAATTATCTTTATTATCCTCATTGAAAGACTCAAAACTCAGCTTTACTTTGCTGGATGTAAACAATTTCTTTAAAAGAATCAATAAAACTTTGATAGTAGGTAACCTCAGCAGAATGGGATCCAGGAGTGTGGGTGATGGTGATACCTGGTTCAGAGAGAGCACAGCCGAATGACGGAGAACACAGGGTGGAGGTAACATATGCTCCTGCTCCATGCTGAGTGCCAAACGACCCCTCCTGTGCAGTGAACACGTGATAAAGTGGGTTGAACAAATGGGAAAGTGACTTTCAGCCTGGAAAACAAAAAACAGCCTCCAAGCTAGTCATTCAAGTTGTATCACTGAAGGGCTCTGATCAGATCCCTATGTTGCTAAAAACAGAAAGAAGATGCCAACTTTGCAGACTGACATGTCCCCCAGTAAGGATTCCTTGGAGCCTGAAACAGCAACACTCAGTGGACAGTTGGTGGCACAGTGGGGCAGTACGTTGGCTGCAAGAATGGTGTGGAGCTATGAGGGACCTCAGCCATTTCCCAAACATTGTCCTTTCTGAGAGAAGTTTTGGGTCCCAGAAATGGACAACGCTTGAGGAAAATGCAGATGGAGTGGAAGCCTAGTGGACACAACAACTGGGTCATTTTGATCATTAGAAAGGAGAGACTTGAAGCTTGAATGAAGACTTCATTAGTACAACGTGGGATGCTGCAGCTGTATTAAGAGCAAATAATGTGAGATCCAGGCCTCACTAGATGCTTGAATTTATGTCAAAGTAGCTCTGTTACATATGTGTCCCCCAGGGTCAGACTACATTAGCCGGTTTCCTCATTTCTCATTCCATACGTGATCAACTAAAGAGTCAATGGAGTGTACTTCAAAAATGTCTCTATAAAACGTGTTTTTAGTGTCCATAGAACTTAGGTTCAGTTTAAGTGCATATGCCTGCGTGCACATTGCACGTGTGTGTGTGCATGTGTGTGAGAAGCAGGGGGGAATAAAACATGAAATGTCTCTAAGGTCACAGAACACTGACCTCATTGGCGGGGCTAATTTGATTGTGCAGGAACAATAGCACTGCACTCCTCTGCCAGCGAAGTGCATGCTAATTATGCGATTTGCCCTTGATAAGACCTTGGTGGGTCATTCAGCAGTTGTGATCTGTCACTGACTTCTAATCATGTATTATCGTCTGGGTGAGTCAGAATGGGACCCTAAGCTTTCTGTCTTTACAGCAATGTGGCACTCTAATTACCTTATGCCAAGTGGATATGCAGCGACTGAATTAAGTGATCAGTGCGATTGCCTTCAAAATCTTCCCTTTCTCCTTTGTGTTGCTTCACGGCAATTTACATTTTAAGATGCCGAGAAGCTTTTGGTGTGACTGAAAATGCCGATCTCAAAAATAATTATTTTATTTTTAATTTAAGGAGGATAATATTAAATTCAAGCCATACTAGCATCTTACCTTATTTCTGGGGCATAAAACCAGATGCCACAATAAGAATCCCGTGAGCAAACTTGTTGAAAGGCATCATACTGGGAGCCTGGCTTTGCTTTCAAAAAAGCAAAAGGCGGGTGGGAGTGGTTTGAAGGGTGGAGAGACACCGGAGAGTGAGAGGACTTTCTAAGACCCTTAAGTTTTTACTATCTTAATAATTTGTACTTAATAAGCAGACCTTAATATTAACCATTATTTTCTGCTTTTAAACAGTGCTTGGAGTCCATCGAAGGGATATATATGCTACAGAAAAGAAAATAAAACCCAGGGAATAAAATATCACCACAAAATATTCATTAACTAGGGTAACAATAAACTGACCTTGTAAGTATTTTAAGGTCAGTAACGAATACCTGACATATTGATTAACTTTTTCCATGACAGTTTTTGAGCGATCAGTGAGATCCTAATTATGGTAATATAGCTTGCACTATTTTTTTGATACTTTGAAATTTTGTTAGTGCTATGATATAATTCTCTATTGTTGCATAGCAACTCTCAAAAACTACAAAGCAATCTGTTATGCTAAACCAGTTGTATCAACATCTGTATTTGCCTAGAGAATGATCTAATGCCTTTTGCAAAGAAAATGCACTGCGACGTTTATGAAATTTGATAAGATACACTGATGTGGATGATCCTTGAAAATATGAACTCTGAAGTGCTCCTTGAAAGTTGTCATAAAACAGACCAAAAAAAAAAAACCCCCAACCATCACCACAACAACATCATAGAGCAAAAGTTACTGTGCTACTAACAGGAAATAGAAAAGGATTTTCAAAGCATTTCTGCCTTGTGTGTCAACATTGCCACAGAATTCTTTTATAGTAACTGAAAAATCAAAACCAAAGAGGACAATTGAGAGAAAAATTGCAAGCCTTATTTTCCTTGCATCACATGATGTGGAAGGAACATTATTTGTTGAATTCTTGGTTTGTTTGGGTGGGAGAGGGGAGAGAAAGAAGGGGTGAGAGGGTGAAAGAAATGGGGTGGAGGGAGAAGGAGGGGGATTGAGAGAGCCCAGAGAGAGGGAGGGAGGGAGGGAAGAAAGAGAAGAAGAGGCGAGAAAGAGAGAAACCTAGACTCAGAATATTCTGCATTCCCTGGGTGGCAAAACAAAAGAGCCCAAGGAGGGAAAAAAAAAAAAAAAAAACTGTGGAAAGTTGACACAGTCAAGAATAATGGCTAAATCTATCAAGTTTGATCAGGTCTACTATAATGAAGTGAGGCTTCATATTCCAAGCAGGGACAATGAAGACAGGAGTCAGGCTCTAGAAATGCGCTGCTCACTTTGTGCTTGGAATATGCAGCAGCCAGCAGGGAGCCACCAGATAATTACACAGTATTTGTGCGGTTCCAGGAAGCTTCCTGTGCAGGTTGAATGCCCGTGCTATATTAAAAGGCAGCACAGTGAAATGTTTTTAATGAATATTTTTGTCAGAGAAAGGAAAGGCATTTGAATGATTGTGAGAGAGAGAGCGAGTGTGTGCATGTTTACGCTTGCGCAAGGGAAAACCAGAGGTGGAATATCACTGTCAAAATACAGGTACCTTTATTTATTTTATTCCATTATTTACCGTTTCAAGAGTCTGACGTTCTTTCAATAATACGAATCACAACATTAGGTTAATGTTATTTAGGGCTAATTGTACATATAATCCCTTAACTAATATTTGCTAATAACATCTTTCAATGAAACAGTGCATCAAACAGAGGCTTAAAACAACTTTAAAAAATTCCAGTAGTAAATGAAATGTTTAGACACATTGAATCAGGATATCTAAAGAAGAAGTAACACAGATGTTGATACTTACTAGTCAGTAGCCTTTGGCAGTGATAGCTCTAAAACATAAGAATACATTATTTCGGCGCTCTTTAATTCTCACCTAACAGATGTGAATAATCCACTGAATTTTAAACCCACACATTCTTTTCACAATGCCCCTTTAAGTTCATTTTTCAGGGCAAGGCAAGCCACATACATGAAGAGAATTCACTGTAAAAGGTTGTGATTTTTTTTTAAGTCCAGTCCCACTAATCTAATACCACATATATTTCAGATATTGTTTTTTTTATTTGATGAGAAAATATATAATTTCCTTAAATACATTTTCTAGTGTTGGTACTACACATGTTAAGATCAGCTTTTTAAAGGCTAAATGACACTCAACAATTAGCAATAGACATCACACAATAACTTCCTTTCCCAAATTAAATAAATCCTGCATTTCAAACTCTTGGGATAACAAAAGCATCTCACAGATATTTTCCCCTTGAATCAAATGATTTTCAGATAATGTAATGACTTATGTACCAAGGTATTAATTTAGGCCCCAAACCTCCACATTTTAAAAGAGGATATTGTATTTCACATGGCTAAGTACCGATTGTGAACCATTATCACTTTTAACAAGTACATTCTGATGAGGTAACATGGATCTTTATTTGAAGGGAGAGTTCCTGCCACATCGCATGACACAGATGGTAGGGGTCAACAATTAAGAACAGTGAGAGTTGCAGGATTTGTTGGTTGAAAGATGGGTCTGATGAGGCAATTTTCTCTCTCTTTTTTTTTTTTCCTCCCAAAGAGTAATTTCAAGTAGATTTCTCAGCCAAGAGGCCTGCCACTCCCTCTAGCAACCGACTAAAACTTAATAGCTTTGACCCTCAAAAAATAATAATAATAATAATCACTGCATTCAACAAAAAGTAGAGACCAGCCCTAGATTATTGTGAGAGAAAGCAATATCCATTCCAAATTCTCAAGGCTTCGTTTCAAGGTTCCTGTCATTGAAATGTTTCCTTTTGCAAGCTGTATTATTAACAATTGCAAATACCTAAATGGAATCATTTAAATGAAAACTGGTTTCTTTTATCACAGTGGGGAAAAAACTAACCCTTTTAATAAATGGATTCAAAATGAGTATACATAAAATACTGAAAAGGACATTTCAGTAGGTAGATATGGCCTTATATATTTAACGGGAAAGAGAGGTGATTACCTTGGCATGTTTAAATCTGTGTGTCAATCTGTTCTTGAAGACTTTCAATTCTAAAATATAAACAATGGTCAGATGTGCTTTCTTCATTTGAATGATAGCTGCTTACACATAACACTCTATTGTTATGCTATGGATTAAAAACATATTGCAAGATGCTTTTTAATCATCTTTTCTACTTTTAACTTTTAATAAAAATACTCTACTACTATATTAAGCAATTTATACTCATCATAAAATGCATAAAGCACATAGGTCAAAATGATCTGGCTATCTTTTTAGGAGTTTCTATAAACAAAATCTTCATTTCAATATCATTTGACCACAGAGGTGTAAAGCTTGGGAGAGTGGGGAATGGGCTTTTCTCCCTTTGTTGGAATTGCTGGAAATATATATACAAGGACAGTGTTCAATCACAAGCACAAACAAAGGACTCAAGAGAGGTCATCCTTCCATTTCTGTCCTATCATAATTAGTAAATATTCTCAAATCTTGGGCCAAAAATAGAAATTAATCATATTTAAGTTTTATTCTACACCTTCCTACCTTATAGCTACAGTGAAAAGGTAAATTTACATATAATAGAATTTTTAAGGACTATTTTTTCTACTGATCCTCCAATTTTAGTTTCCATCTGTATTGTCAGTTGTCTGTACAAATCTTTCTGAATGGGGCATTGGCGACCAGAAGATTTGCCTAATTTTGCATCATTTACATTGGACCTCTTCATTCTGAAGTCTCTAATTTCAAAGGTTTCTTTTGTGAAATGAAGAGTAAGGTTTTCATTAATTCCCTTAGCCTGGGTATAGTTGTAAAACATTAATCTGTAAAAAATAGATGAAAAGCCAATAATCTTTCCCATTTAGCATATAAAACTACTATTCCTCCAGTCTGGAAGCCCACAGGTTGTTTCACCTCCATGTATACAAAGGCTGGTGTATTCATAAGCAACATCCTCGTATTTAAGGCAGTGTTACCCCCAAGATTAAGTGGTCCTTGGAAATGCCAACGGCTGCTTTCCAGTCCCTTTCAGTGCAAAGAGCTTTGTGCCATAGAAAAAGGTTCCTCTCTACCTTCTAAGCTTCATTTTATTCAATCGGCTCTTTTTCACATTCTTATAGCTAGTGAACATAGCAAAGTTAGATTCAGAAGACAACCTTAAGCGTTATCATAATGCTTAGAAGAAATGGCTTCACACTGTATAATCTATCAAAGGTGTCAGATTTACAAAATGCAGATTTTCTGTCACATTTGGGCACTCTAAGCACTGTATCTTTTCACTAAGGTACTGACTGCTGTTTTAATGAGGCCCTTTGGTGGCTGTAAAAAACTGAAAGAAGTGGATTAGAGGGGTTACCCTAGATATTGTCTATTTGTCTTACAAATTTCACACTAACTACCAATTACATCGCCATAAACCTTTTGGCTACTTCAAGCTGTATGCCATATAATACATAAAAAATAGGCTATGTTAGCCTCTGCTATATTACACGCATAGCTACAGCCGCTGATGCAAGTAACATATCTAATGAAGCCAATAATGAGGCTCTTTAAAAGTAGTCTTGTTATAGGAATAACATAAGAGCAGCTCAGTTAGCGACTGAGGCCCATTATGGAATACTTCCTGTATACTCTGGTCCCAGGTCTGGAAAGATGCTGACACACTAACTCAAGCTCAAGAAGGGCATTAATCTTGCAACCTTCTACTTGTCATGCTTAATGGGACATCCTGCCTAGGTGAAATGAACCTGATGTATTCAGGTAAACATAATTTAATAAGGAAAGATAAAAAGAAATAGACTTCTGGCATGACCCTAGGGACATGAAAATATCTGCCATTTTATTTGAGAACCTAACTCATAAGAATCTACATGGTACCTGCTACAGAGTTGTATACAGCAGGCACTCAAAAATGTGTACTGCATTCAACAATAAATGGATAAATTACGGTTCAAGTTTTGAGACATCATCATCGTTCTCCCCCCATAAATTTTCTGCAATCCATTTTGTTGGCGGGGAATGATAATGCCAGACCGGGAAGGCAACTGTGTTCATCTTGGGGAAGAAGACACATATTAATGTGGGGTTAAGCATCTGAGTGTGAAAGCAAGATCTGCAACAATACAACATGAGATTTAAAAAGCAGGCATGAATGTCAGTGAGTAACCGTGCATCCTCTTTCATTTGCAATCACTTTTAAGTCTAATGAGCTTCCAAAAATTGTGTCAAGGTTTTAGATAAGCTTATAAAAGGCAGCAGTTGGAGAAAGTGGTAGTCCATCTTGCCAAATCAAGCATTATATCAGCCTCATGCATGTACACATGCACGCATGCACACACACACACAACACATAGTAAGGCTCTGTCTCCCTCTTTCCATGCCTAGACACTGATCTTCTACTGCTTTCAGAGAGACAAATCTAAAATGGCCCCAGAGAACATTGATTGGCCTTAACATTTAAAGCAGCTAAGTAACGTCAAGAATCAAGATAGTTAATATTCCGGGTGATGAATCCATGCTTCGAGTCACTGAATGGAGTTTGTCATTAGGAAATTTGCCAAGTTCTCTTTGATTCAATAATAAAATGAACATGGCATTTTGGGTCAAGGTTTAAAAATTAGACAAGTAGGAAAGATGATTTAAAAATATCATCTGAAAACTTGGTTTCCTCCAATCCTTCTTCTAGCTATTTTCAGATAGATTAAAATACAGTTAAATGGATTATTTGGATGATAATGTGGTTAAATCTATTGTTGTGAATTTGAATTTAACACATTTCTATATTTAGTTAGCCAGGCACTTGTAAATCTACAGAGCTCATTTTTATGGAAAAATCGATGCATTTATCCTCCCTGGATAATATATGTTACTTTTGAAAATGAGTCTTTTACTTAAAATTTATTTCTAACAGGGACAGACAGAAATGTATATGAACACTCAACAAATGAGTTAAAATAAAAGGATGAAGGGAAACTTTATCAAGAAAAAATCTGATTGGATGGTTCTGAGATGATAGGTCTTCTTCAGCCTTCTCCCTCAGTTGTTGGGATAGCTGCAGAATGTCTTACCTAGACAAGCAACCTCTGCATATCACCCGCATTTATTTCCTTCCTAATCATTAGGCATGATTATCCAAGTTGGTAAGAAAGCTGCCCATGCTAGAGAAACCAATTTGACCTATACTGGTTATCAGAATGGATGTCAAAAGATAATACCAACAGAAGACAGTCACTCTCCTGGTGCAGTAGAGTAGACCAGGCTATATGCATAAAATCAGGCGTTTAGAGCACCACAGCTAACTTTTTATTTATATTGCTATTTTTGTCCAAATCTCTTAAGTGTCTCATCTGCAAAGT
Organism: Diceros bicornis minor; assembly: GCF_020826845.1. NCBI lineage: Eukaryota > Metazoa > Chordata > Mammalia > Perissodactyla > Rhinocerotidae > Diceros > Diceros bicornis. The sequence continues at coordinate 28,057,402 of NC_080751.1, forward strand.
GTTGAGAAGAGTTACTTATTCATTAAGCACTTTGCATAATCTTTATAAGTAGCACCATGGAAACCAAAAGTACTGTACTACTTTGGTCTTCTCCCTGGTTGAACTCAAAAAACGACTTCCCATTCCGTAGTGAATAAAGGAGAAAGGAAGGAACACAAGGAGGGTGGCTCTCACTCGTGTTTTCTTAATGATTACAGCCTTAGATTCATATCTGTCCATCTTTGATCCTTAAATCAGAATTGAGGATTCATAAGCAGCCAATCTGGGAAGTAACCATAAGGCCCTTCCCAAATCCCCAGGCTACATCTAATAACTCTTACTGCTTAGAGGCTACCTCTAGTCAGCAATCTAGGGGTAGGACTTCTTCCTGGGGCTTTTGCTTTGCTTGTCCCTGATCTTGAACTCCAGGCCCTTATTCTTGCCCTTAGATGACACGTAATGCTATCTAGATAGGTACAGTGAGGTGTGAAAGGAAGAAAATCTACCAGTAGTGTATACTAACGACATTTGGAATCAATGGGCCTGATTCCCAGAAATCTGAATTAAAATGAGATTTGGAATGAGAAAAAAAATTGTTGGTGTTTCTAATCATTCTAATAAAGTTATCTAGCTTCTGCTGGGTCATTTTTTATACCAGGAGCTGTGCTCTATTCTATATGGAATAGACTACACTAAGCTGGATAAAAAATGTCACCTTAGGCACCTGGATTAATAGTTCGGTTATGTACTCAGTTAAGTCTTTACTATAGATCAGCATAAGTGTGCTAGACAGACAATTCTTTAGAGCTAACATTTAAGAAAGGTGCCAAAGCCCCTTTGAGATCTGCGTGAATTATCCAGATTCAGGGGGGGAAAAAAGTTAAATATACAGTGCTTTTTTACCCCCCCCCCTTGCTTAGTTACACTGAATAAGTAAAATTGCAGCAAAGTTGGCAAGAATAAATACTTTCTCGGTTTTTCTAAAGCTGCAATTAATGATAATGAAGCTATACCTTATATGGCAAGAAATATAGTACAAATTGGATAAGTAAGAAAAATGATCAGCCATTGTGCGCCTCCAATATAGTACATCAAGGTATCGCCACTGTGAGGCTATCTTTATTTTAAACCATTAAACAAAACAATATAAATCTGCAGGCAGGTGTTTCTTCTTGCAGAAGTATTGAAAGTTGTAATGCAAACAATCTAATTTTAGCATCTATGTAGAGTGTGAAGTAAATTTACTGATCATTGATGCATTGAGCATGGGAAGAAATAATCAGCAGGAGCTTTCAGCGAGATTATCCTATTAAAGCAGGAAGACTCCATGTGGTGGTGAAGGAAGTAGTCAAAAGCAGGTGATGGAAGTGGGGGTTTGACGACTCGTCAGTGGGCCCCGTGTACATGTTAAGTTGTTGTTTTCTGCTCAGCTAAGCAGCAGAGAATTGATATGTTAGCAATGAAGTGCAATGACAATTAAATTGTAACTGACCTACATGTTACCGTCATTACGCGTTCTCTTTTTTACTGCTTTCCCTCTTATTTAATCACACAGTATGGGGTTTTTATTAGGCTGTAATGTTAAAATCTTCATCCATTTAGTCATAAATGTGTGACTGGATATCTATCAGACTTCTTTCCACTATACAAACAAAGCCATTTTGCTGAATCACTGTTGACTTGTTTGTGGCCTAATTTAATGAGTGTAATAACTTACATTACTATCCAGTTAACATTTAGGAGCCCAGAAAAGACCTTCTAGCACGCAGGAAGCTACTGTATACATTCTCTATTCATATCACTCCCCTCTGCAGTAAATTTTATACAATAATATGCACTGCTTACAACACAAGCTCAGCTCCCATCAGCTGAGGGTGGCCTTCTAGGAAGTTCACTACGCTTAGGCTGAAACGCTTCTTACACACAAGGCTCAGCCAATATGATGCCCTTTTTCTGGATACCATAGCAGCTGTATCTTAACCCCTTAAAAAATAACAAACACAGGTTATCACCTGCAGACAAAAATAGCTTAGTCCTTCCAATTCCCTTACTGGAATTTTAAGCTCTTCCATCTCCCTAAACTCAGGAGTGAAAAACAGTTACTCAAGGAGAGGGAAACCAAAATCACTGTAGTTAAACAAAATAAAGTTCCAGAATAAAACATAAGAGCAAGAAGTCAGCAAATAAAATGGGTTGTCTCTAATTATATTTATGTGATTAAGCTGATTGTTATCTTGAATCAGGTACCGTGATCTTGAATTAGGTACAGTTTTAGATTTCCCTATAAGAAAGCTACCCATCCTCCCCCTCCACGCACACATATCTATACGCTGTCTTGGTAAATTTTTAACAGAAACATACTGTAATTTATTTGTTTCCATTACATTACTTTAAAAAAAGATTTTAAAAAGTCTCTGTCACCTCATCTGCCTTAGCCATTTTAACTAGCATCTGAAAATTCAGTGGATCAATTAAGTCCCCCAAAAAAAGTCTCATTATTTTCATACTAATGTTATGCATAGATGACAAAAGTAAAGCTCTTTACTTGCTCAAAATAACCATTATTTAAAAAGCAACATATATCCATACACACATATATGGAGTCGACAATTTATAAACAGGTTTTTTCACATTGAGAGAACAGGAGCAGATGGACTTTATTTTTTCTTTCCCTTTTCAGAGCAATATCACTGCATTGTTTGTGTCAAGATTTAAGTCTTTAATTACTATCTATTAGGCAATACCTCAGATTGATACTATAATCTTAGAAGTCTCTAATAATACTGCGGGAAGAAAATCATAGATGGAAGAGATAATTTTAAACTTTCTTTCTTTCCATGAAATAGACAAAGGCAACCTCAGGCCTCTTATCTCAGAGGGAAATGTATCAATCACTCTGGACAATTGGGAAATTACTTTGGTTTTCATAAACGATAGGCCAAGTAAAATTTTTGAGTATGCTAATTACGGCCCCTATGTCTGGAATTGCATCTTTATTATTTAAAAAAAAGCATTTTATTGACAAGCTTGTGTAAAATAAGCTATCAGGTCCTGGAAATTAGGAGAGAAAAGCAACAATAATTTCCTTTTTCAATATTGACCTCCTACTAAATTCCAGGCACTAGGAAAAGGTATTAAGATAAAAGATCAAAATCCCTGCTCCCATGGACATATATTCTAGTGGAAGGCAGGAAACAAAACATGAACAAAATTACAATTAAGTAGTAGGTTAAAAGGTAATAAATGCTAAGGAGAAATAAAAATAAAGCAGGAAAGGAGGAGAAGTGCTGTGGGGAAGCCTGGATTTTATTTTGAGCAGTCATGGTAGACTACACTGAGAAGGTATGTTTGAGCAAAGACTGGATGGAGACAATTTAGCCACTTATATTAATGTACGATCTAAATATATATTATATGTAATATCAATGTGTAGCTTTATATAGAACACGTTATATTAATAAAAAAGTGCCATGTTGAATTGGATTTCAACCAAAGAAGGGTTCAAAGAGCGGCTAGCAAATAAATACGGGCTGGAGGTAGTGTGGAGTAGCTGGAGGCTACCTGGGAGACTGGTCCTTATACCCCCCTTACAACTTCCCCACTTTGAATCCATGATCCATTATTTGTCCCTGGAGCAAACCTGTTCCTTGGGGGATCTGGAGTGATAGCAGTTCCAAGCCAGGTTGGGTGAAGATGCACGTGTGTTATCTTGACTCCGGTACTATGTAACACACAGATAATCAGATAATCATGACCGCATTTTTCTTTTTGGTGAGGAAGATTTGCTCTGAGCTGACATCTGTTGCCAATCTTCCTCTTTTTTTGCTTGAGGAAGATTAGCCCTGAGCAAACATCTGTGCCTATCTTCTTCTATTTTGTATGTGGGTTTCCCCCACAGCATGGCTTGATGAGTGGTGCAGGTCCGTGCTCAGGATCCAAACCTGCGAACCTGGGCCGCCGAAGTGGAGCACACCGGACTTAACCACTATGCCATGGGGCCCCCAATCATGACCACTTCTAGCACTAATTCCTGGCCAGGCACTGCCCATTAAAGACCCTTGTGAAGTAGGTATTATTATGTCCAATTCAAAGCTGAGTACACTGGAATTCTGAGAAAGTAACCAACATGGCCACGTTCAGCCAACCACTGAGTAGAAAAGCGAATTCTCTGACTCCCGTATCACAAGCTCTTTCCATATTTGTTAGGACAAAATAAATGCGAAAACAAAACCAAGAAAAAAAATCTGCTGTGCCAATCAAGAATATCAAATGCATGGGAGGGTTAACAACAATTTGGAGCAGAGGTTGAAAGCACCATTAAATTTGAAGTTAAATCCTACCATTTATGCAAGCAATGGTGACGGTGGTGCTCCTTGATATAAAATGTGGAGACTAAATCAAACTTTTGATGGCAGTTTATTGATGCTTCCTTCTGTCCTGAGGGTAGTTTCTGCTAATCCATATGGCACCTTTGTATGGGGAGAAACATGGGTCCTTTACTCCGGATAGAGACAGCTCAATGCTGGGACTAGGCGAGAGGAATGCCAGTAAGATTTTTGTCCTCACCTGGTGTCATTGTGCATGGAGGACTTGCACCAGCACTTCTTGGCAGCCCTACTTTCTAAATTTAAATAGCGGCAACCCAGCTAGTGAAAGAAGTTAGAGAAGCTCCCCCTATATTTGAAGTGGTCATTTTTTTCATGCTCTTGTGTGACTCCATCTTACAACATCATGTTTCTTGACTGACATTCTAAAAATTCATATTGGCAAGGGTAATATTGAAAATTTTAATAAGAATCTATAAGAAGAAAGCAATTTATTTTGGCTACAGAACAATCTTGGATGAGCAGGTCTGAAGCTTCTGAGCACTTTCTGTCTACCTTCTTTCTATTCATTTCCTTTCCAATCTCTGGAACTGAGCTACTTCAAGCAATAACATCTTGAGATTGCCAAACAAACGTGAGTTTTTGAGCCGGAAAGAAGTGGGTTCGAGGCCCAGCTCTGCCATTTACAAACTGCATGATTTTGGCTGAATTCCTTCACCTTTCTATTTGAACTTGTTTCCTTATTGGTTTAAAAGAAATAGGATAATAGCTCTACTTTTCAAGATTTTATAGGAAAATTGAATTTCTACCTGGACTTGTTTCTCCATTCACCTGCCACACACCTTATATCCTTAGGAAAAGATCTATGTTCCTTGGTCCAAGACCTTTCAGGATGTCACTGCAGTTCTATCTTTACAACCTCATCTCCAGTCACCACCATCTCCCATCCCCCCACAAACACACACTCTATTTCTGCACTGTCCTTATGCTTCTGTAATACCAAAATGATTTTTCTTCCCCCAAACATACCATAATATTTCATGTCTCTATACCTTTTTCCGTACTATTCCCTCCACTTGGCATAGCCACATCTCCCCGCAGGATCTTTGGAAAATTCCTATTCGTTCATAAATCTTGACTCAGTTTTTACAAAGATTAAATGAAAGAATACAAGCTAAAAGTGCTCAGTACAGTGGACTGGCATGTAGGAAGAACACAGGAAATGTTAGCTCCCCCTTCCCTACGCAAATCCCTTCCATGAAATTAAATATGCTTCCTCCTCTGTGTAACTGTACGACATAAGAGTCTTTTCATATATCCCACTTTATTGGAGAAAGGCAATACGGATGGCATAGTGAAGAAATCATTGGATTGGGAGTCATTCTGTCTCCGTTCTGATCTCAGCTCTGCCACTTTACCAACTCTGAACTTTGAGAAGATCACTTAAGATCTATGACCTGTACATTGGGGATAACATTATTTACTTTTCTGGATGGTTGTAGGAACTAGAATTAATGACTTAAGGGTACATGGTCAATAAAAATCAGCTACTATTAGTATACTATACAAATCAGCTACTACTACTATTACTATACAGTGATGCCCCTCCATACCATTATGAATGGCCCAAAAAATTTAATCTTAAAAATACAAGTTGAGTTATTATGCAGTTAATTTTTGAGTGTAGGTGAGTTTGAAGCCAAGAATGAAATCCAATATTCAGTCATGTTATATCTGAATTTGCTTTGTTGCAGAGTGCATTACTGTGGGATTATTTTCATCATTACTATACATTTTCTTTCAAGTCTATCTTACTTACTAGACTATTAGTTCCTTAAGTACAGACCACATATTTTTCAGCATATCTAGAATACAGATTAGGAGTTGGACCGCTTGGGTTCGAATACCAGCTATATCATCTAATTCTGTGACCCTGGGCATATTACTTAAACTCCCTAAGTCTAGGTTTCCTCGTTCTAAAATGAGGATGATAGCAACAATAAGACCTACCTTAGAGGAGATTGTGAGGAGTGAATGGGCTGATGCATGAAACAGAATCTGGTACCTAATAAATGTTCATTAAAGATTAGCAATTATCATCATCATCTAGTTATTATCACTATTATGATTAGTGTTGTTATTGATCTCAGTGCTTATCAAAGAGCCTGTTTATGTATTAAGCATTCAATAAATCTTAGTTTCAAATTTGACCAAATCCTCTTAAAATTTGGAAGTTGTCATTTAGAATAGCTTCCCAATTATAGGCTCAGTTCCCTTACAGGCATCTCCAGATGGCTGAGTGTGAAAGGATCACTCTCTAATTGGCCTGAATTCCCCCAAGTCAGCCATTTTCTCAGCACCATACTGAGGGCCTCAGGCCCTCTAACTTAGCTACCTCTCCTTCCTCTGCCTCCTTCCACCAGAACCGGCCAGCCTCAGGGCAGTTGGCTTCTGTCTGCCTCTCCCACCAGCCACTGCCAAGGATGCTAGCCAGTCCTTTATTGGAGCCAGGTGGAGCTGGCAAAGCCAGCTGTTGTCCGCCTTGTGTTGCCTGGACTTGTGGATGCCAGTCTTCCTTCTCCATGGCTCAGGATAAATCTTTGGCATCTTTGCTCTTTTCTGCAAACCACAGGCATAGGGTCCCAATACTCGGGATTTTCCTTGTGGGAATGGCACCATTATGAAAGTGATAATCCTATCATTCATTTACCTACATTCACTTGTTTGTTTTACTGAAAGTAGATCAATGTAAATGAGACATGGCATGCTTGGCCCTCCAGAATGCCAAGAAAATAAATACACAGATTCAATAAAAGGAGGAGAGGGACACCCAAAATATCTAAACAAGAAGCTTCCGACTCTAGGTGCCTTACACTGAATCCTTTAACTCTGGGCACCTCTTCTAGGAAGTTTCCATTTGTAACTACGCTGAGCCACAAGCTGATTGATCTCTCTTTAGAGGGGAAGTGGAAAAACAGAACTTAAGTGTTTTCAGCATTCAGCTCTCCTAACTGCTGTAGCCACGGCAGGCTTATCTGGCGGGAGCTAGCAGGAAGCCTATAACCGCTTCATCCTAACTCTCCAAATGCTGGCAACAATTAAATGAATTCTTAAGAAGAGAATCAAAAAAGCAGGAGGCAAAATGAATGGCTTATCCAAGTGCTGAGGAAGGAGAGGCTGTGTATTCAAGATGGATAGAATATAAATACACACACACATGCATATTATGTTACATATCTATAAAAATGTGAAATGTTATTTATTTTGAGAATACCCAGTCATTTCCATCTGTAGTAAGAATCCATAATAACATTCTCTGTTTATATAACTCTTTTCACCTCAAGAGATCCCGAATGCATTTCAGACAGCTCTATACACAAACAGAGGCCAGGAGCTCCGCCATCTCTGGAGCTGGAGGTGGGAGCCAGGCAGAAAACGCGCGCGCGGCTGCGCTCAGTGCGGAGACCGCTGATGGAAGACGGGCAAGGTGTTCAAGGGCAGCAGGGCGACCCCCACACTCTTAAAACAGTGTCAGAGGGGCCTTCAAAGTCTGGGGGACACCTCAAATTTTGATAGCTAATTAAGAAAAAAAGCTGAAGAGAATTCCATCTATTTACTTTGGAAGGATGAAGGATGATGCGGGGCAGAGCAAGGTTAGCCAAGCAGCGACTCCAGGGAGTGAAATAAATCTGAGGTGTAGATCACAAAGTTTTCCCCTCCAGCTTATATTCTTATTACACAAAACACGCCTAAGATTGGAGGACACATGAAAAGGTAATATCTGTTGATCCATTTATACCCCCGTTCTCACCCACAATCTGCTTTCCCACAAAAGACTGACCGGAATCCTCTTTCTGTTTCCTTCACCAATTCAGTCCACAACATAGCTGATCTGGCTTCAAAATAATTCTCTTTAAAAAATGAGAAATAAGATGGCAGCAATGATTTACAGGCATTCCCACCTCAGAAACCAAAGCTCGACAGAAGAGTATATTTCTACATGGCCCTAACAGTAGGTTCTCAGGGCCGCTAAAGGAACACACTGGAAAGTTCCAAGGATCCAGAAAATAACCGGAAAAATGGTTAGTCCCTGCCCAAAGAAAATATAACTGACCAAATGCCCAGTTATCAGAATTGTACTAGGGATCCTAAAATCAGGCTTGTCTGAGGAAAAGGCTTATTCCTGGGGACAGAAGTGGGAGATGGAGTGAAGTGACACGCCCCATTGTGGAGAAAGGAGAAAAATGATTCTGGTGTAGAAGTGGCCTGCCAACAGGTCTTGGAAACCTTCCTTTCCCACAGCACCCTTGAACACTTTTGGTAACCCCTCCAGTGCCATGGTGCCCCCACGGTGTCATGGTCCTCCCATTGAGACACCTCCCAGTGTGACACTGAAAAGTCCAATATTTGAGTGCAGCCAGCAGCTCTAGTACCTGCCATCTCAGATATTAGCTTTTCTAGGTTCTGTGACCTCAGGGACTTCCCACATAAACTCATGAAAAAGTCCAGGAGGGATGTAGGGACACAATTTCTTAGGGGCTTCGGTTTGAAGTAGGGAGAGAGGTGAGGATTATGGGGTGCAAGAGACATGCCTCACTCTCGCTCTTTGGGGGTGTATCCTGTAATGGGCTGTGGAGGGAGAGATAGCAGGAGCAGAAGGCCACTCAAAAAGTTTGGAAAATCACCCCTTCTTTAAAAAATATGCCTCTACTTGCCATGCAGCCTGGAAGAACAGTAATAAAACAATTGAGCTCATACCGAGCAGTCCACTTTAAAGGAATGTTCTCATGTTGAATTTGACTCTCAGATCACCTCAATGAGGTAGGTAGAGTAAAACTCTTACAAACCGGCAAAGTGGGGCTTAGACAAGCCAAAAAGCCTAATTACCTCCAGAGCTGGAGCTAGAACCTTCTTATTGCAGAATTTCAAGTTCTTTCTACTGCCCCTTGCCCAAAGTCATAGTCAGTAGGAGCAGATCAAAATGGTTTTCCCACTGAAATACCTGTGATGAGCCCAGTGCCTCACTTTCACCTTTAGAACCTTTGGACTTCATCTCTCCATTGGCCCCAATAGGGACTAGGGAGAGAGGACAGACCATGAGGTTTGTAGGGAGAAGCAAAGGAATTTTATAGTTCCCTCTTTGTAGTTCCCGTTTAGTTCCTCTTTGCCACTGTTCACACCATCCAAACACACATTTAGACAGAAACAGAAAAGGAGACACTAACATAGACAAGTAGATGGATAGATGGATGTAGATTTATTTTTAAAATATAGTACATTATCTATTTCAATTCTGATGAATTACAAAGAATGTTTAAAAATCCGTATAAATAACCCCCAAATGGAAAAGATAGTGTTTTCTTGGTAGGACAGAGAAGGTTCATGTAATCAAGGGTTATGTAGTTCAAGCCTATAAAATTATCAGAGTACTAGAACCAGAGGGTGTTTCCTGACTTTTGGAAGACATTGTTCAGAACCAACAAAGGGAGTCCTCATTTGTGCACTAGTCAGTCAACCTTGGAGTTCATTCCCCAAGTAAGTCTAGGCTTACTGATGAAAGCTAAATACACCAGCAGGTTCAAGGAGAGTTTGCATACATTCAAGCATGGCAGGAACTCAATGGGAGGTTTGAAAAATACCTATGTTTTTTCCCAGCCATGGATGGAAACTGTGCTCTCCACGACATATTTCTTGGTGCCCCTGTCAGGAACAACTCAGGACTAAATAAAATAGCAAACAGGCCCAATGTGACATATTCTTAAATAAGGAATGGGTCACATTGTCCTTTTCCTGGTCTTAAGGCAGATTTCACTCTGTTCTGGGGTGGTCTGAAGCTGTTGGCAGAGCTGACCATAGGAATAATCACCTTAAGAGAGATTTCCTTACAACTGAGTGTGATGGGAACTTGTCATATATTTAGAAAACATATAATCATGTATTGAATGGAAGTTTATTCCAGAGAAACGAAAAGTAAAGACAAAGGAATGCTCTTCAAATGCCAGAACTGTCAAGTGGAAGCAGGGGTCTATCAGTCAAAATGGATTGGGTTTGCAGCGCTAACAAACAACTTGGAAATTTCAAGGGCTTAAAACAACAAAGAGTTGGGCCGGCCCCGTGGCTTAGCGGATAAGTGCACGCGCTCCACTACTGGAACCCCGGGGTTCGGATCCCAAGCACGCACCGACGCACCGCTTCTCTGGCCATGCTGAGGCCGCGTCCCACATACAGCAACTAGAAGGATGTGCAATTATGACATACAACTATCTACTGGGGCTTTGGGGAAAAAAAAGGAGAAGGATTGGCAATAGATGTTAGCTCAGAGCCGGTCTTCCTCAGCAAAAAGAGGAGGATTAGCATAGATGTTAGCTCAGGGCTGATCTTCCTCACACAAAAAAAAAGCAACAAAGAGTTGTAGTTTTTTTCCCCCTCACTTGCTCCACATGTTCATCTCTGATCTGGGGTGGAGGTGGGGGATGGGATGTCTGACTCCTGTTGCCCTCACATAGGGACATAGGCTGGACGAGCATCCAGTACCTGGAGAGTCCCCCGTCACCGTCAGGGAGAAGAGAGGCGAACTGCTCATTTCACACTCATTCTTACAGATTCTCCCCGAAAACGACACTGTCCCTTCTCCAATCATTTCATTGGCCAACGTAAGTTACCTTGCTATGGTTAGCTTTAAGGATTTAGAAGAAGTGAAATTCTACTATATTCAGAAGAAAGAGAACAAGAAATATTAGCAACAATTCTAGGAACTACCAGCAGGATATTTGTTCATTTGGCACCAGATGACTGAACCAATATCATCATGTGCAAAGTGCAGGGGGCAAGTACCAGGTTACAATGAGGGAGAGCTTCCACATAGTAGAATGGGCTTCCACGTAGTAGAAAGCAACAAATTCCTTTTCACGCGTGGTATTTTGAAAGAAACAAAGATTTTCTCTCAAAATTGCTAAAGAAATCCCAAATGACTATAAGATCTAGGTAGGTAGCACAATGTGTGACTCATCCAGGAAAAAAATATATGTTAAACATATGGAAATAATCTATGGTTCCATAAAGACATTCTCTCTCTCTTTCTCCCTCTCTCCTGTGTCTTTGTAAATGGAGCCTTATCAATTGGCTTTTGAAAGGGAAATAAGAATAAAGGAATATTTATTTCCTTTAAGACAAAAACTGTGTGAGAGGAATGATAGATGGTGGCTGACACCCAGCCTCAGCCCAAGAGTCAACAGAGAGTGGAGGGGACAGAGGAAAGCTGGAGAGTGGATGCGCCATGGAAAAGGGAGCTCAACTTGAACTGATTATTACCATGTGGGAAGACAGGACCAATGTGGCTAGATTTTCCAATTTTATTTTATTTTGTTTATTTATTTGTTATTGTTATTATTTTTTGGTGAGAAAGATTGGCCACCTCATGGCCAACCTTCCTCTTTCTGCTGAGGAAGATTGGCCCTGAGCTAACATCTGTGCCCATCTTCCTCTACTTTGTACATGGGATGCCACCACAGCGTGGCTTGATGAGTGGTGCGTAGGTCTGCGCCCAGGATCTGAACCTGCAAACCCCAGGCTGCTGAAGCAGAACACACAAATTTAGCCACTATGCCACTGGACTGGCCCCTCCAATTTTATTTTTTAAGAAGGGCCAGAAATCTTCATGTGTACCTGTAATCTCTCATTTTTAAATCTTGCTCCAATTATTTTCAAAAGACACTCGTGGGCCAAACAAAACATGATGTAGGCTGGATCTGGTCAACGGCCCACCAGCTCATGGCTTCTGCTGCAAAGAACAATTCTGTTGTAAGTATGGATGTGGGGGGAAATGAGGAATTGTATGATCTCTAAGATCCTGGTAGGAGCCCAATAAATAGCACCTCTATTCTTGACTTCTGAACCAACTGAAAAATGAGACAAAAGAGTGAGCTGGTGGTGGTGGGGGGTGGGCAAATTATAACCTTTCTTACTGAATAAAGCAAAGCTGAGAAAGACGGACAAGTGAGCTTCCTAGAATTAGAGATGCTGGACTGGGTCAGGCCTGTCTCCCCCTCCTCCCCAGCTCCACACCCACCTACAGAATGTGTGCTGCCTGAAGGCAGCTGGTTCCCTAAAGAAAGACAGCAGAAGGTGCAGAGCAACCCAGGCTAGGTTTCTCCTTCCAGATGCCCCCATCAGATAATTCACTCCTCCTCCCATAAATGGAGAGGGAGGTGGGGGGTGAATGAAGAGATTGATAGAACCCAGGGGAGTTTCAGCTACACAGTAGCAGTGGAGAGGACAGGATCCCCCTCAACACTTACTTCCAGCCAAGGCCACCTCTAGTGCACAGAGCATCTTTGTGCAAGTTACAAAAAGACCCTCCACCCTGGCAGATGAATTGCAGAAAGGCCCTTTCCTCCCAGCTGATGCAGCCCCAAGCTGGGGTACACAGTTTGGTAAGCAGTGCCAGGGCTAGATTCCAGCCCACACTTGCCTACTCGGCCTGGTGCCTAAGTACAAAAACCCACAACTGCCCATAGCAGTGCTGCTTCAGACTCTAATAATCCTATCAATTTGATTCCAGATTCTTCAGTCTCCAAAGTAACCACATGTGAATAGCACCCACTCCCTCCAACAGTTGGAATTAATAATGGTCCAGGCTGTGTCAAGTTTGTGAATGGGGTAGAGTGGAGGCAAAGCTGACTGCCTGGCATAGCCTGTGCCTTTTTTTATTATTATTATTGTTCTCTCAATTTCCCAATCACTGTTAGTACAAATTTTCAAAGAATGAACAGCCATTTTTTCGCATGTCCGAATTTAGTGAGGCTATAATCATTTCTTCACAATGTTTTTTAGTAAAGAATATATTAAGGAAGACATTGTTTTAAAAGTTTTCCTGTACAACTGAGGCTTGTCCAAATTCTTTGTATTCAAATGTCAGACTATAATTGTTGGTTAGCAGCAAGGTTACTAGATGGGTTATAAAATGCATTTCAAATGAATATCAAAAGGACTTAAGGAAAATACAATTAACAGCTGGTGTAGTTGAGGCAGGCTACAGTTTCCTTGTAAAAAAAAAATTAATACAATCTTCATTGGAGTTGAGCACATTTCTGCATCCATGATATATCTTCATTTCTAGAGTTCAACCCAAGAATGAAGAAAGACACAGGGCTCTAATTAAACAAAACAAAATAAAAAGGAGTGGAAATTTCTACTTAGAGGTGAGAGACATGCCCAGAAAGAATGAAAAACAAAAAATATTTAGTTCAAGCTGATTTCTCTCTAACGTTTCTTAACCAGAGAAATGCAATCAGCACTGTCTCCAGAGAGACCCACACAGGATGTCAGACTTCTACATTCTTTCATATTTCTACTCAAGCCAGGTGCTTTAGAAAAAAAATTAAATGTTTGATGGATATTTAGCTGGAAGTCAGTTCTTTCCTCTACCACATTGCCAACAAACAGAATCCCACATTTTTGCCAACCTATTTCCAAGTCACTGATGTGTTTTAAGAGAAGAAAGCAGACATGGCTGACTGGATAATCTACAAAGGCCACTCTTTCAAAACTCCACATAATTGAGCCCCACCCATTCATTCATTCATCTGTTCATTCAACTAATACCTATCAAGCATCTCCAAACAGGCCTGGTGATAACTGCTCCTGTAGCGCCCTTTCCTTTCCTCTATGAGCCCAAAGTATACAACCTAAGTTGTTTTTACATACAATTTAAAGTCCTCACATTTTTTTCTCAGTGAGATAATCAACTGATACATTGACTTTAATAAGAATTTGAAGCAGAAACAGGCAAACGTACTCTATTCCACATGTAAGTCCATGTGTGTAAAAAAAGGGAGAACATGTTTTATTACGGAGCATGTATATTTATTATCACTTTCACCTTAATGTACAGAGAGATGCCCTAAATATAGAGGGGAGTTCCTGGGAGGAAGCAAGAGTAGATACCCTGCTGCTGGCAACTGTGGTTACGCTAATCTCGGAGCAGAAAGCTGTGGCTGAGCCCTCTGGTGTACTGCACATGGCTTTCTTCATTTATCTTTCTAACTCTCTCCACTTGGAGACTTGTAGGGTGAAAAGCAGGCTCACAGATAAACCCCCCTAACATCAGATGCTCATGACTATGAGCTTGCTTTCTCCTCTTCTCTCTTCCCTCACAAAGATAACAAACAGAGGAGGAAAGCGTGGCACATGGAGAAGGGGAGTTAAAATGTACTGCACGTTACTAATCGTAACATAACATTGGCAGCTTGCACCATCCCCCTGCCAAACCCAAATTAACACACTGCCTTACTGGAAGGCAAAGGCTGCAGCTATATTTATAGCTCAATTAACAAGTTTCATAACTAAACCTCCAGAAGTCCTAGGCAAACCTGACAAATGCTATGCATCTTAACGCCATGATGACCCTGCCAGAATGCCACCATCTTCTAACGGGGAACAACTCCTGCTATCACCTTGCGAGAACAATGATGACTGGCACTGGCCCATCTGAGAAAGGGAAGCTGGCTGGGCAACTCGGCTCTTGTCAGGGGTACATCTCATAACGGCTCCCAACCAACACACATACGGTTGATTCAAGCAGGCAGCTAATTCTTCCCTTTGCAGATGGATGGAAATGTCTGCTCTTCAGCAGCCAATGGCTGCAGAGAATGACTGCCATCTGATGACTCAGGAGCCTTGGCCTTCCGGGAACAGTGTCACAGAAACACAGGGTACGTCACTTGGCGGGTATTGTAACCTCAAAAGAAGCAGAAAACCTCTTCATAATATCTTCTAAGCAGGTTATTTTTGCTCAAGGGAGAAAGGTTCTTCAGAGGATTATTAGTGCATGGATGGCGCTGTGAGGATGACTAGGAACGGTGCAGAAAAGTATTTTTAATACAGCACTTGACTTGGAAAGTTAACTGTCTTCAGAGTCCAGGTCAGCTTTATTCAGGAATAACAAACCCGTTCACATGGCACAGAGCCCTGCGATGATTTGTCTGCACGTCTGGCTCCTCTGTGGGACTGTGAGCTCTTTGAACCCAAGGAGGAAGGAGCTTTCTGCAACATTATGTCCTCCATAGCACTTAACTCAAAAGTAAGAAGAGCAAGCGTTCAGCAGTTTTGAGTGAGGAAATGAATGAATAAATGAATTAATGAATAATTTCATAGAAAAATTAGATGAATAAATAATTTAATAGATAAACAGTACTATTCTCCCATACACTATCAGAACTTATAATTCTGCAAGCCTCTTGCCTTAATTTGTAGGCTGGAGGTAAACGCATTTCATGCACCATCCTCACATCTTCCTATCAACTATAATCCACCTCCAGCTACGTCTGCCATAGGTCTCTTCCCCATTAAGAGCTGGTTATTTAGGTCACAGAAATTTGGAAAAACATCTACAATTTGCTGGTCATAGTTCCCAATCCAGTTCTATTGTTTGAAACCTTTGTCTACTAACATGGGGGGAGAAGTAAATGGTCAACTATTAATGCTATTTTAATATATTCAAGTGCATGACTTTGGATAAGTTACTAATTCCTGAGCTTCAGTTCCCTTGTCTATAAAATGAGAGGGTTAATCTAGAATTATCTTTAAGTGTCTCTTCAATGTTAAAACATTGTGATTTTATTTTTCTGCCATCTAGTCATACCTACACATATTAATGGCATACTTCCTTGATGTCCTACTCCCTAAAAAGGATGACTGCAGGATCTATTTTTAATACATGAAAACTCTGAATCTGGCATGAGGGAGCCCAAGCTCTTCTTGCGCCCTTTGCACTCTCACTGCTGGGCCTTTGATTTCCAAGCACCAGGGTACTCTTTCCAAGGAATACAAGTGGACATTTTCTCAGGACAACTTTGTGGCTGCTGAAAAACATCATAAAGCTATAAGCACAGGATAAAGAGAATAAGACAAAGTGAGGTGCTGTTATCAAGGTAGACTGGAGTAAGACTAATAAGGAAATTCTGCCAGAGTTCAAGGATCTATTGCCTCTCTCCGCTTTTTTAAGGAACAGGATCTGGAACAAAGATGCCTCTGCAACAAGGACCATAAAGGGGGAGTCAAATGGCCAGATCTGGTCCCAAAATATGTTTAGTGGGTCAGGTCATGCAGAGTGGCTGTTATTGATGTTTTAATGTGATTTTAAATAAGTGCCTTTGGGTGGGTCATGGACTGCCCAGTTTATCAATGACCCTTATCACTCCCTGTGTCTTCTATCTATGTCTTAACCTTTTCATTCATTTATGGTACTGATCCTTTGCCAAAGTCACCTGTATCTGTCTTCTCCCACTAGAATAGAATATTATGTCCCACGAGTGTAAGATATTCCTCTGTTTGTTCATTGTTATGTCCAGTGCCTAGAAGAGTGCCTGGCTCATAGGAAGTATTCTGTAAATATTTGTTGAATGAATGAATAAAATTCCCCTGCCAATTGCTCCTTCTCAGAACTTCCATCACACTCTGTTCACACCATCACAATAGCCTTAATTCAACAAAAATTCATTAAGTACTAGACACTGTACCAGGTACTAGAGATATTGAGATAAATGATACAGAATTCCTTGTCTCAAAAGTTCACGTTTAAGAGAAGGGGTCAGGCACATAGACAAACAAATATAACAACACAGCACAATAGTTTTGATGAGGAACATGTGTTAGAAGTGCTATGACAAGATTGACAGGAAAGTAGGGAACATTTGCAATGTGCCTCAGTGGTAGTAGAAGTTCATTACTTGGATAATGGAGAGAGGGCATTCCACACAGAGAGAATAGGCTAAGCAAAGTCACAGAGCAGTGAAAGTGCATGTGCTCAAGGCACAGACCACTTCAGTAGAAGAGTGAGCATGAAGAGGAGTGACTGGAGGTGTCACTGAGAAGGTAGCACCTTTGCAGGATTGTGAAGACATTTAAGGCTGAGCTGAGTTTAGATGCTATTCTGTAGGAAAGAGATACTATTAAAGTATTTCAAACAGGGAGTACCAGGAAGAGCCTGGTGTTTTAGAAAGCTACTCTGACATCACTACAAAGTATAGGTTGGCATGAGAATAAGCTGGGGGGTTTTCACAGTAGTCCAGAGAAGAGATGATAGAAGCCTAAAGTAAGACAAGAAAAGTTGCATTTCTCTCAGAAGAAGTTTATGCAATAGAAATTTTGGAGATAGAATTAACAGGTGAGAGAGAAACAGAGGTGAGAGAGTCAAGTACGGGCCTGAGGTTTCTGGCTTGCATAAACCAGACAGATGATGTTGCTATTGAGGTGAAAAGAAGTAACTAGTAGGTTTTCAGTCACTGAATTGTCAATATCATCGTCAATGATGACCTTTCTCAGGGCAGTTTCGGAAAAATGAGGGGAATGAAAATAAGGGCAGTGGATCAAAGAATGAATATGACATGAAAAATCAAAGGCTCATAGAAGAAGGTGTCAGTTATTTTTTTCAAAAAACTTGGTGAAGGGGGAGGGAGGGATGAATAGGCAGAACACAGGAGATTTTTAGAGGAGTGAAACTATTCTGTATCACCCTACGATAGCTGATACATATCTTTCTACATTTGTCAAAACCCGTAGACTATACAACACCAAGAGTGAGCCATGATGTAAACTATGGACTTTGGGTGATAATGATGTGTGGATATAGGTTTGTTGATTGTAACAAATGTACCACTGGTGGGACAGGTCGACACTGGGGGAGGTTGTGTGTGTGTGGGGGGGGAGTATACAGAAACTCTCTATACTTTCTGCTCAATTTTGTTGTAAACTTAAAAATGCTCTAAAGAATAAAGTTTACTAATGAAAAAAAAAACTTGGTGAAGTTTGTAAAGGGAAATAAAGTGGCATCTTGAGAGGAAAGCAAAGCCAGGAAAAATAGTGGTTTTCTTTCTCTCTCTCTCTTTTAGAAGGAGAGAGACTTACGTAAGAATATTTGCATATAAGTATTTTTAGGCTGTTAAGTGGTCTGTGAGGAAATATTTGAGAGAGAAAATATAGCTGATGCAAATAAAAGTCTTGGAAAGGACTTAGTGCCTGGTGCATAGTAATTGCTCAATAAATGTTAGATCGTTATTACGAGTATAATATCCACTACTTTCTTTTTCACTGTATGGTAATTTAGGTCACTGCCCCAGCTCACTAAGGCAACCATTAGCTCAGATAGAGAAAGGTTGTGACTGCGTAGAGTTTACGTTCCTTATAAGCACTTAGTACAATTCCTCAAACAGAATCTTCACTCATTGATGGATTCATTCGACACAAGTATTGAACAAATGGTAGAATTTGAATCTCCGCAGGTGGTCATTTTGGCTTCTGTCTTTATTCCAAGCATACTTTAAGTATTTTCATCCTTACCTTTGAAGTACCACATGATATGTATTAAGCAAATGGCCCTAGCCCTCTCAGATTACAAAGCTAAACTTGTCCGTGCCAGTTATGAGACTTTCAGCCACATGTCACGTAATTAAAAGTCTAGAAGAAGGAGATTGAGGGCTCTAACTGGGGCAGGATCAGAGACTCCATAATGACATCAAGGATTGGGTTCCTTCTATTTTTCTGCTATGCTAGTTTCAGTGTTGGCTTCATCCAAAGGCTGGCCTCCCTCAATGTCACAAGATAGACACAGTAGTTTTAGGTGTCACATATAGATAGAAGGATATCCGGAGAACAAAAGACTATTTCTTCCTGAGTACCTTTGTTGTGAGAGGAAACCTTTCCAAAAGACCCCCAATAGACTTTTCTTACACTTCATCGGCCACAATTGTGTCACAAGTCTGAAGCCCAAGCCATCTTTAGGTAGATTTCAGGAATGGAGCCACTATGATTGCCTTAGACTAATCAGGAGCCGTCCCCTTGGGAAGACAGGCAACCTCTTCAGAAGTACACGGTCCTGCAGAGGAGAGGTGACCCTGGAGTAAACAGGGTTCTGTTTGGAAGGATAAAGGCATGGGGTGAGGCAGAGAGATGGATGTTGGATAGACAGTCAACAGTGTTTGTTAGATTTGAACCAAAACTAATACAACATAGGGAAAAAATGATATAAAACAACACCACTCAATATGTGGACATAAAATTTGCTTCTGGAAGTTACTCTATGAGCAAATAGATGATATAATAGTAAAATGATGAACAGGTAAATAACTGCCTTCAGTTTCAGCCAGGTGATATGAGAAGGGCATTAGCAAAGCACTTGGAAACTCACCACACACATTGCCCCGTTGACTCAGCAGAGGTCCCATGATGCAGGCAGAGAGTCTTCACTCACTCCACCAACATTTCAGTGTCTGTTATGTGTCAGACCTAATACCAAAATCTGGAAATAAATAATAAATCAGGTTCCCTTCACTAAAAGAGTATGTAGTCTAGAACAGAAGACTACCAGCTAAAGAAATAACAGTAACGTGTTTCTAGATGCATGATGAGTATACAAGGCACAGTCTAGCACAAAATTAGCAGCATCAATTTTACAGAGGGGGGCAGAAAATATTTCATAAGAGAATGTGATCTTGACCTGGGTCTTGAAAAATAATTAGTTGCTTGCCAGATGACAAAGGGACTGGGAAGGACATTACAAAAGGAGGAAATATTATAGCCAAAGGTGTAAGAGTGTGAATTAGTATTCTGCCCCTATGAAACTCCAAGTGGATCCAAATGGCTAAAGAATAGAATTTAAGAAGGAGTGTGGATGGAGGTGAGGCTGAAGAGTGTGGCAGAAACCAGATGATGGTTTTCCCCCATGTATATAAATTGGACTTTTATGTAATAAGTAACACTGAAGGCTTAACAAAGTGAATAAGCATTTTAAAATATCACTGGAAACTGGGTCACGGGGAGACTGGGGACAGAGCAAGTCTAGAGATGGGTCATTTGAGTTAGCGATTGCTTTAACAGTTCAAGCAAAATCATGATATTGCCTGAGCCAAGGCAATAACAGAGAGTCTGGCAAAGAGGGAGGAATAAAATACTTGATGGAAGTCAGTGAAAATTTGAATGTGGAAAAAGAAATGGGAAAGTCCAGAATGTTTGGATAGGTGAAAGTATGATTAATCAGGTTAGAGAAGACAAGAGGAAAAGTTAAAAGAAGGATCAACTCCTCTGTGTTTGCCCAGGACTTTCCCAGTTTTAGCACTAAAAGAACTACCTCCTGGGAAACTCCTCAGTCCCAGGCAAACCAGGATAATTGGTTTTCATATAAGGAAAAGTACATTTTGAGGCAAGTATGGTAAGTTCAATTTGGAAGATAATGAATTCCAAATCTATTGGGCAGTAGATCATTCAACTTGCATCTACTTAACCCCAAAACAGCTGTCCAGTTCAGTCAAAATTCAACCAGCTAGTGTTCACTATGTACCCCCTCAAAAAAGAAGGTTTTCAAAGAATTTCCACATTTCTATTCCATCCTGTAGATACCACCATCCAGCTTTCACACAGTTAAGGTAGGAGGCCCTGACTATCTAACAAGTGATTAGATAGTCTTTCTCCACCGCAGTTGGTTGGCCTGCGGACACAATGTAAAGGACGATTGATGGACAACTTCTGAGCCATTTGTGCAAATTGTTCAAAAAATCCTTAAAAGGAATAATATGCCCTATTGTAACCCACGGTCATTTCTATCAAGGGGGCTACCCATCTGCTTTGCCTCCTACAAAATTATTATTCATCAGAAAACAGAGAGCTTCTATGACTTATTAATCTTTGTATCACAAAGACATACCTGTACTGTATATATACAAACACTCAACAATCTGTCGCAAAAATGAATTATTTTAAGCCCATAAATGTGCATATTACACTTACTACACGTTAAATCACATTAAAACAGCTATGATCTCTAAATTCCTTTGCTTTTTTTTTTTAACAAATAAGAATTCGAATACCATGTACAATGAAGTTTTCAGTTTGTACAACAGCTCTGAGAGGACTCTAAACATCCAGTTTAGCTTAGTAAAACTCCAGAAACATCACGGCAAGAAGGAAGTTCCATTGACTACATTTATTTGCGCTTGAGACCAATATTATTCCACCAATAGCATGCTCTATAAACTGACCCAGAGCTCTGAAAGTCCCCAAATGCCTTATTTAAAACAATGGGGCAGACACTGAGGATGGTGTTCAAGTCTTAACTTAGCAATTCCCACTACTGATTTAAACCAGACCTTTAGTGTTATTTTAACATAGGTTTTGGATTTAATTATCTTAAATGTCTAAAAGAATGCATACAATTCCCAAACTGTTTATCTCTTTTATGGTAAAATCTCTTCCCCTATCCCTAGAAATCTGTTTTAATTATTTAATCAGTTTGGCTGAAACTCACAAAGCATTAAATTGTTAGTTGTTACTTAACATTCCTTATAAATTGCATTTATTAATTTCTGGATAGAGACTTGTCCATTGCTACAGTAATTTAAATTAGTACCACATGGTTACAGACCGCTGCTGAATGATGATTAAATCTTTGGTGCAAATTCAGTCTTTTAAGATATTTAAATGGCAC
Source organism: Diceros bicornis minor (assembly GCF_020826845.1). Lineage (NCBI taxonomy): Eukaryota > Metazoa > Chordata > Mammalia > Perissodactyla > Rhinocerotidae > Diceros > Diceros bicornis. The sequence goes on from NC_080751.1 coordinate 28,079,182, forward strand.
CAGAGATAAGCTAACCAAATTTGGGTCCAAGAAGTTACAATTTATCAAAAATGTAATAAACCATGGCCAGAATACTCATCGTAAGCAGCACATAATGTGGTCCATGAAATGACATTTTAGCATCTCTCTCACTGTGGTCACGGGGAAATGCTGACAGTGCAGACACAGCAATGCTCCATTGATATTTAACAGTCCCCATCTACAAGGTACTTTGCAATATTGTGGCTTTTTATACACTCAAGTCCCCCTGATACTCTATCAGTCATTTTGTTATTCCACATAGTGACATATTGCTTTCTTGGTGCTTTAATTTCACGGGTTCAAATAATCAACATAGCACACAACCCTTTGGAATCTTAGCAACAGAAGGAGGAACTGTAGGATCTTGGTGGCATTTCAGAATGACAAAGCACTAGGGGAAAGAGATCTGTAGGGACTAGTGACTCTAAATTACTTAGGTACAGATGATGAGGGGGAGGCTCTGGAAATGTTAAGGGATCTCTCTCAGGTCACAAAGGTGAAGAGAGGATCTAGAACTCAGTTTCCTTACTTGCAACCGAAAACTGTTTCTTCGACACCTATGACCACGATGGAGTCCATTCAACCGATATGATCTTGGACCTTAAAATTTGCTCAGGTCACTGAAAAGACCTGATCATTTCTCCCCAGGGAACCAACGGGGAAATCAAGTGATAAAAAACTAATCTCCCCATTGCTTCCAAATACTTAAAAAAATAATAATAATAATAATAAAAAGAAGGTATTAAGAGGGAATAGGGGAGACCATAAGGGTCTCCTACTGGAAAGACTGACTGAAACACTCAGGTAAAATAACAAAATCAACTCATAAAATAATAGATTCATCTTCCTGCAGCTAAAGATAAATATTAAATAATCCTAGGTTCTGCTGGCTGAAAATTAATTTCTGTAAGGCAAATAGTGTAGTACGTATATGTGTTTCAATTTCTGTTTGGCAAGGTGCCTCTTTTGAGCATCCTGCATAGACCTTTGAAGTACTTGGGCTGCTCTGATAACGCAGATGCTAACAAGAATTGCTTCCTCGGGGCTCCCAAGCACTGTAAAAAGTATGTTTTGGATCATCAGGCTCCCAACTAATTCCAGGTCTTCAGTCTAAAAACACAATATTTTTTAATGCATTAATGATACATTGCAGCCCTTCTGAATTGAATTGTGCCAGAAGATGAGCGTGACATTAACTTATTAGAGGAGTCACAAAGTGCTGAACCCCTGCAATTTGTGTTCTCCAAATTACAGTCAGGTGCAGTAGCCCGCACGGGGCAGGTGGAAACAGGATACACAGTGAGAAAAAAGTGCTTCAGATAGAGCCCTCTAATGATTAATTTACAATAGAAAGAAAGATAAAGGGCAAATAGTACATTGTATTCTAAATCATGAAACTAGTACAGATGTCCTGCCTGTCTACTCTTAGGCTGTCTGAGAACTAAGCTGTTTTATCCTCCAGCCTCAGTTATTTTAACTGTGCTTCTTTAATACTGGTGTTTGGCAAATCACATAAAATGCTCCCAGGAAGCCAAACACACTCAGGACCACTCTGTAGAAACTTTCAGAAATGTTAAAATAAAAACAACCACCAAGGGGCTTGCCTGGTGGCATAGAGTTTAAGTTTGCATACCCTGCTTCAGTGGCCCGGGGTTCACATGTTTGAATCCTGGGCACAGACCAATGCACCGCTCATAAGGCCATGCTGTGGCGGTGTCCCACATACAAAATGGAGGAAGATTGGCAAAGATGTTAGCTCAGGGCCAATATTCCTGAGCAAAAAGAGGAGGATTGGCAAGAGATGTTAGCTCAGAGCCAATCTTTCTCACCAAAAAAAAAAAAAAAAAACCCACCAAAACAATAACAAAAATCCACAATCTGAACTTTTTCAGAAGTTCTCTAAAAGCCACAATCACTTTTTTTTTTTTTTTTATCATGAACACTTATCCTAGGAAGAATCTTCTGCTAGGAGCATGGAGGCTAGATCATGTGGTATTCTTGACCAAGCAAATGACATGAGTTCTTAGCGGTCATGAAGAGAGAGGAAAGTCACTAGGGAGTCAATGAATAGGAGTAACCCTCACTTCCAAGTCTACTCAAGTTCTTTTTACAGAAGATTTTAGCAGAACATTGGGTCTATAAATGGAACCAGAGAATGGGATCCCTCACTCTGATATTCTACCAACACTCCATGCCTCTTTACAGAAGGGACATGTGACCCAACATACTGACCAAATTCTAACTTGCGTCACTGCATTCTGTCTCCTCTGAACACCTCCTGGAACTTCATCTGGTCTTCATTCCATGTTGTAAACCAATATGAGCATTTGGAAAATTGCCCTTGAGGTGGCTGTACTGCAGTACTGGGCAACATGACTCATGAATATTTTTAACCGTCAAGGCCATATGTTCCTCTCCTCTGTAGAATTTGGAGCCAAATGGAGCTTCTTAAATAACACACAGTGTGGCAGCTACTGCCAAGCACACCAGGAAGAAGCTCAGAGTTGGACGTGTTCTCACAATCAGAGATGAGAAAAGTCCCTGATAAGAGAATACTAGCTGACACAGAGCTAAGAAAGTGTTAGGAGAATAAAGGGTTTGTTGTCATGCTCTGTTTTCATCTTTGTTTCCATGCTTGATTTATTTTACAAATCAGTTAAGGGAAATGCTTTTTACTCCGTCAGTCTTCGAGTTAACCCAAGCCTTCTTCCTCCACCCCAGTCCCTCCCACCACTCTGTCAGGATTCAGGGGTACCCAGGAGGTGCTGCTCACAAGCTCATCAAAACCCAGAACTGTAGTCACAGGAAAGAAAACTTCCCTTTTTTCATGATATGACAAAGTTTCAAATTGCAAAGATATCCACACATGGGGTAAAGTGAAAGCAACTTTTGAAAAACAGCTTTTGGGGGGATGGGACTTCATGGTAAGGGAGAGGAAGGAAGAGATGAGAATAATGGAAGTATAGTTGCTTGAAAGAGGACGGAGATCGAGAGGGACCAACAGGGAAGAGAGGAAAGGGTACAGACAGGAGAATGGGGAATGCCTGAGCTTCATTTTATTCTTGATAGGCCCAGATTTCTACTTTCTAATGATAATTTTGTAAATTTCAACTTTGTTTTTTGAATAGCAATCTATTTAGAATTGTCCAGCTTTAGTTGACCAACTGAAGTTATTTTGCAACCTTTCTGGGTAAGTTTCATAATCCGATATTCATTTAAATTCCCCGCATTGCCGAGCAGGCACTGCCCTTATGGATGAGGGATCTGGCTGTGAACAGGACCCACGTGGTTCCTGTCCGCCCATCTTATGTTACCACACTAGCATCTGATAAGTATTATGGGAACATCCATGTGGTTACGGAAGGGTCCCCAGAGGAAGTGAGTGCTAAGCTGAGACTTTCATGATAGAGAGAAGCAAGTCTGATCACCTTTGTCAGTCTAATCCCACCATTCATAAAATTAGGAATCTCCTCCCTGCCACCGGCTCACTGCACTGGAAGGACGCAACTAAGAAAACATGGTTACACATGTGGGGATAAGCAGAGCTTGTTGGAGAGGAGAAAACACAGCATGTCACCAATCCTAGAAGGCCAAGAAGATGCCAGTTGGGGAATTCAACGTTGACCTGGAGTTTTTAAAATGACCCTGGAAAAACATGTAGCTGTGCCTTCTGGTCCCAAAGCCCACACTACTCCTGTCCCTGCCTCCCCTCCACTTAAATGCCATCAAAGTGAGCAGATGCAAGTGGCAGTGAATAAATTTGATTTTCTTCTGTCCCTTGTGTAATTTGGCATCGTGCTCACCCTGGGCCTTGCTCTATCTGGTGACAAGCTTCCTGCGGCCCCAGTTCTATTACCACATACCCATAAATGGCACTTGAGTACAAACAAGGTCTATTAGGAGTGAAAGAACTTCAAAAACAAATGCCACCAAACTCTTCATTTGACATTTGTACTTTAGGGTAAATCAACACCCAACTCTACATGGGTGGGTGAGCATGCTACAAAACATGCCTGGAATACCAGCGGATTAATCTGACCTCACACCTTCAGTAAGAGCTATTATTTTTACTATCTTTGACCATATTCCCATGATGCAGGATACTTTGAAGTGTAAAAAATGCAATCATCTGAGTGCGTAGACTCTCCCATCCCAAATATCTGTATGGCTAGGAAAAAAATGAATATTTGCCCTCACGCAGAAAATATCTTCGGCATGGACTGTTCATTTTTGTTTAGATAGGTTGCTGTCTGTTATATGTGGGTTTAATTATTTTCCCCATTTGCTTTTATATGCACTTTCACTCCTGTTGTGGTAGGGTTTTATTATTATTATTATTTTTAATCCCAGAAAAAAGGAAAAGAGTCAATACAGAAAAGGACAAATGCTATACAATCTACCATAATCCTGTGTTCAGTGGGAACCGTGGTCATTGCAGGGTAGAGTTGCACACCTACACATTCTTTTGTGATGATCATGTTTTTACTATTTCAAATTTAATACTTTTTCTAATATATTATATGTTACCTCCCATGTATTTAAGCTGTACTTAAAAGCATGCTAAGAACTGGTAATTCTTTAATGGTTGTTCACTTACAAGCGATTGTGGGTCATTACACAATCATTTAAAGGGCATTAATGAGAACCATTTAATGGTTTTAGTAGAATATCATTGTAAGGGACAGGGGAAAAGTTACCGGCTGTAAATTTTTATGACCATTTCTTACAAAATGTATTACTTTAAAGATTTATGTATGTAACAATGAGTACAATAAAAGCCATGCTAAAAATAATTTGAAATCAAAGTAATGCATATAGATAAGTCTTTGCTCTGCTGCAATTGGGTGGCCCCTTTTTTAAAAAAAAAAATCTTCCTTTCTCCTTCCTTCCTCCATCCCTTCCTTCCTCTTTCTCTGCTTTTCATCCTCTCTCACTTTCTTCTCTCCCTCCTTCCTTGCCTCCTACCTTTCTTCACTACTTCCATTTTCTTTCTTAAAAAGACATTTTTCGTATCATTAAAGATTTCATTTTTAATGAAAACCATTACAGATTGAATTCTTAACCAATATGTTTTTTCGTTGGTGGGGGTGGAGAATAGAGGGATAAATAAAGCAGGACAGCATTGCATGGAAATGTCCCAAACGTAGAGAATCTTTGTTTACAGACCTTTCCGCTATATATTATTATTTTAAACAATTCCCTCTTCTATATTAGAGGATTAAAATAGAAAATCCAATACTTTCTAGGACATCACTCCCTAAGGTAGGACAGGGGACTAAAAAGGAAGAGGAACTAGTCTTGGTAGTCAACCCACAGAGACCTGTAAAATACATACAAAAGGGGCCTCACGTGTACCCAGAGGAGCACCAAGCATCTTGCTCCAGGCAGCTCACCTCTTGAAAAAGAAATGGGTATTTGAGAAGCTGACTCTACTGAGGGAGTAACCTTATTAAAGTGCTTTAATAACACAACAGTCATCGTATTATGCCACGTTTTGTCCACTTGTGATTCTTGTGGAATACATAATGAATAAGACAATGCCCCTCTCCCAGGATTCTTGCATAAGCAGGGGCATATTTCTAGTTAAAAAAGCAGAGTTAGCACAGCATATGAGATGAACAGAACCGTATCTCTAGAAATGCCAAGATTTTACTGTTTGCATTAAATGACGCTTGTATTTCTCCTGAATCTAGCCCAAACCCATTACCAATAAGATGAAGATTTAAGATAAGTTGGTCAAACGGGGGTGAATTACAACTTTTAATTAAATGTAGAAAATAGTTGCTTTAAAATAAACATGATAATACTTTCATGATCATTAATTTTTTATGGAGAGAACAAAAAAGCACCCTGATATTTTAGGATATTAAATTATAAAGTCAGACAAAGGGGATTTTTAGAAAGCTATGCATGTCCCAGAGAGAAGATTGTACAGTTGCTACCCTCCATTGCTAGTCCTCCTGGAAACCCTGGCAGAATGCAACCCACACATCTAGATCCACAGGGATTCCTTTAGTTGACTTGTTCAGGTAAAGCAAGTGATGACCAGGATGGTAAGAGGGTAAGGCGATTATTGGGTTTACACAGCTTGTTATACCGAAGAGCAATTCCATGAATGACAACAGAGAGAAGAGCTGATTTCCTTACGTAAAGAACATATCTTGATATGAAAAAAAATTTTAATAAATCTAATGTAGAGTTGATATTATTAGTGCTACATTCTAGATTGAAAGTAGCTATATGATTGAAAGATTGGTGATTTTGTGTGTGTGTGTGCTGTGGCTCCTTTCACCGATTTAACATTAGCTTCATGCTTCCTTCTAACATTATCTCCAACTTCTTCTCTAAATAAATGATCTATTCCTACTAAGCCTTCTCTGGCTCAATGTGCATGCAGAGTCTTCTGTGCATCACATTATTCATGCTGATTCCTGCCGGGGGTCACTCTGACTTCTCCCTGCCCATATGCTCTTGATTTGATCAGCTCAAGTCTGCCTCCTCCTGGAAGCCTTCCCTAACCACTCTAGCCTAAGATTTGGTTTCAAAAATCTAAATCTACCACCAAACACTTAGAGGAACCATGGTGAGAGTCACAGGGAAGACAGAACTGTTCACTCTCTGGCAAGGCAGGCATTCTTTTGGATGAGTTGGATTTTTTGTCTGTAAAATAAGGAAATAGTCATGTCTGCTTTGTAAGGCTGTTGTGATAATTACCTAAAAAACGTTAAAAAGCATCTGGAATAGTGAAGTTTCATAATCAGTGTTAGTCTCTTTTCTCTCTTTCTCTCCCTTTCAAATTCAGAGAAATTTATATCTAAGCCATCCAGGTGTAATAATTTATTATATTTACTTTCCTGTGACTTTCAATTTTTTTTGTTTTGTGGGCCTTTATTTTCCATCATCTCTCCCCATTAGTTTATGATCCACCAAAAGAAGGGACCCTTATTTATGTATTATCATGTTCCCTGCCTCATCTAGCATAGTTCTATATGCACAGTTAGGATCAATAAATATTTGTCAGAAGAGTGAATATTAGTCACTTCCTCTAACGTTTGGGAAAAAAATTTAATTTCCATAAAATAAAAGCCCCAAATTAGCAATATTGTATTCTATCTTTACATCCCTTGGTACACTGTATATGACTGAGTTTACATAAGGTGAGGAGGAGCATCAAACAGTCTGATTTCAGGTTATTTCCTATCACCTGAGCTGGATAGCTCCATATAGTAATAGGTGATAATAATGAAGTAAGATCATGCATTTAATCCCAACGTGGGTGTGTTTACTTTACAGACAGAACTTTTCTATGCCTGGGGAGTATTTCTTTGTACTTCCAGGCAAGTGTTAAAAAATAAAGACTGCTACTGGCCCCAAGATGGTCTTGGAAAGTGAGCAATGAGGATCAATGCAAACAAGGAAAGATAAAAATGAAGTCTCATGCACTACTGATGGAAAGACGGCCTTGTGGTCTTGGTAGTCCAAGGACTTCAGCATTTAACATTGAACTTACAAGCTTCATCCATTGATGAAATGACGTGTGGTACATGAAGGCAGCAGAGCAGAGCGGTTCTGAGTTTGGCCTCTGGTGGTAATGAGTGGTAATGAGAGGGCCTGACTGCTCTGTCATCTGGTCAAGTTACATCTCCACTCTCTGCCTCAGTTTCCCAACTGGTAAAATAGAGAGGAGAATAATAGTTTCTGCCTCATAGCATTGTAAAGAGGTAACACGTGAAGCCCTGACAACACGGCCTGGTACACGGTGAGGGCCATGTAAGGATTAGGTATGTTAAGACCTGGCAGGATCTGAAACACCTCACAGAGATTCTGTAGTAGTGCTCATTTCTTCTATTCGGCTCTCTGCTGCTTCGTAAGGAGCAGACCCCAAACAGCATGTGCTAGAATCCTGAGACTCACTACCTGGGTGTTCCTTCCTCAGTCTCGGAGTAAGAGAAGAGCAGCAGAAGAAACACCAGGGGCAGCAGCTCTCCAAGTCCTTTCTGCAATTGCTCTTATACTTTTTTGTTTTGTTTTGTTTTTTGCTGAGGAAGGTTCACCCTGAGCTAACAACTGTGCCAATCTTCCTCTATTTTTCAGCATGTAGGCCCAGCACAGCATGGCTGCTAACAGAGTGGTGTAGGTCTGCACCCAGGAACCGAACCTGGGCCGCCAAAGCAGAGCACACTGAACTTAACCACTAGGCCACCGGGACTGGCCCCTGCTCTTACACTTTTAAAAGCCAATCGGCAAGCATGTGTGTGCCGTTTCTGTGATGCCCTGTGCTGATGCCCTTAAGTGGCACATCCAGGTATAGAAAGTCCCTAACTAAAAGCAAAATAAGAGATGCAAAATGAAGAAAAAGTTTCCAAAGGGGAGGGGAAACAATGAGATAAAGGAGAAAAGGGGGCCACACCACTTAAATATCTTCATCCTGGAGATCGCAACAAAGCAAGAGCCATCAAATGCATTATGACGTCCGAATCGACAATTTCTAACAAAGTTGAGCTCTTAGGATCAAAATGAAATGTCGGTGGTGCCTTCAGACATTATACATCCTACTAGCAGTAGAGAAAGTAATGATTTTGTGAATTACGCTGGGAGGTTGCCACATCCTTAAAAGATACGCAGTAATACATGTCATCTGATTTTGATGTGATTTCTAGAAAGAGAAAGGTAAGTTAAAAATAGAGATTCCATTTTAATGCGTGTTTACTCTTGCCTTTGTCTGGAGTCCAAAAACGACAACATGTTCTTCCCATTTACTGCAGCAGCATTATTTTTATATAAAGTTTGAAACCATGTGCGCTGCCAAGGCACCCCTCCAAGAAGGTAAGCCCAGTATTCCCATCTATCACACACCCTTCGGACTTTTTTTACTTAAGGGCTTGTCATTTCGGTGGGGAGGAAGGTCTACCAAACACCAGCCACGTGGAGTTTTATTCCTTCATGCTGTTTGTGATAAACTTCAGGGGATGTATTTAACATTCAACAAAAAATGAAATTTCTGGGGCCACCCCAGCAGGAGGATAATATCATTGCTCTTACAGCAGTATCGAGCTTTAAGATACAGCCGAACAGTCCAAGCACAGAATGTGACAATACGTATAATTCCTGAGGGTGGGTGGGGTGCGGTGGTTAACTTTTGCAAGCGTCTAAACCACTCAGTGTTAATCTATTGCTCATCCCCCACACCATTATTATTATTTTGTTGTTATTATTATTATTGCTCTTTGTCTTCTTAGGAATAGCCTCCTCTGAGAAGACAGAACCATTCACCTTCCGGCAGAGTAGTCATTCTTTTGGATCACAGGATATCATTTTGCCAGCTTCTCGAGGTTGCTAAATTGCTGAGAAAACCGTGGGGGTTTGGGCTTCATGCCTGGAGGAGGCACAGCTGGGGATCGGCTCTGAGTGCACGCCTCCACCATTCTCCTCTGTCCCTTTGGCCCCATTCTCCACAACCTGGAAGAAGGAGCAAAGTTGCCAGAACCCAGCTTTGTTTTCAAATTCACTTAAACCATCATTTCTGAGGACCTAATGGGACCCAGGTCTGTGCTTGGGACTGTTGGAGATAAGAGATTCCAAGTTTTGGAAGAAAGTGAGAGTTGAGACATTAAAGTCACACACACACACACACACACACACACACACACACTATCAGGCCTTCAAGAGTACAGGGTAGAAATGTCCTCAAGCTCTCCTGTCCTTAGAAATGTGTTAGAACATCCCTTGCAAAGCCCTAGGGAAAGTGCAGTTGCTGGGACATTAACCAAGATATTTGGAGATCGTACTTTTCTGCTGGAAGCAGGAGAGAAGATTCAATGTTAATTGCAAGAAAATGAGTAAAGAAGCGGGTTTTAACTTTCATGCTCTGACAGGGCCAGAGAGGGAGATTACCAGGAAAGCACAAAGGCAAATGCATGAGGCGGTCTCCTGCCTCCCGAGGGAGGGAGATGAGCATCACAGGATTTGCTGGAGAGGCCCACGGCCAGCACAATCTATTAAATAGCTCAAGTTAGTCAATGCGGAAGAAATTTTTAGACACACATGCCCAACCATATGTGCATGGCCAAGATTTAAAATAGAAAAGTGAGAGACTGTTGGATGACTGAGGATTTTTCCCTTGCCAGGAAGTCCTCCTTAAGGATTTCATAGCTTGCAAAAGAGAATTGCTTGCCAGACAAGCCAAGAAAAAGACATAGAAGATTGGGACCTGCTTCCTTAATGATGAAATGTCAAACTGCTATGTAAATCAACCCAAAGAAAAGAGGCAGGCTTGATTAAGATGGCTTTGCAGAAACACGAGAGGTTTCTCGACAACTCCTCCCTAAACTGCTTTAATTCCTCAAACCTCAGGACTGGGGACACACACACAATGGCACCTGCTTGGTGGTTGCACTGGGCAATAAGGGAACCCCTCTATCACAGGAATTCTTTGTTGCGATGAAAAATTACACCATTCGGCCACAGATCATGAAGGGCAAATTCTCTGTATTGTCAAGTTCGTGGCGGATCAAAGAGCTATGCCACTGAGTCTCAGGGTGTTTTTTTAATGTATGTGGAATGAGATGATGAAAAAAATAAGATGGATCCCATTAGCCACATGAGAATCAGCTTTATTAAATTTCAATCACACCAAGTAGATGTTTTTTAAGTGATATTTCACCACCAAACACTCACCTCAGCAAGTCTATGCCTCAGTTTCTCTCTCTGCCTCCCCTCCAGCCTCTCCTCTCTTTTCCCTTTTCCTGAACCCATAGGAAAGAACTTAGATGGCACCATTCCATATCATGGTGTAAGAAACACTGATAGCGCCCGTGATGGCCAATGTTTTGTTATGTCATTACACAACACCTATGGTTGAAAATATTCTTGTGATTTTTGGGAAAAGGGTGGTTTGAGTATAGCATAAAAATAAAGCTATTCTCTCACACCTTGGAAGCTTCAATACTTCGGGGCTCTGACTCTTGGGTCATTTGCTGTAATTTATGTGTTTCAGAAGACTTGCAATCATGTCTTCTAAAAGTTCCATACCCCAGGAAGCTTCCTTCTAAATTGTATCATCAATTTTCAATTCACTTAGATTCTTATAATTTTATGACTAGAGGGGGCTTTAGAATTGATTTAATCAAACTCTGTCATTTTACAGAAGAGAAAGATGAGGCGCCGAAATGTTAAGTGAGTTGTTATATTACAAAGCTACTTGGTAGGTAAGTCAGTATGGGTTTTGTGGTCCTTTGCCTTCTAGTCTAGTATTCTTACTACTACGTCGCACTTCAGTGTCATGAGATATAATTAACTCTCCCATGTTCTTAGAAATAATACAGATCTCTCTATGAAAAATTAGTCTTTCTGTTTAAATCTCAGCCTACTAAAGCAAGAGTGACCTCTGAGGATCCACTGGAAAAAAAGAATTCCCTACCAAATAAAAAAGGGAAGAAGTACTGCTGCTAATGAAAAATCAAACCAGGATTGTTTGAGTTGCACTAAATATCATAAGCACATTACTAATTCATGCCAGGAACAGTCCTGTATAATGAAGAAAACATTAATACGATGAAAGACTAGCCCATGGACCTCCTGCAGAATATCTGTCAATCATAAATGTTTCCACACACTAATAGGAATCGCTGCTTCATAGGCCGTGATGCAGCTGCCATACTCCTCCACCGGGACTCACCCAAATAATCCACCGTCATCAACAGCTAACTTTGGTCTTCTATAGAAAGCATCAACTAAGTGCAGGAATTGACAGTTTTCATTTACATCTCAGCTTTAAACGTGGTAGGAAATGGAACCCACCCTCTTTCTTCCCAGAGAGACAGGAGAATGACTCGAGGAGTAAGAATTCATGCTAGAAGATGGTGCCTTGACTCACTAGGAAAACCGATCCCATAGTCTTCTAACCATGCCATTGGTATCTCTAACCATGGGCTACACTTTGATCTCCACCTTTCCTGTCAACTTCAATTACCCATTTAGGGCACATTTGGGGAAGGCTTCTAAACCCCTAAGAAACTAGGGATCTGTCACTCTTGAGGAATCTCATAACCAAGCCAAACAATCTGCTTTTCTACCTCATTTTTTCCCTGCCTTTGCCAATTAGTTCAGGGCAATGGAAAGAGGATTAAACAGGAAATTCAGAGACTTGGGTTCCAGTTCTGACACCTTAACTAAGTACATGGCTTTGGGAGAGTCTCTTGATCTTTCTGGACCTTGGTTTCTTCATCTTCAAAATGGAAGGATTGAAGGAGATGAACTCAAATGTTTCTGGCAGCTTTAATGTTCTGGGTACTTCTTATAGTGTAGAACTATTGCCAGAGAGAGGATGTCAGAGATTATGAAGCCCCTGAAAGATATGGCTTAAAATTCTCTTAATTACAGCGTCTAATAAATCCTCAGCCCCCAACAAATAATCAAGTATCAAGAGAAAGCATCCCAGCATTATTTATTGCCCTAAGTTGCTGTTAAATACTAATGTCAAGTACTAGTGATGGTACTTGAATTACTGTATGTACTCAGGTAATTACTGTACATAATTTGCAAATATGCAACAACATGTACATTGTAATGATAAGGATAACAATACAGTTGATAACAATTTAGGCTTGCATAAGATTATTTTACTTAGAGTTTCAAAGTGTTTCATAAACATTGCTCATCTATTTCCTGAACATCAGTAATGCAAGGTACAGCCAGGGATGGAGAAAGGGAGGGAGTAAAAAGGGTATATCCGCACTTTGGAGATGGGCGATCCAGGCCCTGACAAAAGTACTGATTTCCCCTGAGTGATACAAAACCAGAAACAGACCTGGGAACATGGACCCAGTTTCCAGGTCTGCAGCCTGCTGCTCAGAACACAAGAGCGCAGTACCCCAGCTCTCCAATTTACAGTACAAAGTTTATGACACGGTATTACCCAGGCACTTTAGGGTGTCAATTTCCTTTACAATTTTATAAAATATCATTTGGAAGGAGGAAGAAATTTATGCTTGTGCACTAAGAGCTCTCTCGTCTGGCCACCCTCTTGGGATGAGAGTTGGTTTCACCTGAAGAGAGTTGCAAACACGAGGCACACACTCAGTGCTGCGAAAGCTGTGGGGTTTGTTTTTAATTTAAAGAACAGCTCTGATTTGGCTACACATTTTAAGCAGGCACTGTATAATAGAAATCCACTGAATTCACTCAGACAGGAACAAGTTATGCCATCCTAATACTGTCTAGAAACCAGATGTATAGTTACTGTTTTCTTTTTCTTTCCTGTTTTTTTTTTTTCCCTCTTGCTACACAAAATTAGTTCCTGGGATACCGAGATTCTAGAGGCTCATTGTCTTGCAAAATATTCAGGCGCCTCGAGATGATCTACAATAATAAACCTGCAGTGCTACAGCAAAATACAGATAAAAATGTGAAAATATATATATGCATGTATACATAAAATGAAATATAGATGCGACAGGAGAGTGAATCACAAACACAAAAAGGAATCAGGTAGGGAGGCAGGAAGATAGTTTCCCTTCCAATCATGCGAACTGAGAAATAGAATGGATGCTCATTAAAGTAGTTGACCAGAACTCCAATTTGTTCCGTGATTAAGAGATATCGGTTGGAGGAGATTGGTGAGGGAGATCAATATGCTTGTCTTCATTGTTAATTCCACTTTAATGTCTCTGTCTCCACAGGGTAGCCGAATCAGAGAGGTAGAGTCAATCTTTATCCACCAGGGGGCTGTACTTCAGAAAAAAACCCCAAAACAAAAACGAAAAAACAAAGGTGGTTTGGGCTACAGCAGATAAATCAGGTTGACACCCAGCTCCCTCCGTCCTTAAACTCCCAACTTGTATTCAAGTGTTGTCGTGTTTCTGGCCTATAGATGTGACAGGGATGAGACATGGAGGATAGAGGGAATCATGGAGAAAGCCACTCCTTGATCTTAAAATAAGTTGATGGTGTAAAGCACCTATCACAGTCTTTCACACCAAAGCACCACATCAATGTTCTTCTCATCTTTCTCCACAATTCAAGCTAAGGGGATTTACCTTCCTCTCCCCAGGTCTCCCAGGTTCAACCTCTCTGGAAGCGGTTCTTTGCCAGGGGTGATTTTGCCCTCCAGGGCACATATGCAGTGTCAGGAGACATTTTTGATTGCTATAACTAGGGGGAGGAGTACTACTGGCATCTAGTGGATAGAGGCCAGGGATGCCACTAAACATCTTACAATCCACAGGACAGCCCCTGACAGCAAAGAATTATCTAGCTCAAAATTTGAACAGTGCCCAGACTGAGAAACCCTGCTCTACAGTGATAGGGATCCCTTGATGCTTCCACCCAAGTGGTTGGTGACATAGCTCATTACACTCTGGATCCTTGACCCGAATTACTTTAACAATCTGAACCGTAGTAATTCCTCCTGCTTCACATTGTGTGTGCTGCATAGAGCTAAGTGTAGGATCATGCCTGCTGTCACATGTTCTCAAAAAGAGTTGGAGGTAGTTGATTCAGGGGACTGGGAAGGGCTAGGAGGGTGGAAAGGAGTTGATTTGTTGTTGTTGTTAGCCTTCTGTGCCTATAACTTTTTAAGCTATTTGTATGCCTTAGGCTATTAGGTGTTCATTAAAACCTGTTCCCTCTACTTCCTAGACTCATAGAGTTCATTTCCCAGCCTCCTTTGCAGTTGGTTGACCATGTGACTGAGTCCTAGCCAATGGAATCTGAGGGGAAGTAACAGACACATTTCTAGGCCTGGCTCATAAAAATTTTTTGCAGGATCCTTTATCCTCTCTCCTTCCCTGACTCCTGGCCATATACAGAGGTTTCAGCAAAAGAATCCAAGGCTGAAAGCGATGGTGGTTCCACCAGATGGAAGGAGCCTTGGTCCCTGAAGGACCATATTGAAGATCACTTGTTAATCAGCAACACTTGCATCAGGCTTTATGTGAACAAGAAATAAAATAAGCCACTGAGAGCTGAGGATTTTTACAGCATCTAGCCTAATTTACATAGCCCAAGTTAATACAATATGCATGTATTATTTTAATTTAAAAATTATAATTCAAAGATAAATAATTAAAAGTTAGTTTAAAAAATTTGTGGATAGCATGTTGCTGTCAAGTTTCTGTTCTAGACTTTCTATGATGCCACTGAAATTTCTTTTTCAAATGTAAACTTACCCAAATCACTTTCTACCTTAAAGCACTTCAGTGGCTTCCTGTGCCACTTAGTATAATATTTTTAAATTCTTATCATGATTCACATGGCCCTTCATAATTGCAAAAGAACATAGTGCTCGAGGGAGAATAGCAGGTGTGTTGTTGAAAGGATGAGTTTTGCCTCTCACTACAGAGAGAAGGGCTCAGACACCCCTTTCCACACTGCTAGCAGAGAGAGTGTAGGCTCAGACAATCTAATATTCTATGCACGATTTTAAACGTTAAGGAAGTGAAGCAAAGACACAGGGATGGTTCAGAAATTATTTAGGGTGACAGCCTTGAGAACGGGACTGCAATGACACCAAATGTCCAAGACAGCAGTGGCAGTGGCACATGTTACCCAGACTATTCCTGCAGCAGGGCCTCATCTGTGGTGTCCTGCTGCCCAGCCTCCTTTAGACTTTTCTCATTTCTAACTTGAACTTGGTTACTAAACTTCCTATTGATTCTGTGAGCAATTATAAATTTCTTTTCTGACTTAGTTAACTAATTTTAGAATCTATTGCTTGCAAGCAAAGCCCTTGAGTGATAGAACATCTGCCCTCGCTCCTAGGACTGTAAGCCCCATGAGGACAGGAACTGTGTCAGTTTTGCTCAACATTATATCTCTACCCTGCTACACAGTGTCTACTACACAGTAGAAGCTGATTAAATATTTTTGAATGAATGAATGAAGACAGTAGACTATCAGGCAAAATTTACACATCAGTAGCAGTCCTCAAGGGGTGTACTATCCTTCCACTCCAAAATCAAGATTTAATAAAGTGAGAGATCAGAAGGATAAGGAAGGTAGAGTTGAAGTGGAGGGGAACTGACACCTGAGTGATGAGAGAAAGGTACTGGGGGGATGTAGTGCTGGTTAAAGGTTGTATGAAGGTGGAAAGCTGACTTTAATCTACCGCCTCCTTCTGGACAGTGAGAGTAGTGCAATAACTCCAGTTTTCACTTAACTGCTGACAAGTATTTCTCCTTTCCAAGTTCTCCAGCATGTGACTGCTTCCCAAAACGTAAAGCTTAATATTGGAGAGTCAGAAAACATGGGTTTCCATCCTGAAAAGTGATTCGATCTCTCTAACCCTCAGCATCCTGGCTTCACCTGCTTCAACTACCTGGCAGTTTGGTTTTGAAAATCCAACAAAATAATTAACTTTATAATGCTTTATAAATTAATAAAGCATTATATGAATGTACAGAAGATCATTATGTACACAATTCACCTTAGCAATAGCAACAAAAATCTCTAAGGAACACCTCTATCTCTCAAGAAAGCAGCATGTCTTTCTACATGGTAGGTTGCAAATCCAGTTTACATCGTAACGATACTTTTTCTTCCACAGGGAGAAATGAGCCATTCTTGTTAGAACTGCTACTCAAGAGTGGAAATAAATTGTTGCATGGATATAACACTAAGGGAGTGAGGGATTGTGCAGAATTGATGAGGAAAGGAATCCAAATGAGATTTAGAGGGTGGAAATTTTTGTGGAAATCTCAGAGAAGCTTTGTGTATACTCGGTGCAACCTGATACAGTGGAGCTGACTTCAGGTTTTCTGGAGAACTTCACGTCCTCTCATAGTCTGCATTCAGGAGCATGCCCATGAATTTTCTCATGAGGCATAATAATCACTGCAGACTGAAGCGACTTCTGATTTAAAGTTCTCATGGAAGACAACAGGGACTTGAACCAGCATGGCAAATCCCTGTGATTCCTGCCACAGAGAGGTAGAAGAAGCACCAGAGATGCTGCCACTTCGAGACGGAGCAAGAGGCCAGCTTATACTTGGCAGTCTCAGTCTCCAGGAAGATTTAAAGCTGCCATTGCATACACAAGTACATGAATTCTCCATCTGATGGCTTATACCTAAAGCATATTTATAGGTTTTGCTAAATTCTATCATTGAACATGAGCTTGACTCCCTTCAAACGTAAAAGCCCAAGGGTATAGGGTGATATAAAAAAAAAATGCACAGGAGAATGACTTTGGGAAATCTGGGTTCTAATTCTGGTTCTGCCATCAAACTAACTTGGCCAAGAATCATAACCACCCTGGAAGTCATTTTTCTCATCTGTAAAATGAGAGTGTTGGAATAGATTGGATGAATTTCAAAGACATGCTAGCAGTAGACTTCTTTCCTTAAGTCAAGCTTTAATTCTTCATAAATGTGCAGTGGATAAAAACGTGTAAGAATGGAAGCACCACTCTGCTTGACGCACAGGGTGGGGATTGAGAGCCAGGAAAAGGCTCTCTGGAGAGTAACTGCGGAAAGCACTGAACAGGCTAAGCTCAGCACTGGACTCCAAGAAGCTCTAAAATTGAGAACTTGTTTTGTTTGCAGAGTGAGAAGAGTCTGAAGGTAAATGAGGAAGGAGTGAGGAGGAGAGCAAAAGAGAACAATCGGCAGGTGTGGGGAAGGCATGCTCTGTCTCGTTCCCAACTGGACCTAATGTGGGTTCTGGCTGCCACTTAAGCAAATGGTGATTTGGAATCCTGGATGATGAAGATGGGCAAATGATGGCCCATCAGCAGAGATATAGCAGGTGAGCATCCGGTTAATCACCTGTGGCTGGCTAGGCAACCTGATAAGAGGTATCTACGACGCTTTCAGAGACTCATAAGTCTCTGTATGTCATGCAATGCCCACTTCAGCCCAGCCTTCTGAACTTACAGCAGGTGCCCACCGGCAGATCAGTGGCTCGGCTAGCTCAGAGTTAATCCCTCACACTGTGCCCTGCAGGCAGAATGGGGGAGAGGGCGGCAAGACAAGAAGAACCACGTTAGATGCAAAAAGCCAGCAACTTGCCTCTTGCCATAGTTCCCACATAAATCTCCCTCATGGAAGCATCTCTCCCTCAAAAGATGGGCATATTTATCAAACCATCAATAAAAGGACAAAAGAGAAAAATCTCCCTTCCTGAAATGTGTGGTAAGTTTGGGGACCCAGATTTAAAACTGTCTCCCTGGACTAAGTTCAAATCTAGCCAAACGTGATGTTTCCATTCAAAAGTTTCAGCCTGCTGGAGAAAGAAGTTCTTACTTCAGAAACTCAGATGCACTGATTAAAAGTAAGTGCCACAAACACACACTCCAATATCATCAAGAGCAAGTCAGAACCCACACCAGAGTTAACAGGAAACTCGGTGGAGGAGAGTCAGAGTCGCCACTGAAACAAAAGCCCCGGCTCTGAATGCCAGCTCAGCAGGCAGCGCTCGCCTTTTCAATGGGACTTGCTCTTTGATGTGTGTTTTTTAACCGCAACTTTCATGTGGTGATGGAAGAAGCTAAGAGCAAGGTGGTAGCATTATGTGAAGACCAATGCTTTCAAATGCCCTTTGCCCTTCAACAGCACCAGGCAGACAAAGAAGAACCACATAGCCCGGAGAAGCCTACCTGTTTTTTAAAGAATATCTGTGCTAGCAGAATATAACAGGGTGAGAAGGAGCACGCTCTTCAATGGCAGAAAAAAATTTGGTGGGGCCTCTCAGAGAGATAGATCTGGCTTAAAATAACAGTTCACTTACAGCTTCACTTGGATCATAACCCAAATTAAAATTATTTGTCTCCAATTAGCTTAAAATAAAATATCCCCATGTGTGGCAAGTCTTTCACACATTTATTTTCAGGAGTGGAAGAACGAAGCAGCAGCAGAAGTAACAGGACCAGGAGCCTTAGGAAACTATACAGGTGTGTCTTGTTTTACATAAGACATACATTCCTGGGAAAGCTGAGTGGAAGGGAAACGATATTTATATATACAGTGCATGCTATTTTAAAAGCATGTCACCAAAAACTATTTTTTGACAGGTAAACAGAGCTTTTCTACTTCTGGGCTTACCTAATGAGGTTGATTTAACTTGAAGGATTTGAGCCCGCTGTCTGGGGCACTCTCACAGCAGCAGGTTCCTACAGGGGACTTTTAAAAGCTGTTCTGGATCAGCTGACCCAAAAAAACCACAAGAGGAAGGAGCCAGAAATGCACCCCATATCATTAAGTAGGAACGTGTAGCTGCTAGATGGAACCACATGTTATAGGACGGTTTGTAGAACTGGGATGGGGGCAGACTGTTCTCAGGAGCAGTGAGAGGGAGGGGTACTGCGGGAAGGGCGTGTCTGTACAGCAGGATGAGATGTTGTCTGGGGTCATGTTGCCACATAGCCCACGTTCCTCTGAAAGCCAAGGGTTCAGAAGGTGGTGGTCAAATGTGGTCACCTTAGTAGCCAGCATGAGGGAAGCACAGGCAGAGCAAAGAGCTTCTCACACCTCAGGGGGCAACAAAGCTGGAAACCCTGTGCTCAAAGCTTGACTGGGAGGAAGGCCGACTAAGAAGTAGGAAGAAAACAAGATGAGGAAGAAAAAAATGAAGAGCAGGAGAGGAGGAAAAAAGAAGACTCTTCAATATATATATTGGTAAAGGAGCACAGAATTGAATTCATGTTTTTTTAAACAATTGGTTGGATATGAAATCATTAACCAAGTTCAGGACGTTGTTTTTAGGCATCTGCTCACATACCCTGTACTATAACTCATCCCTTGAAGCTTAATGAATATATTTTCAGAATAAAAGGAAATACTACTTTTTACAGAAAGCAGCTAACTGAGTCACCAAGAGGTGACTAACTGAAAGCTACAAATATATTTTTAATATTTCTCCTCTTTTTATAATTTCCATTAAGCCATTGCTGATATTGAGGTTTTAAGAGACTTTCCAGACGTATGAAGCACACCTCCATTCTTCTGATGACAATGGCCTCATTGAGGCATCAACCCCACTATATTGTAGCAGTTTTTCCAGTTCTCATTCATGAGGCACTAAAGCTAGCTCCTGCCCACCTTCCCAGGCCCCCACCTGGCCTCACCAGCCTCACAGGGACGATCCCCATTCTGTCATGCCCTCAAACCCAGACACCAGCTGCTTTTCACCTGGAGAGCCTTTTCCATCCCTTCAGCCTCTGGGCAACTCTGACTTCACCTCTGAAACACAGCTAAGCCTTCGCCCTTTCTAGTCACCGTCCCTGACTCTCTCCTTCGTAAAGGTCTCTCCCATACTTCCTCAGCACCCAGAACTTACTCTCACCTAGCACCCATCAAGAGAAATTGCAACTACGTGTTTAACTGTCCATCCTGGGCCAGCCTGTGGGCACTCGGGGGACAGGGAGTGGGCCTTTGTCTGTGTGGTCCCAGCACCTGCCATAGCACCAGGCAGGCAATCACTTGCCATTGCTCAAAACACGTTGCCACAGGGGAGCCAGCAGGTGCTCCTCCGCTGCATCCCTCTGTCGCCCTGTCTGGAGGCACTGTCTGACCCATACTGACATGTTTCATGGTCCAAAGCCATCAAGTCCAGCAATATGACAGGTTTTTCCATCTCCTCTGCACAGGCGTTATAGGCTGTACTCTGAAGAAGGTAGCACTAAGTGTTACTGAAAACTAGCCACTGCCCACCTAAATGAAATGTTAGCACAAGTTACACAAAACTGAGGAGAGGATTTCTTGTGGTTGGAGTAAGGACAACTGGGGAGAGCTTCATTTTACGCTGAGTACATACATGTGAAATACTTGTTTAGTATGTTAGTTTGGCTTCTCCTAGAAGCAGATGCCAAAATGGGATTAAATGTGTGAGAGAATTAAAAGAGGAAATGCCTGTGGAGGACGAAGGGGAGGGAGCTGGGGAAGGCAGGGAGAGACTTCAGACCGTGGTGCAGGTCTGCCCTTGGGAAGGAGAGAGGGAAAGAATGAAGACTGGGTAGAAAGAGTTTCCACTGCAGCACAGCTCCAAGAAGGATTCAGCCAGGACAATGGGGAGTCTGTCTGTCTGTACCTCTCTCTCTCTCTCCTCTTTCCTTCTTCCCTCCCTCCTCCTCCCTCTCTTCTCTTTCCTTAAATCTACATTTAGAATTTTAGATTGCTTATGACCTCAAAAAGAGGGCATTGCTATTATTAAAACCATCATGAAGTACCGAAGCATCTTCTTAAAAAGTTTTAAAAGTCATCATAAAGGGAATAAATACCCCATTCTATCATAATCCTAATACCTTGAGGTTTAGGAACTCAAAGAGGGTTGACTGAGAGATAAGAACCATTAACATGTACTGAGTGGTTATAGGTGCCGTGTTCTATGCTAAGCCCTCTGTGAGTTAACTCATTCCATCCTTAAAATAATCCCATCAGGTAGGTACTAAATCATCTCCACCTAAAGATGAAGGCACTGAAGTGCAGATTAAGTTACGGTCATATGTCGCTTAATGACCGGGATAGGTTCTGAGAAACGTGTCATTAGGTGATTTTGTCACTGTGCCAACATCACAGAGTGTACTTACACAAACCTAAATGGTATAGCCTACTACACACCTAGGCTCTATGGCACTAATCTTATGTGACCACCATCATATATGTGGTTCATCATTATGCAGTGCGTGACTGTTCTTGTTCATTATCATGAAACTAATAGGTGGTAAAGGAGAATTCAAAATTAGCCCATACTCGTAACACTACCTTTAATAGTTACTACTAAGTAACCTAGCCAGAGATGCTGTGTGTGGCAGAGGCAGCTGTACGCCCAAATTCCTGTTCTTCTTCTTTGGAGCTTTTGCTAGGAAACAGCTTCCTCAGCCACCCCTGTCTCACATGGCTTTGTGACTGATATTTGTCAATAGACTGAGAAGATGTGATGTGTGCCACTCTGGGCCAGGGCCTTTAAGAAGAGGGTGCAGGTTCCCAATGTGGCCTTTCCTCTTCTATAGGCTGGAACCCTTGATCCCTTGTAACCTTGGAAAGTACATGTTGCTGATGGTAGAGCTTCTGTCAGCTGAGGTCTTTGATGCCTCTGTGGAACAGTACCCCCTGACTGACTGGAAACCAACTTCCACACTCCGCCTTACTGTGTTTAAGTCATTGTAGCTGGGAATCAGTGTGTTATAGCAGTTACCCTTCCTGCCTAAGAAGGCAGGGAGACGTTTCCCCGGAAGGCGGTGAAGCAATTGGCTGAAAGTTGCAGACAGAGTGATGGCAGAGGCAGAAATCAAATGTAGATGGAGTGGTCAGTGAGAGGAGGAGAACCGGGAAAGAAGAGAGACTCAGAAGTCCTGGCAGAAGGCTGTTCAGTCTGATTCTGGTCTCTGGGGAGCCAGTCTGGAATGTGGGGCCCAGAAGACTTCTTTTTGAAAGACTCAGAGTCAAATGTTGATGACAACGAGTCCATCCACACTGAAGCAGGGCCCAGATACCACTGCAACATAGGAGGCCCAGGAAGTTGGCATAAACGGGCAGTGTCATGAACTGTTGTGTGGGCATGACAGATTGTCAGGGCCCGTCCAAGTGGAGAGTCTTCCATCACATAGAAGTGGGAGAAAAATAGGAGTCAAAGGAAAAGCCTGTGCAGACTAGGCCCCTGTGGTTGGCACGGGGAAAAAGGCCACAATGCAATGGGTATATGGACAGCCAGGGACACACCAACGCACTGTAAGATCTCCAAACTCATTTCAAATCCACACAGTGAAGCTGCCAGGAAAAACTGGATATTCTCTCTCTGTTCAATGACCATCCTCTGGTTAAAGGGCACTAATACGCTGAAAGTTCTTGCATTAGCTGAAGGTAGTCAATGCTTTGTGGACAACAGATCTTTGAAATACTGGGCACCTCTGAACATGTTTCCCTCAGGCTTCTATGATTTTCATCCCCATCCTTCATCCATGGCCTTAATAAAGCTCTCCCTGAAGTATGCAGAATGGTCCTTAAGCACTTGGAAATGACTATGCCTTTCTGTGCTAAGGGCTCTGGGGTCTAAACTTGTGCCTATTATGACTTCTTTCCGATGTAGCATTTCCACGGAACCCCAGGGTAGGGTAAGTACAATATAGTCTGTTTTCTCAGGGGACAAAGGGTGCTAACTACCCAAAAGTACACAGCCTACTCAGGGTACATTGTGTATTCTAAAAACCTGTAAGTGCTCTTCTGCCTTCATGAAAAAGATAAAAGCAAGAAAGTGGATTAAATGGACAAACAACAGCCTACTTTAGATTTGGATATTACATTGTCTTCAGCGAAGTGTTTCTAACGTTCTTGAAGTTTGCAAATAATGAAAAGGGTATCCCCCCCATTGAAATCCAAGTAAATACGCTGTAATTGGTTTAGAGTGCCTTTAATACTAGTGTTCTCACGTTTTAAAACTCTTTTTTCCAAGTTTCAATAACACATTGAAAGATATACTCTCTAAGTAATTCTTTGTCCTCAGGAAGACACTCAAATCACTTTTCTAAACTGATGGTCTGGCATCCTTCCAGAACTGATTTAGAAGTTGTGGCTCACACCCCATATCTGAGTCTTCTAACCTTGGCACATTCCTAAGTCCCATGAATAGGGCTGGCAGTTGGGAAGGATGGCTATAAAAAGAGAGAGAGCTGCCTGAATCTAGCTTTGTTTAGCAAATTTTGCTTTCATGAAAATCCTAGAGAGTCAAGAAGACATTGCCAAGATACCTACGAAGATCTCAGTAACCTGTTAGACTATTCCATATGCTGTATCACGCTCAAAATAATTTAAATTTGTATAGTGCTTTATAGTTTGCAAACACTTTCATATTCATTATCTCATTTAATGAATATAATAATCCTGGGAAATATGCAGAGCAAATATTATTATCCCCATTTGATAGATAAAGATACTGAGGCACAGAGGGAGTTCTGTCCAAGGTGAGCCAGCTAATTAATGCCTGAGCTGAGAAAGAAACTCAGTCTCCAGGAAGCAGGTTTGGTTCTCTTTCCACTGCATCACGCTGCCTCCTCAGAAGCCTTTGGCTCCAGTCCATTAGTTTCCAACCTGCTTCTGATGATGGCTAGACTGCCCATAGCACTGGTCATACCACAAAGAGAAGAGATCATGATCACTGTGAGGAATGCCACCGCGAAGCAGAATTCAAGTAGGCATCGGATGAGATATCAGTAGGGAAACAAGTCTCTTTATCCACAGCATCTTAAAACTCCAGCATACGCACTCATCATTTTCACTAATGTGCAATTTCTCTCAAAGCTCTTTGGAGTTAGGGGTTTGCTTTGCCTACTGTGAGAAAGGCATCCACCAAGCTAAATTGGGCCCTCAGGCATGCACCCAGCATTCTCAGAAGCCAATACTGTTTAGATGGAGTCCTTCCATGCACATCTCCCAGGACAGTTTTAGACAGCCTATGAGTATACTTTATTTCCTTTAAAACAAGTAACCTAGAAAATGAAATAACACATATTAGATTAAGCTCTGTCCCATTTGGCTAATTCAGAAGTTAATGGAAGGTCTCTTTCGGTCATTGGTATTGGCAGAGACACATTTAGTGAAACTCCCGTGGGGACTTCACACAGGTACAGTAGTAGCTCTTACCCATAAATTAAGAATGGGATTTAAAGGTAGCTTTTTCCTCTCTAAGAGGGTGCCATTCAGGTTTCTCTTGACAAAGGCCCTGCTCACCAAACTCCTCCCAAAATATAGGGAATGAGAGAGATGGAGAGGGGGTAGAGAGGAGAGAAAAAGGAGAGATTGAGAGAGAGAGCTTTGAAATGGGTACGACATAGGGTGGAAAGAGAAGAATGAGCCAGATCACCAACAAATATAATGGAGGCGCCCACTGTGCATGAGGTTTATGGTAACTAACAATTAACTTCACCTCTTTAAACCATGTGCAGGGCCTAGCACATGGACTGTCTATATTAGAAATTTAATACAGACGTCTGATTTATAATTATTCTGTGAAGCAAATGCTGGTTTTAAAAATAGTGCAAGCAATAAAAAAATAAAGCTTGACTATTCATGACTTTAACCTCAGTCCCTATATTCAAGCAAATATATCCAGAATCAAGTCATTTCCTGAAAACACATTCTGTCTAATCGTTTCTGTGATCTTCTATTCTGTCACAGAATTGATGAAGCTATTCCACCTGCCTGCCACTTTTCTAGGAGTGAGTCACCTTCTGATACAGAATAAAAAATGCAATGACCTCTTCACCTCCTTCTCAAATGCACAATGAGCTGACCCACCATGATGAGATGACTATTCACACTATGAATCATTTTATTTCATATTTTGTATCTATATTTATAAGTGGAGGAAGTCTGTAGATTTTTTTTATTGCATTATATTACTCTCTTTCTCTATTTTTAGCATCAGAGTAATGCTAGCATCATAAAATTAGGTAGTTTTCAGTACTTTTCAATATTTAGGAACAATTTAAAATTAATTGGCTTTTGAAGGTTCCAGGAATTATTTTAGAGCTAATACTTTTAATACTTTCATCATTTTTTTAAAAATCTTATTTAGTTAGTTACTGAGTTTCATCATTGGTTATTGCTTTAATTCTTTCTTTCTAATTATTCTTAAGCAAGTTTGGTAATTTATATTTCTCCAAAATATTTTCATTTCACTGAGTTGTTTAAAATTGTTAGAATACAACTTTGCACAACACTCTTATAATTTTTATTGTCCTTGAATCTATTCTAAAATTCAGGCTCCCATTTCTAATTTTGTTTGTGGATCCTCCTTTATTAAAACTGACAAGTTTTATCAACTAATAAATTAATTTACAAAATAAATTAATAAATTATTTATTGTTATATATAAATATCATATTATATTATAATATATAAATATAATTTATATGATAAATATAAATATTATATTATTATATAAATTAAATAAAATAGTTTTTCCTAACACCTAGAGATTGATTAGTCATTTTTACTATTTTTAGGTTTCTGATTCTTTTATTGTTGTTTTCATCTTTATTACTTCCTCATGGTTTTATGTTTGTTTTAAAATTTGTTTAATTTCCAGAGGTTTACTTTTAATTAATTTTTAGTTATACTTTCTTTATTTCCCCAAGAAAATGAAACATTTAAGGCTATTACTTCACCTCTGAGTATAGCTTTGGCTGACTTTCATAAGTTTTAATATGTAGTATTCTCATATTTATTGTTTACTGAACCATACACAATTTTTTCACATCCTTTGAGCCATAAGTTTAGTTAAATTGTCTTAAAATATTAAAATAATCTTTTTTGAATACTATATAATATCTAGAAGTGAAAGTATTTATTTTTAATAGCATTGATTCCAATTAAGAGGAAGACACTTTTTACCATTATCTGTTACTTATTAATATCTCAGCTTTTAGTCAGGTAGTTTTCAGTTCTGTCTATATTCACATTGATACTTTATCCTACTTTGATTTCCTGGGAGTTTGGGACTGAATTCTAGAGTATAGAAACTAAGAAACCAAGGACTCCAAAGAGAATTTTCCATGTATAATGATTTACTAAAACTCCCAATGAAAACAAACAAAAAAAAAGGACCAACAATTTTCACATATTCTTGCAATAAAGGGCAAGTTTGTTTTAAATAGAGGAATATAGAGAAGAGCAGAAAGAAAAGTGAACTGAAGGTCTCTTTTCCCTGCAGGCAATTATGCCCAAGTGATACAACATCACTTCAAAATGGGTTCTGAAAAAAATACGTATGTTCCTGTGTGTTTTTCTTTTTTTCCTTTGTCATTTGCTGCCTTCCTCCCTCTTTTCTTTCATTTCCTTTCTTCCTTCCTTTTATTCTCCCCACCCCTTCTTCCCCTCTTCAATAGTGCTCACAAACCACTTTCTGCAAGAAGGGCTGGCATCCTTGATTGGATTTGGGGTCTCATTTATATAAAAGAATCAGCTGTGTTCACCTACCTCCACTCACAATCTGCTGCTATTCTAGTCATCAGAAACAGAGTCTCCATCATTCCTTAGATGGAATGGAACCTCCCCTTTTCTCAGCATAAATTCTCTGTCTTACCAGCACAGTCACAATCCAACTAGAAAGCAGGTTATCTCCCTCCCACTGTACTTGGGGATGATTGCTATAAAATATCAAAAGTTAGCACAAAACATTTAACTGCTTTAAAAATCTTGGAAGGAATATTAAACAATAAATTAGTAAAAGAAAATGGCTTAATTGCAATATGCTAGGAAGTCAAATGCCCCTAGGCACAAAAGTAACTGTTGAGGAACAGAATTCCAGTGAAAGCAAAGCAGATGGATGAGGGAAAAGCAGGAAGCTGATCAGACAGCCGCTTCAACCACACGACTCCACTACTGGTCGGCATCTTGCAGGACAGCCTTGTGGGTTAGTAATGAACCCCATTTTACAGACGGAGACTATGGCCATTAGAGAGAGAAAATGACTTTCCCAAAAGTCAGAGCTGTGATTTCTGTCCAGATTTTCAGATCACAAAGAGCCATACCACATCTGTATCTGCTGCCTTGTAAGAATTTGCTCCACCAGAAAAGATCTATTTCCTTGCGCCTCGTACAGATGCACTTCTCTGTCTCTAGACCTTTGGTCTAACTGCTGCAAACTCTGGAATTCCACATATTCTTCAGAGAGGAGGTCAAGTTTCATCTGCCACAGGTCTTTCCATATGACTTCAGACTCCCCTACTCTTCACCCACTACAGCACTGACATGGCAATGAAGCACACATTTGACTTCCGATTGTAAGTGGCTTGAGGGTAGGTACTGCAAGGTTCCTACAGAGTGTGGATGCAGTGGTCAATGGAATGCTATATCACATATCCCCGAAGATTTTAGTTATTGAAGGGCAACATGTGAGGAGAAAAGAAGACATTGAAAATGAAAGAAACCAAGAAGAAGCTACTGACTACAATCTCAATTAACACAGCCCATCAGGTAGGAAGGCTCAGGAAACTGTTCAGGGGCAAATATTCTGAGACACTATCTGCCCTTAAGAATTCACTCCCAATAAGTCATTCTTCATATAAAATCCCAACACCTACAGTTGTATCTTTATCCCCCACAAACACATTGCCTAATGTCAACAAAAACTTCCCTAAATGATTATTCCCAAGTATCTAGTAGCTTTCCACTCATTAGTTGGATTTTGACGATTTAACCTGAAAATTTTATTAAGATCTAAAATTTTCAGATGATTTTTTTCATTGTACTCTGAATTTTCCAATTTTAGGTACATATTTTCATCAATATTTTAATATATAATATTTGAGGGATTGCATCATTTTTCCAATTTTCTACCATAGGATAATGACAGTCTTTCTTGTACTTTTAAAGTATCCACAATACACATTAGTTATAAGGGGTATTGAGTTTATTTCCTTTCTCGTTGAATAAGAGTAAAGTTTTCCCCAATTTTCTAAAAATTGCAATTGCCACATAGGCATAATCAACTATGTCTAGAATTTACACAACACTGAGAGAGGTTATCCTGTGTTTGCTCCCCCAACCTGCTCCAATCATTATTCTACTGTTATACGAAACACATTTGTTTTGAGGAATTTCTGACATCTTTCT
This sequence comes from Diceros bicornis minor, assembly GCF_020826845.1. Taxonomy (NCBI): domain Eukaryota; kingdom Metazoa; phylum Chordata; class Mammalia; order Perissodactyla; family Rhinocerotidae; genus Diceros; species Diceros bicornis. The sequence continues at coordinate 28,107,747 of NC_080751.1, forward strand.
AGTTCGTATTGTTCTTCTTCCATATCTGTCTACTTAGTAGGCAGGGAAACTAATTCCCTGGGAAGCACGTTATCTGAAACATACCATCTGCATATACCACAAAGTTTAATTTTTTTCTAAATTTCCCCTCATCTTCTTTGTCGATACCTATTTTTAAAAGTCATTATTGCCTTCCAGCTGTCCAAATTTTCTTCTCATTTTTCTCTTAAAAACTGACTTAAAACAGGAGGTCAATATCTCAGCCATTGTTAATTTCACGCCCTCCTCTTCTCATTTATTCACTGGTATTTTTTCTCTCAAAGATCACTTTTTTTCCTTGATACATTTATAAAAGACCTCCTTACTCCATCTAACCTCTTTTCCTAGCAATAGCTCATTTCCCACTTTGGCGCTCCTTATCTTTTCTGTGCTAACTTTACGTTGTTCTGTCTATATTTATATAGTTCCTGCCTTCTCCACTCCCAGGGCAATTGTCCTGTTATACATGGATCTTGAGCAGCCATTGGGGATGACAGACTGTATTTTACTAGAATTCTAGAGGCAGAAGGGCCCTGCAGCCCCCGTGCTCTGCCCAGCTCTCTCATTGCCACACTGCAAGGGAAGTGTTTGCACTTTAATTATGTTGTTGTAGGCTACCTCACACTATCTCCAATTATGAATCTTAATACTTACTCCCGTTGCATCATCCATATTAGATTTCCTCCCAATGTGTTTTTCAACTAGGAATGGCACCTTGTAGTGTTGTTATCAATGATCACATTTCTAAATAGGCAGTGGAGAGAATGGAAATGATTTACTCTATTAGGGTGAGGTCATTTGCATGCTGCTAAGTGATTTGCATGCCGGCAGATCCTATAACCGTGTTTCTGAGGCTTCCCCACATTTCTCCCTTCATGAGAAGGTGTAGCTTATTTTGCTCATTATAAAACTGTCCTTTACTTTCCTCTCTCACGCCATTCCCTCCCACTACAGAATAATGCACACTCACACAAGCATGGTATGGCAAGGTAGTGTCTATCTTCTGAGCTAATGTTCTCTTTGGCGTAATTCATCATCCCCTCTGATTTTTCAGGGCTGGTGACAATGGTGACTCCCCTAATATCTGAATGAAGTCCTTCATAAATATTTTGCTGAGTGATTGATATCTCCTCTAGTTATTCTTCTCACACCTCTTCCCCTCCATATATAACAGATGGGATTCCATCATCAGAAGCAGATGTTATGGAAAAAGGAGCAGGAGACCGGAAGCTCTTGTTCTAGCCCGAGCCTTGCCATTAACTACCTCTGCGATCTCCACGAGTCACTTAACCTCTCTGGGTCTCCATTTCTATATCTGTAAACTGAAGATGAAAATGTCTTCTTCAGAGGCATACTAAGGTGATGAGAAAAGATATATATGCGAAAGTGCTTCCTAACATAGTTTGATACTCAAATTTTTGATACCTCTTAGCTAAATCACGTTAACTTTTCAAAATCAGATGAACTATAAATTATTTTCTGTTTCACCCATCACCCATATTAGCTTTTCATAATAATAAACAAAGAAACACACTTCTAGGAAGGTCAGTTACATTTCGAGAAGTTCCTCCTAGGTGAATTGTCAGACGCTGAACAAAAGGATAATTTTAACCACTCCCACCTCCATCCCCATCCACGTCTCATTAGCAACACATTCTCGTCCTTTATTTATATAACTTAGGAGGGACTCTGCATGGAGAAGGAAGGTTTTTGCTTGATTTTTGACTGAGCCTCATTCCTTGAAGTAAGGTGACAGGGCTGCTGTGGATCTGGAAAGCATTTTGGAAGTAAGAAGCAGGCAAATGTAAATCTTTTAAACCCCTATGATAAGCAAACTCTCCTCAGTTCAACATATAAATATAAACACTAAATCAAATCAGATGCTTATACATTTTTTAATCCCATCATAAAACATTTTGTTTTGACAGCTTGGTAATGTAAAGTAAAAACACCGACAGCCAAAAGAATCAGCATCTTTGCCTGCCTACTACCTGAAAGTCTTTCCTGTAAATAAATAGCAAAAAAAAAAAAAAGTATGTTTATGTAAAGGGAAACACTGATTTACTAGAACTGATTGCTTCATAGTCTAATTACTTTTCAACTGGCTGTTCCAAATTAAGATGTCATTGATGGCTTTTGGTGATATATTTCATTTTAAGCAAATTTATTCTATAATAGAGTACATCATAATGGAAAGCAGAGTTCCTACTCTTCCCTCCTCTTTGTAGCCTGATATCTTGACAAGTAAATTAAATTTAGCAGTTAAAATGCTTCCATTAGTAATTTTATTAAGTTAATTAAAGACTCTCTCTTTCTGAATTTTAACTACCTTCCTTTCAGAACAATGTTGATTTCTTTTTTCTTTTTTTAATTTCATGTATTTAGGGACTGCAACATATTCTAGGGCCAATCAACAACTCTATCCATATTACATTTCTGTGGGCAAGATGCTACCAAGCAAATCATGGAAAAAGAAGAAATAGCTCAAAAGTCTTTGAAAGAGATGGTCTGTTTCATATCACAGAAGAACTAGGGTTTTAATATCTTTAAAAGAAAGAGGAAGAAGAGGAGAGGGAGAAAAGAAGAAAAAGGAAAACACACTGTTTAGACTCTCTAGGTTTTTAGGAAAAGGCATAACTACTAACTAGTGTCTCCAGACAAATAGGGCAAGCCATGAATAGTTCAAGTAGAGTTTAGTTATAGATGGAAAGAGAAGAATGCCAATTCTTTTTTCTTAATAAGTGTACAAGTAGTACACGTGTTAAAAAAAGATACTGAAGTTGGTGAAGCACATGCTAAATAAAATCTTGGGTCCTCTCCAGGAGCTGGCATTTTAAAAGCACCCAAATATTTCTAAGAGATTTAGGATGAAAAGAGTTGCCTCATTGACCATTGCTTGTTTCTTGTGGTTGGTATGCCTAAACTCAGGAATTTTAGAAATTATTTTTAGAACTGGAAGGGAGAATAGGGAAAATTTTATCTTATTCTCCCATGTTAAAGATGAAGAAACTGAAGGCCAGGGATTAATAACACCACCACCAACAACAACAATAACGATAGCAACTATAACAACGGTGGCTAACATTTATTGAAATCATCCCTGTGAAGTTTCACATACATTATCTCATTAAAAAGCTCCATGAGGGAGATTCTTCTAATGCCCCAGTGTTATAGATATGAAAAATAGTAATGCTTAATGAAGATTAAGTAACTTGTGCAAAATCTGTATGACTCCACAGTCCCATGTTCGTAACTAGTGCACATTATTACCTTAGATGAATGACTTGGGGTCATGCAATTAGTTAGCCTTTCCTCCAGGGCTAAAGTTTAGGACACTTGCTTCTCAAATCTGCTCTTTACAAACTAGGCCATATGAAGAGAGCTAGAAATCCAGTGGTCGAGCTGAGGCTTGGTCATTGAGAAGACACTATGATTTATTTTAAAAGGAATCCCATTGCCAAGGTGCCCAGTGGAACATTTGCTTTATGAGTGAAACTTTATCAAAGGCTGCACCCAGGTGTTCAGACCCAAAGTGATATTGCATTTAAAATTAGGGGATTCCACCCTTTACTCATTCATTGAAGAAACGGAGATCCAAGAACACAGCCCATAGCAATTACTATTAACACCTCTCATCTTCTCTCATTTTCTGATATCCTGCCCGCCTTGAATAGCTCATTCTGGGAGTTCACACACTCACTGTTCAATCTCTACCATCCCTCTCACCACCTCCCACCACCTCCTCAAATCCTCATGTTACATCTTTGTTCAGTACGATCTCTCACGTTCACGTCTCAGGTACCACGCCCATCCACATCTGCCCTTTTCCTCCAGGGAAATGAATGCCTTTCCTAGCTGTGTTCCAAGCTCATCCCTTTCCTCACGAGAATAGGTCACTGTGATTTTTTTTCCTTCTATTCTTTCCTATTTTTCAGATTCTGTTTCAAAAAAAAGCCCAAGAAAGGAATCTGGCAACTCATAGATGCTTCCTGACAAGACAGAATAGATGAAACCACTAAACTATTTAATAGGCCAGAAAAGAGAAAAGATTGAGACCACTTCATTCATATAAGTATATTACTCCCCTACTTTTTCACACTGGGAAAAGCTAAAATGACAGATGCCTACCCCAGATGATCTTTATATATTCTGGGGACCCCACCCCACTTTCTTTCTTTTTTTTCCCTCAATATCAAGATAAACAGGGTTTGAGAACTTTATTGCCCTTTGCCCCTGACTTGATCCCTTGTCATCCTGGAGGTAGGTTTTCAAGATGGCACTCCACAATCTCTGAAGCACAAGAAATTAGCAAATGTCCCCAGGAGTGTTTTTTGTGGAGAATGTTTCCTTTACTAAGAACACCCTTCCCCCAAAATGATGTCTTTAGAAAGAATCTAGCATTCTGCAATATTTCTATAATTAATAGCTAGATGCACAGGCCCAGAGAAAAAAGAGACTGGATCATCCAGTAGGTTTTTTTCATTAGAAATGATCCCTCCTGCCTTGACCCTTAGCTGAGAAAGAGTACTACTTTTAGCTGGGAAGCATATTTTCTGTATACCTCACCACATAGCAAACATGTTTTCACTAGAAATTTACCTCTTACCTCTTGATATCCTGCCATTTACATTGCATCTACTCTTTGCTGAGGAGCTTTTTCAATTATTTTGAACATCTTGTTGTTTTTTATGTGGAGTTCAAGTCCAGTAGTGAAATCTGTTTCATATTTGTAATTGGTTTTCAGCTCTGGAAGAAGCCCAAATTGGTAAGTCTCTGCAAGTGAAAAAGAAAAAAACAGAATTTAGTTATGCAACCTGAGCTTATAAAAGATGAGAGAAGATAACTCAAAGTGAAAGGACTTGCAAAAATAAACATTATGTCCTCTCCTCCAACCCCAGTCATTCTGGCCCAGCATTCAACTGGGAGTGTGATCAATTAAATGTATAGAACCAAAAAGAGCCATTGGGATCGTAAAATTTTGTGGCAAAGTCCACATTATTTGTCACACAAAAAGAAGAATGTGTGATTTTAAAATAAAATAGAGAAAGAAGCAACTAGTTTGATGCAGTAGATGTAGCCAGCCACAGTTGTGAAAGATTCGATAAGCTTCTTCCTACTTGTCCTTCACCCTGGAGGCTTCTGAAGAGGCCTGAATATCTGGCTTAAAGTGAGTGATGCTACTTGAAATGAAAAGCAAGGAGATTGCAAATCACTCTTCTGCACAGGCTTGGAATAAGCTACGGCACAGCTGATGGACAGATTCAGGTATTTAAGTGAGTGTGATTTCCAAGCAACGATTTCTAAACCCTACATTGTTGTTGACCTCCATCATGTGATTGGACATGTTTACGAAGGCACATGCAGTAGAATGAAATGCGCTGGAAAAAATGCTGAAGTAATTTTCCAACACCACAGCAGTATTCCTGGAAAATGAAGCCACACTACCCCAATCAGCAATAGAGTCCACCTTCTCACCTTTCTTCTGCTTAATGGTCTGAGTCCATTCCAGCAGAGGACCTTTCTGTTCTAGGAATCCATCTGTGGGATTGGTTGGAAGAAACCAAATGAGGTAGGTAATCTAATGTGTGTGCTCAGGTAAGGCTAAGAACCAAGGAAGGCCTTGAAGAAATGGTACAAGACTATACTTTTGTCTTCTCCATGTCTTCCTCTCTTCCTTTTCTTCTTAAAGGCAAAGATATCTGGAAGGTAAAAACTACCCCAAAAGAAATCTTTTTCTCTGTGATTTGATTGGCCAGAAAGCAAAAGCAAAGCACTCAATCAGCAGCCTTTTAAATCAAACACAATTAACTACATTGAAATATATGGTCTACAATTGTACATTCAATTAAATAGCTAAAAGCAATTTGTAAAGATTGAAAACCTCAATGCACACTGAAGCTACATAGGTCTGCTCAGATTTCCTGCTTCTTCACAAAGGTCCAAGATAGTTACTTCCTGAAAAATTAAAAGCAGAAATTTTTGTTGTCTAGTAGGCAGCCCTAAAAAGCTTTATTGTAAATTAAATCAGATATTTGCTTTGAACCTTTTCTTGAACCTTGTCAGAGAGAAAACCAAAACAGTACTAAAAACCAAAGACTATTTTTCATGATCACTAGAGCAATGACAGCCTGTAGAGAAGCCTCACCATCTCTCTATTTCCCATTGGAATCATTTCTGGGACTCCACTTCATCTGTTCCTAAGTTACATTCTGTGATATATTTCATACTTATATGCAGTTTTACTTAGGCCAGTTGAAGCTACTTCCATTTGAACCCTTGGTGAGAAAACAATGTTGATAACAGCCATTAGTTAGAGCACAGCTATCTATAATTATAGCCATTCCATTTGCTGGCAACCTAGTGGTGAAATTTTTCACATTCCACTTAATTGTATAATGATTTATATACACATCTATTAGACTATAAGATACTCCAAGGCGGAGACCATCTTATTCATCTTTAAATCATTATACAGCATCTGCCATAATATTGGGTATGTTGATCTTAAATGGTGAAATAACAGAATGAATGAATGAATGAATGGAGCCAGGAATTAATATTTAAATACAGACGATGATTATTTGTGTTATAGTAGCACTGTACTGAGAACTGTCTGGAGGAGTTTTCAGAGAGCGACAGAGAAAGCTTGGCTGACTATTCTTGGAGAACACGTTGACTGTTTGTTGGATGGAGACAGTTCACCAAGAAAGCAGATTTTGACCCTTCAAGAACTTGAATGTGATGATGAGTTTATGACAGTTCTAAAAGCCAACATACGGTCGGTGGCTAGATTGTGGTTCTGGACTGAGAGGCTTCCATTTGGAAGGCAGACAAGCATTTTGAATTATGGGTCTAATGAAAGTGTCAATAGCAATCCTGTTACTGGAGGAGCTGTAAAACCCTGCTTAATGAACTAGGCAGGGACACAAAAACACAATGGTCTAAAATGCACTGTATGAGAAAATGATAATTGGCCCAGATTTCATGTACAAGATAAAATGCATAGGGATGATATTACCACTGAATAATATTATAGCCCTTCAGGGGACTGTTTTGTTAACAGGGTTTGGCTCAGCCTTTTCGATCCTCCTTGTATGAGTGGAGATGTACTACACAATCGTGAGCTGTGACTTGAGGAAAGAATGTCAGATGGTAAAATTCCTATCATAGACGCTGACAAATGTTAATGACAATACAAAGGGTTCTGGCCTCATCAAGGGTTCATTCTTATTTGCGAGGCATCATGCAATATAGGATAATAAGCTAAATGGCTTCCCACACAAGAGGAATGGGGGTGAAAGAGAAAGTCATTCTCTAATCTTGAAGTCTACTTTTCTAGACCACCAAACATCAACCAGCAAAGTAAGGCAAGACAAGGCCAGATCTGCAGCAACCGGCCAACAGCCACTTACTTCCACCCTGAGAGTTAGGGAGTTACTGAGGCAGCCCTGGATATAGAAGAGAGCATTGAACTTGGAGTCAGGGGACTGAGATTTTAGTCTTAGCTCCGCACTGACTCTGAGTTTGAATTTCCTCATCTCTTAAAAGGAGGGTGGAGGTGGAGGCGAATTAGGGTGGCACTTCAAAACTTTAAGGGGCTTACAAATGACCTGATGATTCTGTTAAAGTACAGATTCTGCCTTGGTTGGTCTGGAGACGGCCCAAGATTTTGCATTCCTAACAAGCTCTCATGTTATGCTGATGCTGCTGGCCCACGGACCACGATGCTGCTGGCCCACGGACCATGATGTTGCTGGCCCATGGACCACAATTTGAGGAACAGGTGACTAGATAGTATTTCTCAACTTGAAAATTCTATGAAACTACCAAAGTCAATAATAATCTGTGGGCTATTTGTTATTGCAAGTGGTAAGAGAGAGACAATTTTTGAGCTTTGGGTATTATCAACAAGTCGTTTTGTCTTTTCTCTTTTCTTTAAGCTGCTTTATCCTAGTTAGAAAACTATATGAATACTCTGTCCTTTAAAAAGATAAATTAGTCAGGAATCTTTGCCAGTGAACTGTTGATACAGTTAGGCTAGCTAAATACTGTTTTGAACCAATTGCTTTATCAAATGGGTTGCATGTAGAAAAATAAAACGGGGAAAACCAGAAATTATGAGTTGAAATGGTGGATCCACATCCAATAAAATAAAAACAAAGGGGCTCAAACGATGTTAAGTGAGGCATAGTGACTGTGTAAAAAATACATTCACATAATCACAGTAGCCACAGGATGAAATATGGGACGAGGCTTCTTCCTTGCACAAACAGTATCCTAGGTGTTTAGCCTGTTAAAGGCAACCTAGAAAGCTATAATCTGCTGGGTTCTTTCCGTAGATACTTTCTTCCCCACTGCCCAGGCTTAATTTTTAAGATGCATATGTCTATGTGGGAAGGAGGGAGGAGTACAGTATGAATCCATGGCTTAGAAAAGTATTTCACAGGGCCGGCCCCGTGGTCTAGTGGTTACGTTCTGCGAGCTCTGCTTGGTTTCTGAGCGTGGACCTACACCACTCGGCGGTGGCCATGATGTGGCGGCGACCCCGTACAAAATAGAGGAAGACTGGCACAGATGTTAGCTCAGGGTGAATCTTCCTCAAGCAAAAAAAAAAGAAAAAAAGAAAGAGGAAGCTTGGCAAAGGATGTTAGCTCACAGAGAATCTTCCTCGGGAAAAAAAGAAAAAAAGAGAGTTCTTTCTCTTCCTTTTCTCCTTAAAGAGAAAGCTTTGTCTAGAGAAAAATCAAAGAATTAATCTGTGAACAAGAATTTAATGAGCTGATATTATGTGCTTTATGCTTCATATAAGCTGTCTCTTTTACCAACTACTATGAAGTAATTATTATCATCATCCTCAGGTGTCACAACTAGAAAATGGCAAAACTAGGGGTTTCATCCAAGTTCATCTGACTTAGAAGTCTGCACTCTTCACATAACTTGTAATATAGTTGGGGCGAGGAGGAGGAGGAACAATATTTTTTAAAATTATGGGGAAAAGACTGTGTTTTTTAAAGTGCTAAATTATGGATACCGTAAGTTGTAAAGAAATCAAGAGAAGAGAGAATTTACTCTGGTGTTGGATCAAGGCTGGTTTCATGGAGAAGAGCTGGAAGTGGGCCCAAGATCATTCATTCACAAAACATTTGAATGGCCCATGTAGAAAGAAAGTTGGATAGACAGCAGACAGATGAGGTAAGAAGATGAAGCATCTTGAAGAACGATGAAAGTGATCAGTGTTTGTTTTTGAGAACAGAAGAGTCAGAAAGACTCTGTAATGCAGACCAGGAGAAAGCAACATATGGAAAACTGTTTTTCATTTTCAGCATCTATTGGGTACCCAAAATACATACTGCCAATGGGCTGGGGAAAAGGGAGCATGTGTTGCTAAGATAACCTAAAGGCAAATCGTGAATAAGCTCAAACCTCCCGCCAGACAAAAGCCTATTTGTAAATTACTCCACTTAATTTCCAGGTCGTGACTGCCTCTCTCTGCAAAGCAGTTTATGACATTCTCAATTAAGAGTTTGCTATAAAAATGAATGAACGAAGTATCTCAAAACTGCTATGAGATATTAAAGATGACTCACTTTTAAAAAGTGGTTTTGTTTCCTGTGTTCTGGATAATGCATTTGAGAATGTAGTTTCCAGCCTCACCCATCACCCCATTGTGAAATCAAATTGAATGACTCTCTGCTCTTAGAACGATCGCTCATTCAAATGCATTCAATAAATAAAGCCCAAACACAATGAGGCACTTTTCATAGAGCATCCCAGAGAGCTAGGGCCTGGTCTCTCTCACCGTATGAAGCTGAGATTGAAGTAAATAAAGCATTCACCCACACTGACTACATAATACACAGTGACTTACTATTTACTAAGCTCTTGTGTGTACATTATCTCATTTGATCCTCGCAATGACCCTATAAGAAAGATACTGTTGGTTTATTATCCCTGTTTGACAGCTATAGAATCTAGAGCTCAGAGTGGTCAGTGATTTACCCAAAGTCACACAGCAATCCAAGCAATTAAACCTTCTCAGCCCATTCCTTCCCTACTTCTCCAAACAGGAAACATGTCTTAAGTACAAAACAATATAATTAGTAGAACCATTACCAAGACTGGGCAGAATATTTAATTCACTCAGATGTGCCTCCGGTGATTTTGTATATACTGAGGAATTCATTTTCTACCTCCTGCAATTCTGTGAATTCCACCCCAGATAAAAGGTCATCCAAATATGATCCTTGCTCAGAGTTATGGAAATGTATGCAGACTAAAAGAATACGGGCCAAATGCAGAGTAAAAATATCAGTGTAACTCCCAGTGCCATTTACTCTTGCTACCTCAAATCCTTTTTGAAATTAGGCAGGTTATAAATCACATAGAAATATAAAAATGTAAACTCTTGCTCCTAAATTCAATTATCATATATCGGGGGGTTCATGAGTGCAGTAGGTTGGAGAGCTAGTAAAACAGGACTGAAATAGGGATGGTGGGCAAGCCAGAGAGAGATAAAGAAGTTTTTTTAAAAACTTTTCGATTTACATCTACAGAACATACTGAAAATTATCTGACAAGCAATATAAAGTACAATTTCCCCCAAATCAACATCTTTTCAGCCTCTAGTCCTATTCAGCCAGAATTTGGTTCAGAGAGTAATTAGGAGACAAGCAATTAACTTCTCGTAAAAGTCAGTCTGTGGTCAGAGCTGTGCAAAGCAGCACCTAGAAGCCTTGTGCTCATGGAAGGAAGGGGTTAAGGGAATTAGGGGTAGCTGCACTTTTTTGCAAACACCATTTCGAAAGCAATCAAGGCCAGCCCTCTCCTTCTTCATTTAGGCCCTGCTTTGCTTCTATCTTCATCTCGGCTATGGAATCATCTATGCAGCGCAGATCCATCCAGAAGCTACAGATCTACCACACTAGCTGGGCTCCCACATCCACATCCGCTGTTGAGAGAACTTGTTGGTTCTAAGGGCCCTCTTCCTCAAAATTTCTAATTCCTTTCTCTCCTAAATTACAGTGTATCTATTCACCTGTATATAACTGTGAATAGCTACAGAGTTTCTGAAAAAACAAAGTTACTTTATTACAGACCCTTCTATTTTGGGAGTCATGGGGCATCAAAATTATATCAGTTCATATTTGAGGAACTGCATTCTTGCATGTGCTTCTAATAACTAATCTATATGATCAAATCATCCAAAGACACCAAAGGGTCTTTATTCTTCTCCATTAAAAACAAGAGACAGAAGTCACGATTCCAAGGTTTATTCTTCAAAAGGTAGGTGACTCAGAACTAGGCTTAAATTACCTGCTGTTTTTAGATATCAGGAAATATAGTTTTACCAATATTTCACCACACTTTCAAACTTGATTTAAAAAACAAAAACAAAAACAGTATTGCTCATGACCCAAGCTATACAACTACTTTGCATTAAAAGCCATGTTGAGGGTCTTTAAGCCATTTTAAGTGTTATGACCAGTGGCTTCAGGAATGAGGTTTTGTTTAGATAACACAAGACCTTTGTCGTTGATTGAAACCTGGCTTGATGCCTCTATACATCTAAATAATTAGAAAAAATGCATTTAAATGAGAAGCAGATGCTGTCTCCAGGTTTCTATTTTCACTGGACAGAATAAATTGAAGCTTTCATCTCTGCGTTTACTCTTTGGATATGGTGCATACCACATAAATCATTACTTAAAGCATAGGGTGTTCCTTTACAAAGGCAAAGGAAATACAGGTCTTCTGGAGTGCTACCCGTTCCTTCAAAACACTTTCTGCTCCAAGAAAACTAAACAGGGTTATTTATTCTCCATTACTTCTTCCTATGTGTTCATGCTTGGTCCTCAGCCAGTGGATCCAAATAGAATGGTGGAAGGCTGGTGCTGAATACAGGGATGGCAGGCCCTGCTGGTGATCCGTAGCTTGTAACTGGCAGCAGACAACAAACATATTGCAAATGTTCAATGTTCATCTTATCAGATGCAGAACCAATGAAGAGGAAACTATATCCAGGCAAGGAAAAATAAAGGACAGGACATCACAGAGTACCTTTGAAAACAGAGAGTAGTTTTCTTGAGGTTCATCTCTTTGCTATATCAACACTCTAGCAGGTAGAGTACATTTTCAGTTTCTCTTCTCAGCTAGGAAGTTACACACTAGGTTCCTGAGACAATTTTAAGTGCTTGAGATGTCTAGATGGAGGAGCTATGTAAACACAGGGCAAAGGGCTGCACAACTTCAAAGCAAAGCACGTGTAGATGGAATCCACAGATTCCACAGCTCGGTCTTCTGGGTTGATAGCTACAGTGAGACAAGCCAAATCAGCTACCTAGCCCAATGAGAATTAATGGGCAGTGAAACTATAACGTAATTTACTGAAATCACTTGTTCTCTCTCAACACCCCCAATGCCCCCCTCTTCATTCTTTAAGGCTGTCTTGCTCACCATTTCCCCCTGCAGGTCTAGCATAGTTTCCGGCACATATAAGTTATCAATCAATCAATATTTGTGGACTGACACTATGAGTGGATAAAATGTAAATGTTTATTCACTGTCCTGAAATAAATACCATAGTTTATGAATTGTATGAATACACAAAATAAAAATAAAAATAGTAGTTGCCACCTAAAAATCACTCACCATGCATCAGGCATTGTGCTAAGAGGTTTACTTACTTGCATTATATTAATTTTAACACTCAGAATGATATTAGAAAGTAAGTATTATTCTCTCCATCTTATATGTAAGAAATCGGAGGCTCAGACAGGTGAACTGACTTGCCTAAGATGCAGTGAATAAGTGACAAAACTTCCCAGTCTATCTTACTCCAAAACCCTTACATATTCTGTAAGCACTGCATTATTCTGCCCACAGGGTTTCAAAGGTTTTGAAAGCTTATTTTAAGACAATGTGCTACAAACTTAGATTGAAGGTAGAAAGAAAGAGTAAAAAGTTCTACCAATTAATTAGCCCTTGGAATATCAGAATCAGGTTGTCCCCACGTATGCGGTGAAAAAACTGTTCTTAGAATCGAACTGAATGATCCAAATGAACAATGTGGTCTTTCAACATAGAGAAATGATTGAAGAGTTCAGCCATATGAATTAGGTTGCTGTGAAATAAACCAAGGTGAAAAATTCATCCAGAGCTTTTGATCTGAACAGACATTGAAGCAATTCTCTCCCACATATGGACATATAGATCCAAAATAAAATAATACAATGTTAGAAATTGGAAACATACATGTTATCACTGTGGCTGCTGCTGTTGCTGCTACCATTATGAATGATAGTAATTATTATTGTTTTCATCATTATAGTTAAGATTTATTAGAGCTTGCCCTACACCAAGCTTTTTGATACGTGCTTTACAGACGTTTTCTCATTTAATCTTCAAACAACTCCCTGAGGTTTGCAATAATTAGTACCCCCATTTTCCATATGCAAATTTGAAGTTAAAGAAGGGCAGTAACATGTCCATGGCCAAACAGCTAGTAACGGTGGAACCAGGCACAAAACCAGGTCTGTCTGCACTGACCTCTGATCTTACCAATACTACATTGTGCTTCATTGATTTCTACACAATCACCCTGCCTGCGGCCCTATAATTTTAATTTTGTAAAATATTTACATATATCATACCTTGGTTCTACTGCCAACATGAGCTTGGGGAAAGTAAGTATCACCATGGGGTCTTCATTTTGCTAATGTAAAGATAAGCAAATATTAAAATTCAAAGGTATGAGGGCCAGCCCTGTGGCATAGTGGTTAAGTTCAGACTCCCTACTTCGGCAGCCTGGGGTTTGTGGGTTCAGATCCAAAGCACAGAGCTACACGCTGCTCATCGAGCCATGCTGTGGCGGCATCCCACATACAAAATTGAGGAAGACTGACCAGATGTTAGCTCAGGGCCAATCTTCCTCACACACACACAAAAAAAATTCAAAGGTATGCCGTCCACAAATTCCATGGGTTTCCTTTTCTCAAATTAGGACTATTGAAATTTTTCTTTTTCTTTTTTAAAGTATAGTACAAGGATAAAGAGCTTGCTATGAAAATATATGGTAGTAATTGCTAATGATGGGCTCATCCTATACCATGCTCTCCATTCAAAAGCTGGTATTGGATTTGTCTTGGGAAAAATTCTACTGTATTTTCTAGATTTCTTCTTCTAAATAGACTCTGAATAAAATGGAATATTTTTCTGGCAGCATTTTGAACCCTCAGCTACTGGGTCTAGGTGAAACCTGAAAATACAAGGGCTTTCCATTCATGGAAAATGAGATGAAGGATAAAGCTAAGTGACCTTTTAAGAACACTTTAAAACTATATTCTGTTTATTGAGTTCACGTCTTGGTCCAAGGTTCAGAATGATATTCATTTGGTATGAATAGGTTTTCTTCTCAAATCATTGTGAAGAAAATTATTATTGCATGAAAATACTGTATAAAAGGAAAAGATTCATTTCAATGTTTCGGGGCCACACATGCATTTAGGAACTGGGAGATACAATTCTCCCTTTGGGTAGCTGTAAGAATTGGGGAAGTCATTTAAATTCTCTGAGCCTCAGTTTCCTTTTCGTAAAACATAGGGCTGGATCTAGCTTGTCTCAAAATTACTATGGAATTAGAAATCTATGATTTTTTCAATCTACATTAGATTAAGCATTTACATGTGCATTTACACTGCAAATAGTCACATAAGAACTACAGAAAGCCTCTCAATAAATTCCTAGGAAATAGTTTGACAATGTGACCAAATTATAAACAGCTCTAGTTGTCTAACACATATAAAAAGGGAACAAGATTTTTCAACTTGGGGCAGGAATAATGATTATCTCAGCCTTTTTAGATTTTTCTCATTGTCCTGAGACATAAGTATCCAGGAAATAGAAAGTAGAAATTCTGCGTGTTTACTCCTGATGCTGATAACATCTATATTTGACATTCTAGAATAACAACATCACTAGTAGCAACTAAGATATGCATGTTTCAGAACTGAGAAACTTTTAAAATCCCCTTTTAAGCAATGTGGCCACAGAAGACTCTTAATAATTGATTATAGTTGATTTTAACCTTGTCCTAACCTGGGCAAAACGGCAAAGCCAATCATCTTTGCCCAGATGGGGTATGAAAAAAAAGAGCCCCCGGTCCACATCTTTAAAAGCTCCAGCCATGAGCAGAAGATAAAATATTTAGTCTGCCAAAGCCTTGACCTCCCAGTTCCAGCCAGTCTTGAACGTGAATTGATTTGCGACAAGGCATCCGGGAGATGATTACAACAAAATGCACTGAAGCTGGGCAGCCTTTCCTTTAACAGCCCAGCAGCCCAACCTGTTTATAACAGCAATCGCTCTAGACGCAATACCAATTCCTGTAACCGACGCCAGAAACGGATAGCAGCAGCAGAGTCTCCCCGGCCGTGCAATAACAACAACAAAAAAGCACAGCCAGTCACACGGGAGATGCTGGCAGTGTTTTCCAAAGAAACCCCAGTGTTCAGGGACCCAGACACAATCAGACACCCAATTCTACAGTCTAAAACAAAAAATCCTTAGCAACAGGAGGTTGCACGTTGAGACAGAAATCACTGTAAGCTAGGCAATCCGGGATCACATCTGTGTTCTGTCAATGAAAGCTGAGCTATCTTGGGCAGGTCACTTCACATCTCTGTGCCTAACTTGCTTTGTGTGAAACAGTGCTGCCCAATAAAAACATAATGTGAGCCACAAATGTGAGCCCATATGTAATTTTAAATGTTCTAGTAGCCACATTAAAAAGAAAGTTTTAAAAAGGCCAATTAACTTTAATATTATTTATCTATTTTATTTATTTTTTGGCGAGGAAGATTAGCCCTAAGCTAACATCTGTTGCCAATCCTCCTCTTTTTCCTGGGCTAACATCCGTGCCCACCTTCCTCTACTTTATATGTGGGACGCCTGCCATAGCACGGCTTGATAAGTGGTGCGTAGGTCCACGTCGGGGATCCGAACCTGCGAACCCTGCGCCTCCGAGGCGGAGCATGCGAACTTAACCACTACACCACCGGGCTGGGCCCTAATCTTATTTAATATATCTAAAATATAATCATTCCAACATGTAATCAATACATAATTATTCATGCAATATTTTACGTTTACTTTTGTACTAAGTCTTCAAAATATGGTGTATATTTTACACTTATGGCACATTTCAATTCAGATTAGCCACATTCCAAGTGCTCAATAGCCACATGTGGCTCGTGGCTACCATATCGGACAGCATGGGTTTGAAAAATGAGCAGTTTGGACTAATCATCTCTAGGGTCTTCTCTATAACATGTCATGATGATTCTAAATGTCACTGCTGCCCTTCATTTTAAATCAGCTACAGTTTGAAAGTGTAGATGTGGCCTGTTGGTGGGTGAGACCAGGATGTTAGAGTGATAGCAACTGTGGCCACAAGTTTGAGCTTAGCAATCAGTAAGGTCTGTGCTGACGTGTGGACATGCCTTCAACCCTATCCCTGATCAGCTGTGTTACACCAGTTAGTCATAATTAGTGTAGGCTGGGTGGACAGAGTGGGTGGTGGCATAAATTTTCATGACATAGCCCAACATGTTCTGTTAAATGAAATGATAATCAGCATCCTCATCATTTATTGAGCACTATTTATATATCATTCATGTTACATATACAAAATCATCTAATAATCCCAACCCCTCTTAGAAGTGGGAATTATTAATCTTGTTTAGTAAGTGGGGCGCTGAGCCTTAAAGAGACTAATTAGTCTGCCCAATGTCAGACTCCTACAAAGCACGATGTGTGGATTTGAACCCAGCTTTTCCAGACTCCAAGACTAGTCTCTTGACCACCGTGATATACTGCTTTACAAATAATAGCTTTTAGTCTTCTACCTCACTCCTATGAAGGTTTTCCAAATTGTAGACATAGTGAAGAAGAAGTATAGAAAGGTTAAAGATGTTGCTTTCACTTTTTAATGACTGAGAAAGTCAGAAACAGTACAGCAGATGATCACATTCTAATAAACATATACTCCTCTTCTCTCCCAGTCATGCATACCTGCAAATGGAAGGAAGGAAGGAAGGGAAGGAGGGGGGGAAGGAAGGAAGGAAGAAAGGAAGGAAGGGAAGCAGGGAGGGAGGGAAGAAGGAAGGAAGGAAGGTAGGAAGGAGGGAAGGTAGGAAGGAAGGAGGGAAGGAAGGAAGGTAGGAAGGAAGGAAGGCAGGAAGGAAGGTAGGAAGGAAGGAAGGAAGGAGGGAAGGAAGGAAGGAGGGAAGGAAGGAAGGAAGGTAGGAGGGAAGGAAGGAAGGAGGGAAGGAAGGAAGGAAGAAGGGAAGGAAGGAAGGAAGGAGGGAAGGAAGGAAGGAAGGAGGGAAGGAAGGAAGGAAGGAGGGAAGGTAGGAAGGAAGGAGGGGAGGAAGGAAGGAAGGTAGGAAGGAGGGAAGGAAGGAAGGCAGGAAGGAAGGAAGGAAGGAAGGTAGGAAGGAAGGAAGGAAGGAAGGTAGGTCAACATTCCTAGTGAAATGTGGAGGAAGCTTCCTTCGCACACTGCATATGCCTACGCTCAGAGACTCGTGCTTAAATACACACTCCTGCCATCTCCTCGTCACCAGACTGTCAATGTTAAAAGGAAAAATTTTAAATACTTAGATTTGATATATTTTCAAGAATTTTATATAACATCATATTAACCATTTGATAGTCCTTTCTACGTTGGGGAAATGGTCAGGCATGGAAAATAGGACTGCATAAAGATATTTCTGTTACATTATAGGCTCTTTTTCTTTTCTTTTCTGATGTTTGAGGGTATAAGAATGGGTCAAATTGGTAATTGGGCAGTAAATGGTTTCTTTTGAAAACCTCATGCGAGCTGCTGTGTTAACTTCATTTAAAACCAACTTTCCTATGGAGACGTTTGGGAAGGGCCCAGGGGCCAATCTGCAGACAGCTCTCTATAGCTGGGCCATGACATGCCCGTCACTTATGAACTAATGTAGAATCACAAAGTCTAATCACCCCTGTGTATTGTGTCTTGACTTCATGAATCATTACTATCATAGCTGCAGGGAGACCTTTCTTCAACTTGGCCAATCACATATTAACATTTTATGTACACAGGATGATAACAGTTTATACTTATGATATGCTTACTCTGTACCAAGCCCTGTTCTGCATGCTTTATGTGGATTATTTAGTCCTCATCAGATAGGCACCCTTACTATGCCCATTTTACATATGACAAAACTGAGGTAGACACTGCTCATAAACAATAATAAATGATACGGTTCCCATTTTTTTCTTATCCTGATCTTCTAGTACATTTCTCACAGTTTGCTTAGCAACTTCCATCCAGCCATAACTTCAACTTAATCTAGGCCTTAGTCTATCCATCATTCTCGATCCTATCACAAAGTTCTGTGCTTATTGGTGGTAGAGGAGGGTTTTATGTATTCTGTCAGTTATCTATTACTGCATAATAAACTACCTCAGAAAGTTGTGGACTAAAATTAACAATTTTATGTGTGTTTTACTACAATTTAAAATTTTTTTAAAAAATTTAAGTCAAAATAAAAAGTAAAAACAATTTTATTTCCTAATGATTCTGTGGGTCAACAATTTAGACTGAATTCAGCTAGACAGTTCTTCTGCTAGTCTTACCAGGGGTCATTCACACAACTATCAGTCATCTAGTGGCTCAACAAGGGCTGGATGACCTAAGATGGCCTCATTTACATGTCCAGAGTTTGGTGCTATCAGCCGGGCCACATGTCTCCAGCAGGCCAGCCACTGCTTGTTTTCATGGCAACTGCATTCCAAGTCCCAATCTGCAAGCACGTTTAAAGCCTCTGCTTGCATCACATTTACTAATGCCCCCTTGACCGAAGCAAGTCTCGTGGTCAAAACCAGGATCAAACTCGGAGGAAACTACACAGGGTAAAAGTTCATAGCAATCTAACATATAATAAACACCTTACATACTCTTCCTTCTCTTTCAAAATGGTCAAAACAACTCGAGCCCAAGCAGAAAACTGAATAAGAGAAGGAAATCCAAATGTCCTATGAAGCCAAGAATATATCAAATTCTAAATTTGGCCTTAAGTTTGAGCCTCAGATGTAAATGAATACCAAGTCCCATATTTCCACTGAAATATATTTCTTTTCATAGCATGTTTTGGAAAGATGGCCACCAGTTTTGTATTTAAATGAAAAACAATATTTCATTTGAGGGCAAAACAACACTGAATATTTTTTACAAGACTCCACTGGATGACGACAATGGCTAATGCTGTATTTTTGCCATGGGAACTTTTGTTTTACTGAACCACTAAAATTACAATCAGATGTGCTCATCTTCTGTTGAAGTAATGAACAATGGTATGTCTGGGAGAGAAATTCAAAGTGTATCATTTATCTTATCCTATTTTCAATTAGGCCGAATAAAGTACAAAGTTGGTTCCAAACTACATCACAGAAACAGGGTGAGTAAATTTATTATACCACTAGAGTGCTAATCTTAGCAGATGGTAGAAAAAATATTTTTAGCATGAAATATGCTAAAGCAATAAATCTGAACAAGGTGGATCTTATCAACTAATATCTCCCCAGTGTGAGGTAAAACTCCTGCATGACAACTCAGCATTCTTATGAAGTCTGGTGGATGTGGTTAGATATGGCCCTCAGTGAGAGAGAAAAACAACAAAAACGAGGATCAAATAAGAAAACAAACCATACACCCAGGGCACTGCATTGAATTGAAAAAATAGAATGAAGTGACTGTGCTATGTTTTAAATGCTCTTGAATTTTATTTCTGAAATAATGCCTACTCCAGAGTCCTGTCAGTTCTCCATTTGGGAACTTTCCAAATTGGAAAATTTACAAGAGGTCTCTATTAGGTCAGTTTTAGAGCAGAGGTGAGCACACGCAGTCACAGGTTGCTACACATCACCATTAGCCAAGGCAAGCATCCAACAAGAGAGCCCAGGGAGAGGGCTCTTACAAACTGGGCTCTGGCCTAGGACACCTGAATGAGAGCTCCCAGTCCCATGGATGCATTTGGCTCATGCTTCTTCCGTATCCAGCTGCTAAGCCCAAGCAGACGGAGTAGGTTGCTCCTTCAGAATAGACAGCATGGGATACTCAAGAGTTCTACTTTCACAGGAATATGCACAAAATGGAAGGGTAAAAAGCAATAGAATTAAAGCTATGATATGTTTGAGAAGTCTGTCTGAGAGGTAGTTGAGCTAGATATTTTTCAGGATGACCATAAACTATGCGTTTTATAGCCACTTTATATCTGATTAATGTTTATATTCCAAAGATGTGATGTGTTAAGAGTAGATCAGAGTGGTGGTGGGGATCTGGGGTCAGAAAATAAGGAATTCATGCCCAAATCTGCCAGTAGTCTTCCATGTTACCTTGAACTCATTACATGGTTTCTCTGGGGTTTAAATTAATTATCTACAAAATAAAGGACTTGAACTCTAGTGTCACTACATAAAGAATGAGTGTGAAGAAGAAGGAATGAGTCAGAATCATTAGGACGAGTTGCATTTTAGGTGAGCAAACAACAAACAGGACCCAGTGACTCAGAAGTCTAGGCATTCTTCTTAATTAATCCTGGCAATATGTCGAATTATTTGAATTATGCCTCGTTCAATCACTTGAATTGAAAACAAAGCTAAAACCAATAAGATGTTGAAGAATTTAGTCTGGACAAATTATGAGACACCATCTTAAGTTTATTGTAATTTCCATGGTCTATACTTTTCATAGTAATAGAGGTAGATGTTAGAAATTAATTAAGAGTTGAGAGAGTTCAGTAGAAAAACTACTCTTGGTTGGTGAAGTGTGGGTGGGGGGGAGTGGGTACAAACCTATGCAGGCTACTCCTGACTCTTTCCCCGGTTATCTCCCCATGCAGACTCTCTTGCTTGAATATCTGTTGCCTCGGAGTTAGCGCATCATTTATAGACATAGACAAAGCTCTTGTGGGAAGGTGCGATTAGGGAGGGGATGAGGCACATGTGTTGCTGTCCATGGTTCTGACCATCCTGCTGCTGTTTTGGCTGTTTCTCCTGACCATAGGATACCACTGATGACCTTTCTCCAATTTATCCAAAATCGAACAAGGATTTCTGAATTAGTTGTGGAAGAGACCGGGTCAAAAGGTATGGATAAAGACAGGAAGAGACATAGGCACTGAGAGATTACAATGGAGAAGCAAACAAACAAAAATATGATGATATTTTAAATAATCACAGGTACCATAAATAAAACCACAAATTACCATGGCCCAAATATGAAAGTACTGAAAGAGAGTACAACATTTGTGCCCAGAGCTACATAATTCTGGCAAAACCTGATATAAACAAACACATTTAGGTGAAAGGTGAAGAAAATCAATTTAGTACAATAAAACTCATTGGTTGAATTACACCAAAGAGCTTACAACTTTCTTTGGCTTCGTATTTTCCCTCTTGATGATATTTAGCAATTTTACACTATCATAGAACAAAGAGAATAGTTACCTATTTCACATTTCATGGAGATAATTCCATGTATATTTGGCAGTTTTACCATGTTTTCCAAAGTATCCCTTGAAGAAATAAGGGGTGGGACTTCCCTACACCTCTCAGCTGTGTTTATGTGTCTCAATCAGGGAAATGGCTTGTGATAAAGAATGCTAGTTGTACCCCAGTATCTGTTCTCCCATTTTCCCATAGCAGTAGAATATTCAGTCAGGAATCCTCAGAATTAAGATTACATTTCATAGTCTCTCAGCAGTAATGGGTGGCAAAGTGATTAAGTTCCAGTCATTGAAATGAAAGTGGAGATGTCCTTCTGCCATCTTAAAGAATCCTGTCTTGAGAGGGAGAGAGAGACAAGTGTCTCTCCTTTGTTCTCTTTTTCACCCGTCCTCTATCTTGCAGCCTGCACTGACAATGCTACTGGAGAGCGTGAGGTTGAGGACTCTAGTCTAGGGGTGGTGGAGTATGGAATTGGAAGGACCAAGGGTGAAACAGAGCTGCCATGCAGCCCCGGACTTCATTCCTCTAGAATATCATGTCAGAGAGAAATACGCATGTATTTATTTCCCCTAAGCCACTGCTATTTTTTTCTGCTACTAGCAGCTGAACCTAATCCTAATTAATACACTATTCATCAACATTTGATGAACACACAGCAAATACTGGCTTATGTATACTCAATCAAAAAAAGGAATCTAAAGAAAAATAACAAACCAACAAGCAAAAGAGTTCCATGAAGTCCTTCCATTTGTACACGAAGTAGGAATCCCCAAATATTTCCAAGCATTGAAACTAGAGTTGCTTTTCATCAAAATAAATAAATTAAATAGCCTTTCCAAAATAATATATTTACAACATGGTATTTCCTAAGAAATCATTTTCTTCTTCCAAACATTCTCCTCACTCTCACTCCTTACCCAGGAGAAATACTGTGAGCTTCACAATAAACCTTTTAAGTGGATGACAATGACAAGCTTGAAGCCATCATGCACCAAAAATGAGTTAGCCATCCTAGATTTCTAGGCTTCCCAAAGTGATTGGGGCTCTCTTTTCCTGGTAATATAGGTGTGCACTTTAAACTGATTTTTGTACAAAACTTAGTATTTTCATGCAGCATTAAGAGTGTCCAGAATCCCATTAACTCTGCCCCTTATGGAAATTGCTGTGACCCTTATTTCCTGCATTTTGACCAACTGTCAATTGTCCTTGGATGCAAAAGATGGTGGTGATTTCTTTGTATGAAGGCAGGCTGCATTTCAAAATGGACAACCATTTAAAAAGGAACAGAATTTTAAGGGAGGCTCCTCCATTCCCTCTTCTTACTGTCTGGAAAATGCCAGGAAAGTTTAAAATTAATAGTGACTAATTGAAGAAGAAAAGGAAATCAAAGAAACATTTATTCCCTCAGAAGCAGCCCCATTTCTTTCACCTTTCATATGAGCACAGACGGTTTCTGTCAACTCTGGTTTTTGTGGATGGGATGGGATGGGGAAAAGCCCGTTCAAAAGATAGAAACATGTTTTTAAGCACTAGCAAAAATGTTTTATGGCTTTATTTATTTTTATTTTTATTCAATTTATTTAAATTAAAAAACAAAACAAAACAAAAACAGTTCACCCATTTCTCTCACTCCCAACCCCCCACCTCTTGCAACCACCAGTTTGTCCTCTATACAGTAGTCCACCCTTATCCGAGGTTTCACTTTCCAAAGTTTCACTTACCCACGGTCAACTACGGTCTGAAAATATTAAGTGAAAAATTCCAGAAATAAACAACTCGTAAATCTTAAATCATGTGCCATTCTTAGTAACGTGATGAAATTTCACACCATCCAGCTCCATCCTGCCCAGAAGGTGAATCATCCCTTTTGTTCAGCGTTTTACACTGTACATCCTACCTGCCCATTAGTCATTTAGGAGCCAGCTCCATGATCAGATTGACTGTTGGAGTATCACAGTGTTTATGTTCAAATAACCTTTATTTTACTTAAATAATGTCCCCAAAGTGCAAGAGTTGTGATGCTGGCAATTCAGATATGCCAAAAAGAAGCCATAAAATGCTTCCATTAAATGAAAAGGTGAAAGTTCTCAACTTGATAAGGAAATTAAAAAAATCATGCTGAGGTTGCTAAGATGTACAGTAACTTTTATTACAGTATATTGTAATAACTGTTCTATTTTATTATTAGTTATTGTTGTTAATCTCTTACTGTGCCTAATTTATAAATTAAACTTTATCATAGGTATGTATGTATAGGAGAAAACATAGTATATATAGAGTTTGGTACTACTCGTGGTTTCAGGCATCCACTGGGGTCTTGGAATGTATCCCTGCAGAGAATACTGCATGTGCTTGTTTTTTCTTTTTTCAGATTCTACATATAAGAGAGATCATATGGTATCTGTCTTTCTCTGTCTGATATTTCACTTAGCATAATGCCCTTGAGGCCCATCCATGTTGTGGCAAATGGCAAGATTTCATTCTTTTTATGGCTGAATAATATTCCTTATCCATTCATCCATTGATGAACACTTAGGCTGTTTCCATATCTTGGCTACTGTAAATAATGCTGTAATGAACATGGGGGTGCAAATATCTTTTCAAGTCAGTGTTTTTGTTTCCTTCGGATAAATATCCAGAAGGGATATTTCTGGATCATATGGTAGTTATATTCTTAATTTTTTGAAGAACCTCCATACTGTTTTCAAAAATGGTTACGCCAATTTACATCCCACCAACAGTGAACCAGCTTCCCTGCTCTCTACAGCCTCTCCAACACTTGTTTTTCTTGTCTTTTTGATAATAGCCATTCTAATAGGTGTGAAGTGCTATCTCATT
The DNA here is from genome assembly GCF_020826845.1 of Diceros bicornis minor. NCBI lineage: Eukaryota > Metazoa > Chordata > Mammalia > Perissodactyla > Rhinocerotidae > Diceros > Diceros bicornis. The sequence continues at coordinate 28,132,140 of NC_080751.1, forward strand.
GTGGTTTTGATTTGTATTTCTCTGATGATTAATGATGTTGAGCATCTTTTCATGTACCTGTTGGCATTTTTTATGCTTTTAAATCGCATATGAATACAATATAAGCAGGGCCATAAACTTTTCTTAAGCTCTGTTAATGTTATTGACTTTAAAACCTGGGATCTTTAGGATTAAAATCCAATATAAAAGATATACATGGCAGTACTTTATGCACCAGCCACAAAAGACTTATAATTCTCCCCTATAAGGCTATAAATACTTCAATTCCAATCTACTTGGACACACAACTAATATTAGTAGCCACAGGGACTGCAGTCACTGAAACAGGCATCCATAAGAAGATCAAGGCGCTTGGTGAGTCCATTTCAGAACACTGGCCTAATGAGGCAGTTAGTCACGCTTCAGTCCCCACAAAGACTCCTTAGTTGATCCATAGCTATTGCTCTCCACCAATTGCTTCATTTCAGCTGAGATTTGATATTGACTACAAGGGGGACTGAGTGAGAATGTTTAGATGACTCAGGGCAAAGACATTCCCATTGTTGGAAAGATAAAGCACAGCATACTTCTTGCTAATAGGAGTCACTAATACCATCTTCATTTGCATAAGAGACAGAAATAACTGTTATTAGCCAGATGACTTTGCTATCTGAACAGGTTGGTCCTCAGTCAACTCCAAAAGAAGAGACGAGGACTCTTCCATTGGTAGCATTCGCTTTATCCAAAGGAGATTCTTTTCTTGATGGGTTAGAAACATAGGAAAGCAATGGGAGTAGAAAGCAGAGGAAAATGACTCTACGGATTGGCACATTGGGTAGATGCATGCAATAGAGCTCAAGGCTGATACTCTGCTTTCTCCAGGCTGCTTCACCATCTCTGACGTATCTCACTTCCCTCCTTCTAAACAATGTTGGATATTATTTTCAGGCTCTCCAAAGAAGAACAGGGTGAAAAACACAGATTTAATGAGAAATTTGGGAAATGGCTATGTGACTTCCTTTTCCTCTTGATTTTTCCTGCTCCTCAAAGGTGGCTGGAAACTTTGCTGAAGGATGTGTGGAGATGGCAGGAATTCTGTCATTCCCCACTACCAGTGTCCCTGAGTAGTCAGAAAATTCCTGTCCCTACCCAATCTGCATACAGGAAAATGTCAATGTTCTTGTAATTAAAACTCCACTTACAATCCCAGGTCATGTTACACTATATCATCCATTTAACTTTACTGTGATTGATCTGTGTCAACTTTAACTATACTCACAAGGAAGTCAATAAATAAAGATCAATGGTTTTTTATTTCTTTGGCTTTTTTATTAGAAAGAATAGATGGGTTAAATAACACCAGCAACAGCAGTGGCACAGAGCCTCCCTCAGTGCTTTCCTTGGTAAAAACTATATTAAAAAAAATCAGATTTAAATTCACAAGTGGGATTGCATTGTCATCTGATCTGACATTAAGTTGCCTTCAGCACTTTTAAATGCAAATATTGAAACAAACGGGGCTTGCATGTATCTGTCCTCTCTGAGATGAATTCTCTCCACAATATGCCCAGTGAACCCCTTATTCTCCAAAATCCCTAGGTTTTGCAGCTCTGGTTTAATGCATTAATGACCTGTCAAGACTGAGTAGTGCTCTATGTATGAAGAAATTTCATGTTCAGATGGACAAATGCGTAATTTCTTATTCAAAGAAGGGAAGAGAAGCCTGAACCACGCTTTTTGTGGATTCAAAAGTGTTATGGACAAGCATCTGGGGATGAATGAGTTATGCATAGACCCCACCACCCCAGAGCTACAACAGGGTCCTGGAGGGCCTTACCTCATCAGGTGTTAACACTCCACTTGCCAGATCTTCAGAAAGTCTGGGGGGATGTAGAGGAAGAAGGGGCTGGTATCGAGGAAAGAGTGGTTCTAAGAGAAGTGTTAGGGCTGCCAGGGTGATAATGAAAAGGCACTTATGGGATATGGGGCAGAAAGGATCAAATATCCAATAGAGGAAGATTTCACTGTTTTAATAACTAGAATGACTGTACAGGTATGAGTCAGCTGCTGAATGTCAGCTAACTCTGGAGAGAACTAAGTAATATTCACACACAAAAAAAGCAGACCAGAAGTGTGACCTTCACCAACTTGCCTTACATGAGAAAATAAGCCTTCCAAAATCTGTGATCTTTGTAATGAATAATGGGAGGTTGAAACTTTTTGGCCAGTTTCTTACCAGTCAATTCCATTTTGGATAGTGTTTCCACATAGAAAATAATCATTTCTCCTATTTATTACCTATGTGTTCCCTTATTCCAGCCTCAAAATGAAAGCATATCAAGCAAATTGAGGAAAGTTCATATCTGTATTCCCAATTCCAACTTTCTCTACAGTCAGAATTGCATGCAGCCACCTCCCTGTTGTACACTGCCACCCAGATGTCCCAAAGGTGCCTAAAATGGATCCTGCCCAATTACATTATCTTTATCTCCAAACTGTGCTCTCTTCTCGGTCTTGATTTTAAGAGAAAGGACCCTCCATGCTTCCAGTAACTCAGGTGTGAGATACACTCATTGTTTTTGAATACTTCCTCTGCCTTGTTCCCTACATTCACCAAGTATATTGTGATGTCTCTTTCATTGATCCCCTTAATACAATTTGATAAAAAAATTTAAGTATCAATATGAAAGACACTAATGAAGAGACAGATCCTCTGTTTTCAAAATGTTACTATTTAGTATGGGCAACAGGACAGTACATAAAGAACTGTATATGATACCATGCATTGTACAGAAGTGCCACAAGACACATGAATAAAACATGATGGCTGCTCAAGAGTGGAGAGGAACACAGTTGAGGGTCTCAGGGAGACTGAGGGAGAATTCAGAGCTTGCAAAACAGGGAGAAATTTATTAGAAAGAGAGAGGTGGTAGAATGCAAGAAAAATCCAAATAGGGATGGAAGAATAGATTTGAGCAAAGGTTAAGTAATAAGACAAGACAAATTTGGTTTCGGAAACACTGCAACCACTTTGACTAAAGTGAACAGTTTCTGTAGGCCAGAACAGTAATGAGGAATAATACCCAAATGTTCAACTGAACTCATATTATGGAGGGTCTTGAATGCCAGGCTGAGGCATCTGTCCATAACTGAGAGGGTAAGAGCTTGGCTGAAAGTTCCTGCTAGGTCAGTGCATTGTGCTGCTATGGATGTGGGAGAAAGTGCCCTCTTCTACACTGCTGGTGAAACATGGATTGCTAAGCTTTTTGAGAAAACTTTCCATCAATATTTATTAAAAATAAACAGACTCTTTATCTCAGCAATCATTCTTCTGGGAATCTGTCCTGTAGAAACATCAGTCCACAAGGATACATACAGTACAAGCATATTTGTTGCACAATTGTTTTAAACCAGTAAAAACAAAAAAGTCGATATAATCTGAATGCCCATCAGAGGGGGAATGACTGAATAAACTTGTATACCCACACCACGACATAGTATGCAATTAATAATATCCAGGTCCTATTGACCTGAAGGGTGTCCATGATATAATGTTCAAAAAGCCCATTTCATATATATATGAAATTATATATACATATCACATAATACATGATATATATCATATATCTCACACACATACATATACATATGTATGTATACATAAATATCCCATTTATGTAAAATAAACAAAAGTAAAACACCTATATAATTAGATAAAATATGCATAGTTAGATATGTGGAAAATGACCCATGAAACTGCTAAACTTCTGTAAAGGATAGAAAAAGAAAGGGTTGTTTATCATAGATCCTGCAATTCTCCTTACTAAAGGAAATTTTTGGAAAAACTAAAATGTTTCACTTACAAGGAAGTATTAAATAATGTTAGTGTTAAATAATTTTCAGTGTGTATATTATTAGGAGAAAAAATCAGATCGCAAAATAGTATGTATAGTATAAGCTCATCTATATATATACTTCTATGTACATAGAAAATAGTCTGAATGGATATACACCAACATTAAAGATGTATATTGCATGCATTTATTTCTTATTTTTTACTTGTATACTTTTTTGGTTTCCTTTTATTCATTAGACATATTTATTGGAGGACCTATTGGATGCCAGACACTGTTTGTTCTAAGCTCTCCTCTCCTATTTTAAGTTCCTGTTTGAGTTCATGTCCGTTAAATAGTAAGCTACTTGAGGGCAAGTGGTTTTGTTTTCTCATATTCAAATCGACCATTGTGGCAAATATAGTGTTTTAAATGTGACAGAAAATCAATAAATATCTACCTCTTAATTGAATAAACGAATGCATGAACATAAGCAACTTGCTCAGGGCTACTCAGCTGGTGTGTAGCTTAGATGAGACACCTTTACTTCCCACTTCACTTCCCTTTGTATGGATATGATTTGACTCTTTCTAGTGGGCCAAGAGTAGAAATTTAACAGGGTAACTTGTGCAACATTTTACAGAAAAGGCTTTCCATAAAGATATATAACCCCTCAAACTCTGAGAGGATCATTGGCACGCCTTGTCCCCTCGAAAGTGCACACAGGTGCTGAGGAAATTAAAGTCAACTGTCTAGAACTAAAATGTCAGGGTAATCATTTACCATGGTATTATGTGTTCTGAGTAACGGGAATCTTCTTTTTTGTTGTTGACCCTCTCTCTTACCCTGAATTTTTAGTTCCCACATATAAACGAAACATCTTCCTGAAAGAGCTTGGATCTATTTGCCAGTGGGTTTATGATTCATGTTTATATAGGTTGCAAATCCTTTTCAGGAATTACAAAGATACCTTGCTTTGCTTTTCCTAAGCTGTTTGTTTTTGCTATTACTTTACATATTGTTCTGTGTGTCCAAGACACCAGAGACCTGCACATTCAGCTCAGCAAATGTCCCCTCTACATTTTCTATATTAATGTTGAATACCAACATTCATAAATTGTAACAAAACCAACATTCCATTCCATGTGGGTTTTCTAATGAACTCTGAGTCGAGTATTTAACCCTTAACAAATATCCAAGGCATTATCTGCACACGGAGAAGTGTAACCTCTTGAAAGATGGGATTTCTGTGTACCTAAATTTAGAGAAAAATAAAATTTCCATGATCTACTACGTATTTCACAGAATGGTTGGGAGAGTCAAATGACTAGAGGTCAAAGTGTTTTGTGAACTTTCAAGCACTGCACACATATAATGGAGTATTAATTTGACAGGTGTTCTTTGCTTTGGTCCCTGTCTCCATAATTGACAGTGACAAAAGTAACATATACCACCGTCTTTGGGAACTTCAACTCACATTCATGTAAATGGAGTTCAATTGATAACACCCATATAATCCGATTGTCCCAAGTCCTCCCATCTTCTAGAGTCACCTTTTCCTTTAAATTTCCTGATGAAATGACTCAAGCCCAGTCCCACACATAGGAAACGTAGTGCAGTCTCCTGTACATTTGAGAGTTTCCAGGAAGGGAAGGGTGTCCTACTTTCCTGGTTACTCCCACTGATTTCTTCCCACTTCCTATCCCGCCTCCTTACACTGCTCCTCTTGGTCACTTTATCCATGTGCATCATCTCCTCTGTCCTCTTTGCTTCCCCAAAGCACCACCAGGACAAAGCTAATGCATGTGACTAACTTTAATTTATAGTTTGGGTAGAATAGAAGAGATCATGGCACAGGACAAACAGGAACAACCTAAAATGAAAACCAAATGTCATTCATCTTAAAGTCCCTTGGCCATCCTTGTCCCAGGAAATTTCTCACTGGTCATTTCTTCCCTTAGAAACCAGGCAACAGTCCCCTGCCCCTCTTGTTATGTTGACTGCCAACATAAGACTCAAATTTTATGTTTTTTTTAATTATATAGAACTATGTGATTATTTTCTCTTAATTCAACAATAGACACAAAGGAGTTTGTCTTTCTCATGAAATAGAGCTCCTCAAAGTATTTTCCTACACAAAAGTGTCATCTACCCCTAAATCTCACCATTCTTAGCAATACAAAGATTTTTTTTTTTTGGTAAACTTCTCCAAGTTCAAATTCTTAGGCAGGATGGTAGTGATGGCGATGGTGTCGAGGGAGTCTCATTAAATGCACCTTTTCTTTCCTCAAAGAGGAGTTTGGAAAGCTTTCAAAGCTATAGGAAGTCTTATTCTCTATAAAAGAAATTCAGCAAGAAAATAAGAGGTGGGAAAGGCATGAGGCTGGGGTGTGGGCACCTGCAACTTCCCACAGTCCCTGAAATGACATCAAGGGAGCACGACACCTGAGGCTGCTCTTAGAATCAACCTCTTCAGTGTCCTCTCACCAAGATTCCATGGGGAATGGTCTTGTAAATTTATGCAGTTCTATAGATGGGATATTTAGTCATGTAATGAAACTATCTGCCCAGCACAAGTGAGGGTGCTCAGAAAATAGCAAAGAGCGTCATTTTAATTTCTATTAATTTTCTTATAATAATGATAGCTGCAATTTTTGAGTGCATACCATGTATTAGACTTGGGACACAGTTTACATACAGTTTCTCTGATCCTTGAAACTGTGCAAGGTACATATTACCTCTTATCCTTCCTTTTTTCAAACACTTGATTTTTCCTAAGGCCACCTAGCTAGAAAGCAGTGTGGCTCCAAAGTTCATTCTGTCCCCTTACATCCGCCTGCCACCTGTGTGTTTCTGAGCTGGGAATAGACTGACCACCCATGTCTGCATTCCTTTAACTCTGTGTCCTATTGCGTAGAGAAGTTCTAAGGGGCAGGACCCAAGAAAGCATGACTATCCTCTCTGACATCCACCTTAAAGGTTGACTGCATCCCACTTTTCTTTAGAACCATTTATGAATCTGTCATTCATAAATTTGTCCAAACCCTTTTAAAATCCATTTATATTTCCTGCCAGTATCACCTTTTAGGATAATGAGGGCCCTCATTTTATTACACACCATATGAATTAGTGTTATCTTTCATTTGTCCTTAACTGACCTCCATCAAGTTTCAGAGGGCACCACCTCCTCATTTGCCCCAGGCTAATGGACCCTTAACTATCCTTAGATCGTCTATCTAAGATGACAGAACATTTAGAACAAGAACATGATTGTATTCATGAATGACAGCATTCCTCGGCAACCAAATGGTAAATGTTGGGTGGTGTTGGGTTTGCCCAAGATGCCTCCTTCCTCCTGAAATAAGGTACACAGTGTCTTGAGAGACTGCTGACCAAGCAGCAATGCCCTCAATGGTCCTGCACCAGCACATCTCCTAAACCAATTAGGTTGAGGGGCTTTCTACATGAATCTCAATAAATACTTAAATTGCTGGCATCCGATTAAATAAAACTCAGATAAGGAATGGAGGTTCAGACGACTATTAAGAGTAAATTAGGATAATGGGTTGTAAAGATATTAAGTTGTAGCAAAACATATCAAGGCTGGATTCAGACACAGGAAAAGGTGATGGTCCATCCCTGGAAAGTGGGCACACATCAGGCACAGGACTAGGAGGAACCTCATTACTGGAAGGGGAGCACAAAGTCAAGCAAAGCTGATTTCAAGGCAAGTCACTTTTCTTAAACTCATGAGAAAATCAATATATATTTTTGCCTGAAGAAAGTATTCTCAGACTGCAGGCAAGACGATCCAGAGTCTTTTCATTTTATATGTACTGAGTTTATTGAGGAGTTGCAACTCATCGTGGTATAAACATAAAACAGGTTTTTTCTAGAGCTGCCCCTTGGCTATACCATGTTAAACTCCCCTTTCCCCTGAAAAATGGTTCTCTTACCAACTTGGTCTTTCATAAGTCTCCAATCTCTTTTGGTAGTCAGAATTGTCTCATTTAAAGACTCACTCCTATTTATTTTAAAACTTGAATCTCAAACATAATTCAAAGTTCATCTCTCCTCGGTTCAGGTTAGAGCCATCTGTGGCCTCTAACAGCTTGAAGTGAGGATGAGGAGGTTGAGGTAGAAACATCTCATTACATAGCTTCTCCTCTCCAGGGCCACTGCACACTGCCAAGCTGGCTGAGCACTGCATGATTTTCATGATGCCACTCCAAAGACTACAAGGCAGACAGTACTACTTCCACCAAACGAAAGTGTTTCAACAAAAAGCTTTGCTACTTTAGTGACATTCCCGAAAATTAAGCAGTGCACAATATGTACACCTGTTCATGGCCAACTTGCCGGTTCTTCCTGTTTGTTGGAACAGGGGAGGAAAGAGAAGCTAATGGTCAACGTCTTCTTAATTAATTGGGAGAGGTTGCAGTTGGTTGCCCTGCTTTTCTGATTGGCTTTCTGTCTTCTGAGTGAGGACTGACCATATATATGTGCTTACTCACTCTCTCTAATGTGATACTCACCTGCGCCTTGTAGGGATTGGAGTTAGGGATTTATTGTGCATGGTTCCCTGCCAGAGACTTAGCTCTGACTCCACTGTCCCAAAGCTCCCACCCTCATCTTCAGCTGCCTCCAAAAACTGTTCCCATCAAGAATCAGGTCAATATAACAATATCCCTACTACTCGCATCTCTACAGCACCCCCCAGCATCACTACCAAACAGAAAAACGTTTTGAGTACAGATACTGATATTCTCAACAGATTAAAAAACATAACTTTCAATTTTCCTTGAAAATCATCAAAGATCCATCTTCTTACTTTTATTCAGCATTAGACGTTGTGCAGTTTATCAACATCAGATTGAAAAAAAACAAAGATTAAGTTGTATGCGTTTATGTAGGTCGGTGGAAATGCATATTTTGCAAGCCTCTGATCAAGATGCTTGGTTTGCTTCGCTTGCTGTCTGTAATGACATACAGAGAGCTGTGCTCAAGGTTATAAATCTTTTCCACACAGACTTACCAGAAGTGACTAAAAACTAACTTAACCTGTGTTAGATATAGTTATGGACCTGCAGACACGTTTAAGCTCTCTTTAAGCAACAAATTGAAGCCATCACTCTAGCTGGAAGTTGAATCTGTTCATTGTCCTTAGTGATTAAAACTTAGAAAAATCTACCTAAAATAAATCATTCATGTAAATTTCCCCTCAAGAGGCACTCTCTTGGAGTCTGGGCACTATTTATACAGAGAACAGTCCGCCACAGCCACTGGTGACATCAAGAAGCATCTGGGACGAACAAGTGCTGAGTCACTTTAAAACTAACAAAGTAATACAGGCAGTTATCACCCAAATACATTATTTATCGCCGGGGCCTCCCGATGCCTGTGCTTACCGAGGAACCCTCCTGCGATATTGAAGGCCAAGGCATCTCCTCTCCCTAACAACAGTGTTGTATCTTTGGCAACTCAAGTAGGAACTCAGAAAATCAATACCACTTCACGAGCCAGGTCTTGGTCTTCTCCTTTTACGAGGATTCTGTCAATGCAAGGGGCCATTACCGTACTTTAAAGGCATGATATAAAATTGCTTCGACAAGATATAAGGCACACGGTTTGCAAGAACCTGGTGAGCGTATTTTAGTCAAAGTTAAATAGTTTCATCACGTAATGACTTGAATTGGCAAAGCTCTAGCTGCACGTGCTCTAGGAGGGGGTAAGCCTTCCATTACGGGTGGGGGATTGTGAGGGAGGCCTGTCCATCGGACTCAGGTTGTTCTCAACAAGGTCAAACAGTTAAAATGGAGGCAGAGCCCAGCATCGATGCCACTGGCAATGACACTGCAACAACAGAGTTGACAAGTTGCTCTCTCTTTTTTTTTTCCTCTTCCTAAGTGGCCTGAAAGTAGCTTTAGTTTTATGGCTATAAAATATTTCATCCTGATTTGCAGTCTGGTAATTCATTTTCTAAGGACTGTTTAGAATTTATTCAGGGGGAAAAGGAAACTCTGTTGATTTCTCTAACCGATTCCCATTATATGACAAAATTTAACTTTTGTATTTTATGAGGTTTTATGTGTTCCACTAAAACCATTAGCTGGTTGTCTCCTCATGATAAAATTTAATCACTTATCTAATACCTTAAAAGCCAATGACAGTTTTGCATGTATTTATGTTTTCTTTCATTTAAAATATGCAGGTGTCATAAAGATAGCTCTTATTAGGGGGAAGAAAGGGGCTGGCACTAAAAACAGAAAATCTGTATTGAGCTTTATGGATCACACAATAAGAGTGAAGCACTGTAGACAAACTGCGTGAAATTTGAGAAAAAGTGGATGCTAATCCATGACCACCGTTCACATTTCAGTGATTACCAGAGTGCACCCAAGCTCCACCCTTAGCACTGTTCCCATATAAAGCTGCTTGACTGCTATGAGATTTTGGCAATTTAACAAAAATTTTAATAATAACAATGAGAAATAGACTCGAAGGACATGCACATACACCTTGCAAAAATGCCTCATAGAAACTAATCACATTAACCTGCCCTTCGTCGTCAGAGATGCTCTCACAATTCCACTTCCGAGTTATACTCCCCGAATTTGGGGTGGTTAATCAGGACTAGAAGGAAAGTGATTTTCTCTCCCCCTCATCCCACTTCCACCTACAGAGTTCCAATTATGGCATGGCTTAATCACCACGCATATTTATTTTAGAGTTCTTCAGATGCATTATGAATTTATACATCTATTATTAGATTTATTGGCGTTAATGATTTGGATTTAAATAGCACTTTTCTTCCTGAGGCTATAACAATTTTTCCTTGAATGACCTAATTCATTCTCTCTGCGTGCCTCACATGGGAGGTAGGAAAGGGGCAAAGGTCATTCAACCCCGTTGGCTCAGGACAATCCTACCCCACAGATCAGCGAGAATGAACTAAGGTTCCATACATTCTGATAGTAATGGATCAAGAAACTGGCTATATTTTTAACTGCCAAGAGTACAGACACCATGTATATATCATTCATTGCTAACTAGAATAGTACCAGACTCGAGAAATATTTGTTGAACAAATGAACGAATGAATAGACGGATCAGTTGATCAATCAATCAATCATAGAGAATTACTGACAGAAATCTGCAAACTCTCTAACCTAGTGGAAGTAAAAGCCGGGGTGTGTGGCAGACAATCTCTTCCAATTGCAAAGGTGTATATGCTCCTTTTTCAAGAGGCAAGGGGTGTCATTGGACTGATACATAGATGTGGATGTGAATGCCACCATAGTGATGGTTTCAGGGGAGTAGGAATCTTTACCAGCTCCCCTCTAAAATCTTCCATACCTTTACAGGGATGCAGAAATTTCCCTATCAGGGAACAAAACTTTACCTTCTATGATGAACTATAAGGCCTGGGATAGAAATGTTTCTAGGAAAGCATATCAGAGAAGGCTGTGCTGTGGGAAGAGGCAGATTTGCTGTGAAGCTAATTAAGCTTAAGTTCCAGGGCCCCTCAGCTATCCAGATCCCTCCCAAGGCCCAAGGAGGGCCCTAGCAATGAGTTTTCATAGTCACATGCTTTTGCTGAATTTGCAAAAGTAAATTACTCTTGTGTTCTGTTTTTGTAAAAGCACCCACCCCTCAAATTGTGTTAAATTTCAGGCCCCACAAATCCTGGATTTCCTCCTGGCTATGGTGGCAGATTTATTCTAAAATCTCAGTGGTATAACACAGCAAAGGTTTATTTTAGGCTTTTACTTCTTGTTCCACAACAGGTCAGCAGGTAGCTCTGTTCCATATGGTCATTCAGGGATCCAGCTGATGAAGGTTCTTGTTATGATTTAACACTGCCGTCTCAATATGGGTCAATCAGTATTGCATCAGCAGGGGAAAAAACATGGAAAACTCATACCCAGCCTAAAGTACTTTGATCAGAAATTACACTTCACCACTTATCTTCATAACCCATTGGCCAGAACTAGTTGTGTCGATCAAACTTAGTGCCAAGGGAAGCTGGGAAAACTGCCTATGTGCCCAAGAAAGAAAGGATAACTGAATGTGGTGAGTGCCATTAATCTCTACCCCAAAAAGTAACCCTCTGATTTTGTTTCACACCAAAGTGTACTTAAAGTGAATAGGTAAAGTGCAGGAGCATTAGGGTATCCAGTTCCTAAAGAGTGGAAAGGCAGAACTCATCTTAAGAATGCCAACCTCAAAAAAAAACGTAAGGTTTTGAGCACTCTAAAATTCATCTGGAGAGACTCAGTTATAGAGGAAAGACTGAGAGACCAATTCCTGGTGTTACTAGGACTATTCCACTGCTCAGAAGGATTCCAAGGTATTTGGATGCTCTAGTTCCACACAAAATACCCAACTTCTTGTGATAAAATAGCTTAAAATTTCTCAATGTTTTTCCCTTGTCTAAGTAACAAGAGTCAAACTCATTAGCATTGAGGGTCTTCCCAAACGCAATTTCTGTTGAGTTTTCCTGCCTCTTTTCCTTCCCACTTCACTTCCCAAAACCCCAGCCACACTGAACAACTAACCCATCATTCCCTGACTAAGATACACTACTCCATCCGCCTTTTGACTGCACACTCTTTCCTCTACATTAACTGCTCTCTCTTCTTTCTCTTACGCATCTGATGAACTCATTCTTCAAGCTGAAGTTCAAAGATCATCTCCCATAGGAACCAAGTGTTCCTTACGAGTCCAAGCTAAAATAAGCAGGTTCTACCATTTTGTTCCATTTCCCTTTGTGTTTATTTCAAATATATCATATATCTTCTTGTTTACAAACACTCTCTTTCCTGTTAGACCGTCCATGAGGGAGCTCAGAGCTTTATCCCCAGCACGTAGTTCGGCTCCTGGCAGATGGTCAGAATTTAATAAATTATTGTTTCATGAATAAGTGAATGAATGTCTAGGGAGGGAGCATAGCGACTAACAGGAATCTTAGGATTCTCAAATGAGGCTAAGATACAGGTGATCTCAAAGTTAGAAAGGGGACGAGAATGACCCCTTTTTGGCTAGGGCAGATACTGCTCATTCAGGGACATGTGCCCACGTGTCTGTGCAGGATGAAGTGCTGTAATTTTCAAAGTGCTATTTAGTGCAGGTGTTTCCATAATTGGGATGAAGTAAGAAAATTCCATGCTCACTGGCCCTAAAAGTCACCCTTCCACCTGGGTAATGCAATGGTCCAAGCTCTAAAAGATGTATGAATTGCTTTTCCCCGGAGGGACCAAGCAGAGAGGGGATGTACTTTCTAACACTGCACAGTTATTGACCTTCCTTTGTAGCAAATCTGCAAATGTCAAAGCAATGACTGTTTCTAAGGAGAAAGCTACTGTTTAACAACAGATGTTTAAAATATAGGGCCTTGAGAACTGCCCTCTCTCCAGACACACTTGCTGACTATTCCGAGAAGCACAGAACACAAACATGTATCACTCCCTCTCTTTCCTCTTCAAGACTAAAGAAAGGATATTGAATGAGTCTTCACCTTTGTTTATCCAACTTAAGACTGAAGAGTGTATTCCTCAGGTCAAGATGAATCCCAGGACAAGAGAAGGTTAAGTGGCACCATGGCACCGTGTGTGTGTGATAATGCCATAGGTTTGTGCAGTGCCTCTGAGTCTGCAAAGCTCCTCCTCCTCATTCTGATTGGATCCTTAACTAATCTTGCAAGGTTCTAAGCACAGGTTGGATTAGACCCATTTGGCAGGTGGGGAAATCTACCACCAGCAAAGTTGCGACATTCCTGAATATTGATAAAAAAAATGGAGGAATTCTTCCAAAGGTAGAGGAGAAGAAGAAATAATTAGATTGTTAATTTTATTTTGAGGGAATCACATCAGCATAACTATTACCAAGTTACTACTCTGGGTGCATTTATGATGCGAGACAGACTTTACTCATCTGAGAGTGTATCTCTGAATTATTTATTCATTCAACAAACAATTTCAAATATCACCCACATTTTAGCATTGTGCTAGGGATGGCGCATACAGAAATAAGCAATGGCCCAGCTATGAGTGAGCTTACAGAAACAGACAAATGATTATAAAACAAAAGGGAAGTTAACGATGCTGAAGTTGCCAGAGAATCATGGGAACACAAAGAAGGGTCAACAGTACATTCCTGGGGGTAGCAGGGAAGGCTTCCTGGAGAAGGTAGCACTTCAACGGAGGATGCAGAGAAATTAACTATGTGAACAGGAGGAGGACACACTTTCCAGGCAAAAGAGACCCACGAACAAAGGCACAGCACAAGAAATAAAATATCTCAGCAACTCAAATCATTTTGGTGGGTAGACTATAAAGGCAAGAAACATAGAGAAAAGTTGGACATCAAGACATCCTGCAATCCAGTTGTTCACCTCAGGAAATGAAAGTTTCCTCAGGGGCCTATGGGAGGACTGATTACTGGTTTGTTTGAGAACAAACATTTAGACATCTGTGAAATTGACCTTTCTCCTTCAACCCCAAAAGAGTGTCAAAAGCAGATTTTATGCATTGGCGCAAAGGCTTCAGGCACAGCATAGAAGGCCACCATGAGAAACTGCTGCTACAAATCAAGAAAAGTTCTCAGGGGCCAGCCGGTGGCGTAGTGGTTGGGTTCTCACGCTCAGCTTTGGTGGCCCGGGGTTCGCAGGTTCAGATCCCAGGTGTGGACTTACACACCACTCACCAAGCCATGCTGTGGCAGTGTCCCATATACAAAGTAGAGGGAGACTGGCACGGATGTTAGCTCAGGGACAATCTTCCTCAAGCAAAAAGAGGAAGATTGGCAACAGATGTTAGGTCAGGGCCAATCTTCCTCACCAAAAAAAAAAAAAAAGGAAAGAAAAGAAAAGTTCTCTTCTCTTGTGAGAGTGCTCTTTGGCAGAGGGAGATGTCCATACAAGGGGCCCACCTCGCATTGGGAGAGAGAAGGGGGTTCCCTGCTCCTGGAGCTCCCTGGCCCTATGGCAAAATGAACTCTCCTTTTGCTTGTGATATGGCAAATGTATTTCACAGGGGAGAAGGTTTTTTGTAATGAGAGAGGATCATTAAGATGCAAATGTCCTCTGAGGAGGAAACAAGTGACTAAGGGTTAAATGGCCAATAGCAGAGCCATTTCTGAGAGCAGTCTTCGCAAAAGAAGAAGAGGCAATGGAGAGCTGTGACTGGGAGGGAAGAGGGGGCTGTTCTATTGCCCAGAGCTGATCTCATCCACACCTCACACCTCGTCACACTTGATAACAGAATTAGGAGGAATAGCTCAGGGCAGGAGTCAGCCAACTTCTTCTGTAAAGGGTTAGGTAATAAATCTTTTAGTCTTTACAGGCCATCAGGTCTCTGTTGGAACTACGCAACTCTGCTGTGATAGCTCGAAAACAATCAAAGACTTTATGTAAATGATGAGCATAGCTGTGTTCCAATAAAACTTTTACTTGCAAAAAGAAGTGGACAGCCAGGTGCCCGGAGGCCATAATTTGTTGACCTGTCTTACAGCAATGGTTCTCAAAGTGTGGTCCCTGGACCAGCAACAGCAACATCACTAGGGAACTCATTAGAAATGTAAATTCTCAGCCCCACCCCAGACCTTCTGGATCAGAAACTCAAGGTCTAGGGTATAGCAGTCTGGGTTTTACTGGCAGTGAAAGAATCAACCTCACCCCAAGTGGTGACTCGTGAAGTTAGGATTCAGTTAAAGATAAGGTTTCAATCCACACCATGGGCGTTTATGATCAAAAGGAAATCATTACTGTTAAAGAGTGTCCTTTCGTTTACAAAGAAAGCAGGCTGTGGAGCATGTATTGTAAAACCCAAAAGACCTTCTGCAAGTTTATTCATTCATCTGATAGGCAATTTTTATGACTCATCAGCTAAAACCAATATGGCAGCAATACATCTTGCCTGGGTTTCAATTGATCATAGAAAGAATTCCAGAAAACACTAAGAGCAGCTCTGGTTAAGGAGAAATTTGTAGATGACAGGCTTGGTTTCCTTAATGGAAAACCAACATGGCTTTCTTCAGCAAATGGTGAACTAAGTATTAAAAAGACATTAAGCTGCCTCCTTTGTGATGTCAAGTATGCATTCAAATTCAAGACAGCATTTAAAATATTAAAACATGTAGCAATTTTATTACTAGCTCATTTAAAATGGCGACCATGAAAAATTTAGTTTAAGCTACCCAATAATGGCTCATGAGACACTTAAAAATACACACACAGATAACTGAATTTTTAAAGTAAGTTCCTTATTAACTTCTTTCCCCTCATCTATTACCATTGCTATTTTCCAGCTGTATAAACAGTCTGGAGAGTATGCCCTGAATGAATTCACCGTTCAGAAAACAACATAATTATAGCCATTCCAGCAAACTGAGTGCCAAAAAAGTTACAAATTAATTGAAGGTTAGCAATGAAAATTAAATCCTAGTCAGCTTGAAGTCATCTTTTAGGCTACTTTCTGTAGAATTAAATAGAGAACTCACTCCACATCAGTTTGGTTGACAGAGTTTTAAAGTTCAGGTGGACAAGTAGCCTTTTCCCCAACTGCCACTTTCCTGTGATCTGATATTGCTAATCCCAAGTGACACCTGCCAATAGTACCTTAGAACAGGCTTGTGATTTATGCACGATGCAGGACCACTTCCTCTTCTCCCATAAATACCCAAGCCTCAGAAAAGTGCTAATTTATCTTGCCCTATTCTATTTTGTTAGAAACCATTGAGAAACATTATCAAAAACCTTTTTCTCTTTTCTTTTTATTATTTCATGTTTTCAAACATACAAATCACTTGCAAAAATAGTACAAAGAATCCCCTATACCTTTTATCCAGATTCCCCAAGTGTTAACATATTTACAATATTAATTAATGTTAATAGCCACAGTTCAATTATCGAATTCAGGAAATAAACATTAAAATTCAAATCCATTATCTAATTGACAGACCTTCAAATTTCACCAGTTGTCCCTCTAACGCCCTTTTACTGGTCCAGGATCCAATCCAGGATCACTTGTGGTATTTATTTATCATGTTTCCTTAACTTCCTTTAATCTGATCATCGATAAATGTTTAATTCCAACAAGCATTCATTGAGCACCTAAGCTGTGCCAAAATTGTGGTAAGCTCTGAGGATTCAATGACGACTCTGGCCTTTGAAACGCTTATACTTTATTGTGAAAATCAAAATAGAATCAAAGTCTAGACATGGAAAAATATACTGAAGTATCACTTCTTTTAGGAAAAAAATAAAAGAGCATTACTGAGATTTGAACAAAAAAAGGATATCCTTAATGAAGATGATCTTGACCCAAAAGGTTCTTGGTCTTTGCTTCTGAAAAATGATCATTCATGGATGAAAGCAACATCCAGAAAAATTATAGGCAACTGTGAGTTACTAGATTGTCTTCATGGTCAATGTTTCTATTCCTCACACCTAAATAAGGCTTGGCAAACAAAAAGGGCTCAGTCAAAGTTAAATAAAGTGGGGATTTGGGGTCATCTCTGAAGCCTACCAGAGGATTTGGAACATGCAGGCTATCTCCAGGTGTCAGCCTGAAAGCCCCACTTGACAGTGAAGAAACTCATTCAAACTCCAAATTAAACAAAAGTTCAGAGGCTAATTACCATCTGAGGGCCTTTTTCTTTTTGTACTGCTTTGAAACAGGGTGTGTGGAAACATACTATAAAACAGTTGGCAGAGAACCAGAGATTTTGGCTCAAGGTTTTTTGCATGCCAACTGGTCTCTCCATTTACTTCGTTTTTTAATATCAAATTTCATCTCCGTGGCTCAATCAAAGCTGTGTTTTGTGAGATTTCTAGAACCACGGATTTGAAGAACATCAGAGGTTGCTAGTCTAGCACCTTAACTGATTTACAAGTCCTTCATAATATCTCTAACAAGAGGTGTGGCAGCTCTCCACTCATCTAGACCAGTGAATTTTAGGAGCATCTTCCTGATATTGCTACAAAACCCCAAAACTCTTTAACCTTCACCTTCCACTCTGATATTTTACAAAAATTGTCCTAAACTCTGCCTACCATAGTTACAATAATTCTGGAGGTATATCAGTTCATCAATGCCTTTTAAAAATATGAGTTCTAAAATGAACCAAAATGGTCCAAGTCTGGCCTGACAAGCACAGGGCACAGTGAGTCTGTCATCCCATTGGTACCGACACTATATAAATGTCCATGAGTCACACAGCTTTTCTAGTGGTTGCATCACAGTGTTGACACATAGTGGGTTTTCAGAATCAATTGAACACTAGTCTTTATAAAATGTGCTACCACCGTTCAGCTTCATTTTTTTTTTTTTTTTTGTATTATGTACTAAAGCAGAGGGACTTGGAGGTCCTACATGTATAACTTTATATTTATCTATTTTGGATTCCACTTCATTATATTTGACCCATAGTTGCAGCCTTTTGAGACCCTGTCAATCACGAAGGAAATAAATGAGTTAGCCTGCCTTTTTCCTGTCATCCACCAATCAAACATGTAAGGCATCTATGTCGTCACCAAAGTCATTGCTAAAACTATGGAATAAAAAAGACGAGTGACAGAAGCACAAGCCTAGTTCACTCTCTAAAGATAAACATTCCTTCATTGGGTAGCACTCTTTGGCATGTGATTAAATGGTTACAAATGCATTCATCTATTATCTTACCTACATTTTACCACTTTTCTTTACAAAGATAACCACAGATTTTATCAAATGTGTTCCTAAAATCCAGCTTCACTAGGTCGTTCCCTGGTCTATCACAAAATGAAAATGGCTTAACTTGACAAGACTTGGCAGCAAGGCACGAATTGAAATGGAGGGTAAGTCAGGAATGTTTCACATGCTCTAGTCAGAGATGAGTGAGAATTGCATGAGCTTCAGGTAGCTGACTTCCACCATCACCAAAGACAAGTTGGTTCTTATCCAGTTGTGTTACATATACCTCAAACTATTTTATTTTTCTTTTTTATGTTTGACAGAATATTCTACACCACGAGTTTCACTGATTTCCTAAACATTCTCACGGCATCGCGCCTCCCTTTCTTATGCAACATGTCTCTTCAAACATTGGTATAGCTTTCCCTTAACAGGAACCTGTATCATGAGTTTAACTCCACTAAGTCTGAGTTATATATACCTCTTTGGGTTAAAATCTCAAATTTGCTTTAAAATATTTTTCACACTCTACATAATCAATAATCCACTGCCATTTATATGATGCCACATGCATTATTTCTCATGCCCTGCCCATATTTTGTTCTTCAACATATTGAATATCTATTTCATGTTTCTTTTTCCTTTCTATCTTGCAACTTTTGTCTACTTTCGTATGGTGCTTTATATTTTGGGGTAAAACTAAAGTTAGAATACAGAATGGTTATGGGGCAAATGCATAGACTCTTTGGAAACAAGGTGTAACCATTTTTATAAGCCACCCAAAGGACAAGAGTAAGAAATGCTATTGCTAATTAGCATCATGAGGCTGAATTGAACCAAGGATTTTAGGTTAATTCTAGTGAGCTATGAGCTAATATTGGTAAGATGCTTTTAGATTTTTAATTTAAATGCACTTTGCCAATGAAAGTATGAGGATTACAAATTTCCTGGGCCATCTGGTCCCCTACATAAAGTAATGATTTCAAAAAGTTCAGATGGATGAATGGATAGATAAATAGGGAATATATTCCTCTGTCTACTATTCATAAAGAAAAGTTTCTCTCTTCACAGAGGCCCATTTAAATAGATGTTATTCCACTTGCAGTCCAGATTGTGGCAAGTGAAAAGTACAAACAACAAATAACATATTCACATATATAACCTACACTGTTAAAAATATTCACAATGATAAGTTCTGGGGATCTAATGTACAACATAATGATTATAGTTAATAATATGGTATCATATACTTGAAAGTTGTTAAGAGAGTAGATCTTAAATGTTCTCATCACAAAAAAAGAAATGGTAATTATGTGACATGATGGAAGCATTAGCTATGGTGGTAGTCATTTTGCAATATATAAGGGTATCAAATCAACACATTGTGCATCTTAAACTTACACAATGTTATATGTCAATTATACCTCAATAAAGCTGGAAAAATATATATATATTCACAATAAAAGCTGAGGTAGTCCCTTCATCACCAACAGGCTACTTCCTGAAAGAATCCAAGAGTAGGATTAGTCAATAATAATGCCTTCTATTTATTTATTACTTATTACAGCCAACTCCTTTACCTTCATTAATGTATTTAATTTTCAGAATAGTCACAGGAAGCCAGTGCTAATAACAACTCCATTTTACAAAAGTGGGAAGTGAGGCTTACAGAGGGTAGACTTTCCCTGACGTTTCAGATGTCATGACCATGATCCAGGATTGGTACCCAGCAGCATCATTACATATGTTCTGCTCTCCACCCCTATACCAGTGCATAGAAGTTGGTGAGAAATGTTGTAAAACTTGGACAATGCCTCAAACACAGGATGGCATGCAAAATATATTCATTGCTTTTGTTGCATCACCCCATTTAACCCTCTCAATCTTCCTATGTGGGTAACGATATTATCACCCTTACTTTGAAGACAAGGGTGAGAGCAATCAGTAAGATATGGGCACATATGTTCTGAGATTGAGGAAACCACCTGTTGTCAGGGTATTTGTCATCATTGTATCACATCATATTTTTGCTTGCTTGCTGTATGTAAGTGAAAACAATTACTAGTCCTTGTTCTCTGTGAAAGAAATGATTAAATGTTAATCACATAATATCCAATCCCTCTACTCTCTGTGCTCCTCTTTGTACAGTAACGAATGTTGGAGTCTGCTTCTTCAGCTACCTTCAAGTGAATCATTTTAAAAAGAAGAAGAAGAAGGAGAAATTAGCCCAATCTTTTATAGTAGCCAAAAAGTCCATGGAAAGCAGTGAAAGGAAATTCATCCCTAAGAGTATTTGTGGAGGGAAAAAGAAAAGAAGACAAAGGGTACTCTCTCCATCTTTAAGCAAATTCTTGGCTCTGACATGACTAATTCAGTTTTCTCTAAAGGGGTATTTTCTGAGCTCTTTTGTCATCTTTTCAGACCCTACTAGCTAAGAAATTCTCTGAAAGATCTGAGAGGTATCACTCTCCCCAACCAACACCCCTTCCCTTGTTTAAGAAAAAAATACCATAGAAGTGACAGTAATTCAGCTCCCCAAATGACTTTGCTCCCTGCTGACTGACCTCATTGGTGGGGAGAGCAACATTATCTCTCACCTCAGATGCTTCCTTTAACGTAGCATTGGCTCTGCCCTTGGCCTTTGGTAGTTTGAGCATAGAGCCTCAGAGATTGGAGCATGGGAGCTTGAGGTGGTAAAAAACATACTCCACAAAGGGCTGGCCCTTTCTGAATTATCACTCATCCTTCCCCAGCACGGTCCCTGTTTTTTTCTAAAACATGAAGGATGTGTAAAGGACACATAAAACTTTAGTCAATAGGTCCATTATTATGATTGGCTGAAAACCATAAAATGCATCCATCAAGCCATTGTGTTGCATCTTGTGTTAAATTATGGTGATAAATAGTCCTTTATCCGTGACGTCACCTACTAATCTATTCCAAAAACTATTCACCACTGCCATTATGCATCACTCATGCTCCTGCCAGCTTGATGAAAAAAATCCTCTACATGATAAAGCCACACACAAGATTGCGCTCGACTCTGCAGACACAAATATTGTCTGTTCTTTTAATGTCATACTGTGAAACAATTGCTTCCTCAGTTCCCAAAGTTATCTCAAGTGTGCAGTAATGTCCTCAGCTCTCAGCTCTAAGCATTGTAACTCATGTACTTTTAATTGTTTATAATTTACATCAGAACTGGACGGAGTCCATTTGCACTCATGCTGCTTTATAACTACTGGATGACATATTTTTGCCACCTTGCTCTGGGTCGAATTTAATCCTATTGACAAGCCTTTAACATACAAATTTGGTGTGGAATGCCTTAATATTCTCAGGAGCTATGTAAAAAGATGTGTGGCAGTTGCTATCAGTATGTCTGGGATTTGGATCTGATTTTATACAAAATGTTCTCATTAGACATTTTTTTAGTTCTCAGAAAATACTATTTATTAAAATGAAATCAAAAGAGGAAAGTGTGAATATATTTTAAGTTCCAGTGTCAAATGTAATAATCTGTTTAAAAACACACACATACAAAATAGCATTATGTAGCTTTCTCTGCCTCACCTTGGTGATATAATATTAGGTGGTCCTCCTCTTAAAAGAAAAGAAAGAAAAAACCTACCCAATTTTCTCAAACTAGAGGAGATGAAATACAGAGTGAAACAGACCACTCATTGGAATTTCATTCCAAAAAATGGACTCGAATATGTTTAATTTACTTTTAGCTTTAATTCAAAGAATCTGGGGAATTGTTTCTTGCTGAGCAACACAATGGAGGTGTCACAGCTCCACCTAATTTTTTTAATCACATATGAGATGATTGGCTCACAAAGAAGAATAAACAAATATAAACTGCTCAAGCTTAAATGGGTTATGTCCCAGATTCATCTGTTATGCTTATTTATGGATTTTTTTAAATTGCTTTTTTGATGAATGCACGAAAAAGGATTCACTAATACATTTATTGGTAATAGAAATAAAACCAGATTTTCTTCCCTTCACAATTCTTAAATGCCCCATAGAACTGGTAGCAAAATATCATTTACCAGAAAGTTGGCATATTCTACCCAGTCATGGAAAACAATAAAAAGTCAAATCACTTCAAAAATAGCGGCTTTCCCCTTCACTGACCTCCTCCCAATTATCATCACTTATAGAATCCAAAAGAGTCACATATTGCAGGAAAGAAAGAAGTTCTAAAAACTGAACAAGCTTCAGCTAGTCTTGACGGAAGTTTGGCTTCAACTCAATGCTCAAAGTAAAATATGTCCGTCTTCTCCCACTCTGATGTCCACACGCACGTGTGGTGTCTGCAGAGAGAGGAGTGGGTCTTGCCTTACCACAGCAGTAGAAGGAGCCTCATTCAAAGGCCATTGGTCCAGTTTCCTTTCTTTCTTTATAAATTTTCTCCCTTCTAGCCCCTTCCCCTATTGCTAAAACTACATTTATTGTTGAGTTGAATCAGATTTTAAGTAAATCTAGACAACAAAATTAGCCTATCCTCACTGCTGAAAACACACACACACTTACACATCATTCTTTCTCACTCTCGTCTCACACCCGTATCCTGACAAATCCCTGAATCCTCATCATTGTATAGTAACTGCTGCTCTTGCCACCTTTTTGCTTCCTGGTGGGTCTGTAATTGTCATCTCATCCCTGGAGCAACATCAGGATCACTCAATAAATTGATTGTCAGGGGATATTTGAAGAACAGAACAGCTTGAGCTCTAGAAGCCAAGTGCCTTATGGCCTCCAGCCCAGAAAAAGGAAGCAATGAGGATGAACAAACCTCATCCCATTCCCCTCCTCTAACACTCTAATGAGAATTAAGCAAGCGAATTTCATTCTCTATTTCTACTCAGAGAGAGCAAACAACAACAAGAAGAAGATTAAAGAATTAGATAAAACCATCCCTGACATTTCTTTTCGTTTAGAATGAAACTGGGAAAAAGACATCCAACTCCTGGATTTGAAAAAGTTCAGTTCAGCCCTTCTTCAAGTACATGCAATTTGCCCCCCCACCCGCCCTTTTTTTGGCAGTTATAGCATGACTTGTCCATCCAGAAATGATATGTGACAGGAATTCTTCTACTATTGCCCCTTATTTGAAATATTGGTTGAGAACTTGCAACTCTAAGATTCCAATATGCATTCTCTCTTAGAATTTTGTTATGAAGGAGCCTTCTATGGTAGTAGCCTCTATAGGAAGTATGCTGTATGTTTCACCAGGAAAAAGTCTAAGTGCTGACTAAATCAACATTTTCAGATAGCCTGTGGGCAGCCACCCCTAACTATGCTTAAGAGGAAAGATTAAGATCATGAGGAACTTGTGAACTCATACAAATATTTTTTCTGTTAGAAGATCATTACATCACTCAATACAAGGGGGGTGGGGCAGGGATGGGAGAACAGCAAGAAGTATTGGCTCAGTGCCCACTCTGTGATTTAGCCATTAAAACTCACCAAGTCATGCAAAATTTATCCCGTTAATCCCATTTTACAGACAAGAAAATAGATATTCTTAGAAGTTAAGAAAATGAACAAAGTTACACAATTTGACTCCACAGTCCATGTTTTTTCCATCTTCTCACATGCTTTTCAGATATGATGAATCTTTAAATTAAGGTAATATTGGTGGGAATGGTGAGGAGGGAATGAGAGTAACATTGCAGTAAAAATGAGAAGAAAAAACTGAACAGGTTAATCTATATATGATCTATCAGTGCAAATACACAATTACACCTTACTTCAATAATAAATCAACAAGTCTTTACTAAAGATGCTTTTCTGTCAGGCATTGGACCCCTGCTGGAGTCACAAAAATGTCTAAGACACCATCTTGGCCCTGGAGGAGCTTATAACCTAATGAGGAAGACACCTAAAAAGATCATTTCTAGGTTGTAAGTGCAGTGACCAAAGTTTGCAGAGCAAGTGTCCTAAAAAAAGGTGGCAACAAAGCTGAGACTTAAAGGATAACTAGGTGAGAGAGACAGGAAAGGCAAAGGTATATCAAGGAGAGGCAATAGCAGGCACAAAGTCCCTGAGAAGGATTTCTCACTAAGGAAAATTGTCAGGCCACACACTGGTCGTTCTCTCCACTATTAAAATGTAGGGGGAAAAAAAAACTGTGAATGGACAAAATCCAAAAGGTATACTCGTACTCAAATACAAATTAGATATTTCTGTGGCCTAAAGCAAACAAATAATATAAATCTTTCAGGCCTGGTCCTGAAGCTGTGGTTCTGCTGCTCTTGGGCTGTGGATGCCAGCAGAGGATGCTAGGAATTCCTGCTTCTGTGCGTAAACAGAGAGATTAAGACCGATGATCAGAGCCAGGATTGAAACTGGGGCCTGCAGGTGAAAAAGGCTTATGACCAGCTGCTGGATTGCAAGAAAGCCCAGTAGAGAGCATCCCTTTTCCTCTTCAAATTCAGAACCAACAGAGAGAGAGAGAGAGAGAGAGAAGAGTCAGGAAGATAGAGATCAAAATGTATGCTTTCCTACAGATAAAAGCTAGATTGGAGAGTGTAGCTTAGATGCATAGACAGTTGGACTTGGTAACAGTCCCCTGAATTAGACAGATTTACCCACCCAATAACAGGTGTGATGCAAAACTACTGGATCCCCTGCAAAGGCAGAGACTGCCTGGCTCAGATTATATCTTGGCCAAGAGGGCAGACAAGAATTCTCTCATCCCTGCTTCCAGGAAATTCGGGGGGGAAAAAAAAAAAAACCCTAGAAGGACCTAAACCACATACACTCATTCCATCCCCAAAACTCTCTGAGCAAATATACCATTCCTTCTCCCCAGGGCAGGAGTGAGTGACAGGGTGGGAAACAGCCAGAAGTGTTACTTTAGTAGAGTTCTCTGTCACAGTCTCTTTCTTCCAACAGTGGTCTCTATCTAGGGCTCTTATTTACCTAAAATTTGGTACCCAAGAGGCTGGAAGCGGCAGACACAGCCTCACGGCCCTGACTGATTCGGTGGAAGCACCTGTTTTCAACCTCATTTTCATCATGAGACAAAAGTGTGACACTGCCCATCAAAGGTCTGAAGTCGTGAAGTAGAGTCTGGGTGACTGGAGAGAGACAACCTCAAAGGCCTAAATAGGGAGGGATAAGTACAGAGGGATAGAAAGAAAATAAAACAAATCCCACTCAAGATCAGCCTGGAGACACCAATTCCAAAACATGTGAGAGAAAAAAAGCTGGAGGAGCAAATCAATAAAATCGATAATTGGAAGAACATACACTGAACAAAATGAAAATAATTGGGCAATTTATAAGTATCTTTAAGACAATTATATTTAATATCTTCAAAGTGATAAAGACATAAATAACATTCAGAATGAGTAACAAGGAAACAGGACATTTAAAAGAAGAGATTAAATAGAAATGAGAATAGATATCTATTTGAAAAGAGACTTAATTAGAATCTCAGAAATGTGAAACATAGTATTTGAAATAAATAAAAAACAATAAATTGGATAAGCTTAGACAAATACTAGCTGCAGAAAGAATCAGTGAATTGGAAAATACAACTGAATAATCAACCAGTAATACATCACATAAAGATAAAAATTGGAAAGGGCGGCTCTGAGACATAGAGGATTGGGGAGCTTCAATACATTCTCTTGGGCATCCAAGCAGACGAGAATTGAGAGAAGGGCAGACCAGCAATATCAGAAAAAATAATAACTGAAAAATTTTCCAAATTGAATAAAGACCATGCCTTCTCAAATTGAAAATGCACATCAAGTGCCAAGCAAGAAACAGTAAATTAAATCCACACCAAGGGACATCACAAAGTGACCAAGGAGAGAGCCAGCATGATGAACTCAGAGGATTATGGTGCTCATGGAGCAGAGAGAGTGAGGCATTGATTGACAAGATATGAAAATGGAACGAGGGATTAGATCATGAAGAATCACAATAAGGAGTATGTGCTTTACCCTGTATGTGGGGAAAAGCCAAGAAAACCACACTGAGGGAGGAAAGTCTGGAAGAAGTGACACCAAGTGAGCTGAAAAATGGATGATAAGGCCTGAACCAGCATAACGGAAGAGAGAATAGAGAAGACAGCCTGATTTGGATTTTGCGACAGGTGTTCACAAGTTATTGGATGTGGGGAGGGAGTGAGGGATAAGGAGAAGTCAAGAATTACCCTCAGGAGCCTAGCCAGGTGATACCATCGGAGAGAGTGAACACAGAAGATAGGACAGGTTTTCGGGAGATGACTAGATTAATATTATGCATTTGTAAGCATGGGAAACCTAGGGAGAAATTATTAACAAAAATTATCCAGATATTTTATTTTGAAAACTAGGGGAGAGTTCTAGGCTAGAAATAACGACTTGGCCATCATCCACATAACGATCTCCCCATCAGCTTCTACAAAGTTCATCAACATCCCAATTTACCAAGAGGATCTTCTTATCAGTGGCAGTTCACTGGCTAGATGAGGAGCTATTTCCAGGAGAGGCAGGGGTAAGGCATTGACTAAGCAGGCTGTGAAAGTGGTAGGAAACTCAGACAATAAGAGAGAAGGGGATCTGATGACAGTGGGCATCAGCAACAGAACAGTCAGCCAGCCAACAGGGCAATGCTAGCATCAAAAAGGGCTGGAAACCAAGGTGCCATGTTGCAATAAGGCAACAGGGCTGAAATGAAAATGGCAGTTAAGAAACAGAGGGTATGAAGATGCTGAAAGCATCAAGTTATAAATATTAAGAAAGCAGGAAACAACAACTGCCTGCACATGGGGCAGGCAATTGGAAACACCTGGTTAGGGTGAACTTTGCTTTGGCAGGAGAACAGCAATAGTTGTTGATAAAAAATGATTGAAGATAGGTTCCTAGGTTAATTTTGACCATGACTTAAACCTCTTACTGAGTGAGCACCAGAAATGCTATGCAGTCTTGCAGATAAGAACTATACTTGCCCACAGAATGGAAGTGTATTGCTATTGATTTTGCTCCCCTATGACAATATATGAATGAATAATGAAATGAAAGTTACGATTTTTGAAAGCTAACCAGAATAAATCTTTATCTTCCCAGGATGAATGCCTAAGTGGCTCTTTTCAAGACTTGGATAATGGTTTCTAAATGAAGGAATGAATATCAAGAGCTTAGAGTGTTAACTCAAGCTAAGACTTTGAGGAGACCTTTGGAAATATTTAAAAAGATAGATTAGTGAAACAGTGAGGCAGAGATTAAGTGAACATGCTTTCAGATCTGTCATGTGGCATTGCATCTGCCAGGTTATTTATTTTTCAGTGCCTACCCTACGATGAATCAAAATCACCTTTAGGAGAATCCTTATTGAATAACATTGAAAAAAGTCAGAGATACTGGTTACCAATGTGATTTAATTCTTTGGGCAATGAAAATATTTTTCATTTATCTTCAGAATTATAATTGCATAATTACTACTTGATATATTTTTGTGGAAATTCTTTATTAATAATTTTTTTCAGTAAGTGAGAGTCTTAGTGTATCCAATAAGTTTTTTTCGCTTTTGTGCTTATTTCAGAATTTAAAGCTAAGATAGAGATATAGAGGTCTCAGAATAATCTTTTGCCTAAAATAATCCTTGAGGTGGAAAGGAGAAATGTACAGTGCCCCTAAGCAGTCAACATTTAGATTGGAGAAGGAGGGAAATGATTCAAATAAGGCAGGGATTTCAGGGCTGTCATGACTGTTCAATCAGACTGTGCACTGCACACTTCCAGGAGGCGCCAGTCATGTGGAGGTCTTTGTGAATGGTATGTCCTGAAGTTCTCCGTGCACATCCTGTTCAAGGGCATTCAGACGCCCTAGGTTTTCCCCTCTTCTGCTACACCCTCTCTCAGATGGCTACGGCTTTACAGGAGGAGAGTTTGGTACAACTGTAAATTTGGGAGCAAACAAAAGAGGGTAAAAAAAAAATCCATTTTCATGGTATAGAGGCTTTAGTTGGAAAGTCAGATGGATTTAGGATTAAGTCTTAACTCTGCTACTTACTAGCTCTGTGAATTTAGGCATACTATTTTAATTCTTTGAGGCCATTTCCTCATCCACAGAATAGGGATAATAACGTTTGTTGGTGGTGTCGTGAAGTCGATTCTGACTCTGAGTGACCCTGTGTAGAGCAGAGCAGAACCCTGCCTGGTCTTTTTACATCATCCTCTCACCCTCTGGTGCTCTATCAGACAATGCTCCACTGCTATTCATAGGGTTTTCATAGCCAGGATTTTTGGAACTGGGTAGCCAGGTCCTTCTTCCTAGTCTGTCTTCGTCTGGGAGCTCTGCTGAAACGTGTCCACCACGGGTGATCCTGTTGGTGTTTGAAATACCAGTGGCATAGCTTTCAGCATCACAGCAACACGCAGCCACCACAGCATGACAACTGACAGACGGGTGGTGGGATTGCCTGACCAGGAAATGAACTCGGGCTGCAGTAGGGAGAAAACTGAATCTTAACCACCAGACCACCAGGGCTGGCTAGGAATAATAATAATCTCTTTTTAATAGGCTTATTGGGAGGGTAAAATGTAATTATGCAGCAGTTTTCACAGTTCTTTTCTCAGAATAAGCACAGATAAAATATTAGCTCACCATCATCATCATGTAGAGAACCCCTATGTGAGCAACCTTTAGAGATTCTTATCTCCATTGCGGTTCCTTTCATTCACTCACTCATTCAACAAATTTGTAGTAAGATCCCATTAGAAGCAAGCCACTTGCAATAGAGAGTACGAAAATGAATCAGACAGAACAGTATCTGTGTGGATCTCTAAAATGAGCGATCAGACATCATAACTGTATAGAGCTGAAAGTCCTCATTGTAATTGAATGGCCACAGAACTAGGAAGGAATAAATCACTTCTAATTGGGATTAATTTAATACAGGGAGTTAATTTAAGCTGGGCTTTGAAAGTCGGATAAAATTTTAACATTGACAACTGG
This sequence comes from Diceros bicornis minor, assembly GCF_020826845.1. Classification (NCBI taxonomy): domain Eukaryota; kingdom Metazoa; phylum Chordata; class Mammalia; order Perissodactyla; family Rhinocerotidae; genus Diceros; species Diceros bicornis. The sequence goes on from NC_080751.1 coordinate 28,161,585, forward strand.
AAAATGAAGCAGGCATTCTGACTACAGGAAAGAGATACAATATAAAAGCAGAGATCACTATCATTTCTTCAGGCTTTGGAATAGTAATATTCTACCATGTGTTCAGACCCTAAAATTTCTAACCCAAAAGTTTTTAAATATGTCCTGTTTTGTGTGTACTATCATTAGTGAGCCCTTTATGGCTGACACAGATTTCATGGGACCACGGTTTGGTAAGCTTCATCATAGAGTGGTTGAAGTAAAAGTTTAGTGAGGACCATGGCACCACACAGCTGGACACTTCCCAGGTCTGGCATATGATAGCAGTGTAATCTTAGCAGAGCCACTTATCATCTCTGAACCTTAGTATCTTCATCTACAAAATGAAGGTGATGACATTATCTATCTATCTAGACAACATGAGATAATATCTAGAAAGCTTTAGACAGTGCTGGCTCTCACTAAGCTAAGCATTCAATAAAACGTAATCATTGTTATCATTCTATTTCTTCAAAACTTGGATTACAGAAACCACATATAAATATATAAAATCCCTAAACATCAAATTCTCGTAGTCTTGACATTTTTATTGTATGCATTTTCAAAATTATTAAAAAAAAAAGTTTTTTTTTCCTTCTTTGAAGTCTCCCTCTAGGCAGTAGAAAAGGTACTATGTTTTCAAGGTTATCACATCACATGGCCTTTGTTGAATCAAATAGACAGTGCATGATCTTTCCAGAACTGCATTTGCTCTCCTCCTCATGTGACCTGCCCGAGAGTGGGATAGTTTGTGAGTGAGGACAGTTTGGGCACCGCTCTTTCCCTGTCCTCACCTCAATCACTCCTGCACTCTGCTGATCTCTGTACAGACTTGAAGGTACAAGCATGTTAATAGGCAAGGGAAGATGAAGTGTGAGCATCAAAAATCATTTTTACTTTAATAAATACAATGCCTAATAATATTCAATTTTGAGTACAAACACAGAAAAAGAGCTGAAAAGTAATTGGATTTTTTATTTTTCATTACCTCTTTTGACTAAGCATGAAATTCTGTCTTCGGGAAAAAAAGAAAGCCTCTGACAGAAAGAACATGTGCAGCTGAGTTCTGTGAAAGGTAACGTGGAAACAAACGGGCTGACACCAATGACTGGCATTTGAGTGGTAGGTAGAAAAGCAAGCCCCCCAAAAGCTGATGTATTATACAGTCCAAGTGGGTAAAGCAGAGCTTGGCGAGGGGTGAAAATTTGAATGGAATCGCATAAAATGAAACAGAACATCACAGAGAAGTTAATTTCCCTTCAAATCTGATGTTCCAGGTGTGATACCCCCAAAGCATTTCCACTGTACTCCACATCACCCCACCTAGTAATATCCACTCTTCATTTGGCAGTTCCTAATATTCACATCTTAAACGACTCTAGAAAATGAGATATTTTTCTTCAACTGGAGAAAAGAATTTCCTACCTTAATAATATTTTGAATTACAGAACTTGAAAGCAAAAATAAAAAGGAAGGAAGAAAGTTAAATCTATTTTCAATTAATTTAGTCCAACAAAAATAAAAACTTAGGAACCAAACACAATTTAATTTTGTTATGTGTATCTCCATTAACGAAATACTATTTTCTTCCCATTGCTATGGTAAAAAAATAGTATGTATGTTTCTTTTGAATAGTTGTACTACAAAAAGCACAGAACTGGAAGTCAGGAATCCTGGGGCTGAGTCTTACTTCAGTCACTATTTGTGTTACTGGGTATAAATCATGGAATCTCACTGGGTCAGCTTCCTGTCGACATGAGAGAGCTGAATGGGGCAACTGCTACATGTCCTACAAATCTAACATCTAATGATGATCTCTTCTGTGTGGATTTATTTCATCTGCCCCCAGCCCCTCTTTTTCTCCATAGAGACAATAGCATCTGACAGTTAAACCAATAGAAATAAGAAATTGTTTTTACCAATGGTTCTCAAAGTAGGGTCATAGATGATAGGCCTTGGAGAGGGTTTTTTTAAAATAAGTTTTCATTTTAATTATTATATATATTATAGTTATATAAGTACATACTTTCAATTGAGATATAATTGACATATAACATTATATTAATTTCAGGTGTACAATATAATGATTCAATACATCATTGTATATATTGTGAAATGATCACCTAATATGTCTAGTTAGCATCCATCACCACATACAGTTACAAATTCTTTTCTTGTGAAAAATAAATATATATTTCTGTATTTATATTACTTATATTTATATAATTATATAAACATATATAATCAAAACAAAAACTTTTTTTTTTTGGTGACGAATCGTGGCCCTGAGCTAACATCTGTTGCCAATCTTCCTCTTTTTGCTTGAGAAAGATTCTTCCTGAGCTAACCTCATTCCAATCTTCCTGTTTTGTATGTGGGACACCACCACAGCATGGCTTCATGAGCGATGTGTAGGTCTATGGCTGGGATCCGAACTCATGAACCCTGGGCTGCCAAAGCAGAGCGTGCAAACTTAATCACTATGCCACCAGGCTGGTCCCCAAAAACACATTTTTAAAAAACCCTCTTAGAGACCTACCATCTATGGCCCCTACATATATATGTAATACACAAACAGACTGTTAAGTTTATAGATAAATACCCTTTTAAAATTATTTGGATGACCATTATGTAACCGTACACAGCCTTTTTGTGTTTGTTACACCCTTGGGAACAAGTGACTACCTAAAGATTCAGCAAATTCTTTCAATTTTGCTGGTAAATATGAATGACTGCCCCATAACTTAAAATGTCCTAAATGTAAAACATGACAATTGCCCCATATGCCTTCACGTGGATTCTTTTTTTTTTTTCCTTTTTTGGTGAGGAGATCAGCCCTGAGCTAACATCCACCAATCCTCCTCTTTTTTTTTTTTGCTGAGGAAGACGGCCCTGGGCTAACATCCGTGCCCATCTTCCTCCACTTTATATGGGACGCCGCCACAGCATGGCTTACCAAGCAGTGCGTCGGTGCGCGCCCGGGATCCGAACCAGCGGACCCCGGGCCGCCGCAGCGGAGCACGCGCACTTAACCACTTGCGCCACCGGGCCGGCCCCAACACGTGGATTCTTTTAAGCAGTTATACAAGCCAAACTTATAAAAATTCAGATTTGAAAGCTGTTATCATACCATACACTTTAGTTCATGTCATTACTTCTAAACTTGGAGATCATCTTCTTGTTTGAGAAACACTGGTCTATAATATCTTACATATCATCTGAACAATAAAACTGTAATATAAATGTAATAGTTCTTCTTAAGTAGGTTTTTTTCTAAAGTATTCCCATTTAAATAAATGAGGAAAAAATAGTTTCTGTCCTAAACAACGGTACAAGATTCAAGAAAAACTCCAAGAACCAGAATACATCTTTTTTTTCTTTTTTGTGAGGAAGATCAGCCCTGAGCTAACACCCATGCCAATCCTCCTCTTTTTGCTGAGGAAGACCAGCCCTGAGCTAACATCTATTGCCAATCCTCCTCCTTTTTTTCCCTTTTTCTCCCCAAAGCCCCAGTAGATAGTTGCATGTCATAGTTGCACATCCTTCTAGTTGCTGTATGTGGGACGCTGCCTCAGCATGGCCAGACAAGCAGTGAGTTGGTGCGCGCCCAGGATCCAAACCTCCCAGTAGCGGAGCGCGCGCACTTAACTGCTAAGCCACGGGCCGGCCCCTACATCTTTAATATGAGCTAAACACTGAAAAGTAAACAGAAAATTAGAAAGAAAAAGAATATGCTGCTTCTAAAAAGAAGGGAAAACTGCACAATTTTTCTCAGTTGTAAAGGCCATGGTAGTCTCCCATAAATCAGCACCAATTCTATCTTCTTTGTTTTGAGTAACTCCATATTGTTTTTTTGCGTCATATTAACAATGTACCTCTCTGCTGTCCAGAATAACAACTGCTCTCATCTGTAATGTCATATTCATTTCTGGAATATCCATATGACAATCAAATATTTCTTCTCATAGTTCCCTGACTTCTCTGTTCCTTTCAGGTGTTCCAAACTCTGAATTGCATTGCACAAGTTATCTAATAAACCTGATTCTCTTCCAAATATCCCAGCAGGCTGCCCTTTTCCCATAATGCCATCCAGATGGCCCTCAACCCACATGAAGCTATTAGAAACACAATAATATTCCTAAAGGCCTTGTCCCATCAACTCCCTCTTCTTATGTTCAGTTTATTTCCTCAATCCCACTTGCTGAATTCAGATAAGACAGAAGAAAAACTTTGTGAAAATCACAGGCGTAAACAAAGCCTCTACAATCTTTGTGTTTGTGTGTTTCCATGGGCTTCTCCTAGAAACAATGAAAGAAGAAGAAAAAGATGGGCTGGATTATAAGACATTGCTGACCAATGGAAAAAACTAAAGGCAATTGGCATGACTTAAACCACACAAATGGCTTTAAGTCTACCAATCAAACACCGCATCCTAGGTCTACCAATCAAACACATCCCCAGGAAGAAGGGAGCCTCAGGATATTTCCTCCTAGATAAAAAAATTATTCTTCCAAGGCCGATAGTGGTTCTTCATCTTGAAAAGGCAACAAGAAGAAATAAGCCATAGCGTAGTGAAGACTCAGCAATGAGAGCTGTCAGCCACTGGAATGAGAAAAAGGTGCTTGGGCCACCATCTCTGAGCCTCAGGCTAGTCCTGACGAAAATGAGTACAGGTGAATTTTATGACAGCTCAAAATCCCTTCCAGGCCTATATTTCTCTAAGAAAGAATGTGTCTGACCGGGCAGGTTTATTAAAGGTCAGTACATAATGAGTCGTATTTACTAGTAGCTAGAGGTCTCTGGGGCTTTTATTTCTCTGCCCCAGGAGTTCTCAAGAAGGAAAAAGTTCACCTTGAGGTCCTAGACATCACCTTTGTCCTTCTTCCTCTTCTCCTGAATTCACGCCCATTAGTGACAAGTGGAGGTAAAGTCTGGGGAAGTATATGTAAGTAAGTGTCTAGATACACACAATTATGTAGTCCTGCAAGGGAAGTCGATGAAAGCAGGTACAAAAGTAGGGTCAAAAACTTCCTTACGATTCTGATAACTAAAAGTGAAACTGATCCAAAACCATCATCATGCAGATGGGCTAGCTTTTGTCACTTGTTTTTAAAAATGTTCCTGAGCATAAAAACCAGCAATCAACAATTTCTTACTTTGGCCTAAGTACTGTGGGTGTTCTTCCAGTCCATTTGTTGACATATAGTTTCCATGTTAATAATAGCTAATTATTTGGCAAAAACAACCAACAACCTATTTTCCCTCGATCTCACATAATTCAAGTGGTTTAGAAAAGATGATTCTCATATGGCAGTGGTTACTCTTTTCTCTAACTGAATTACATAGGTTCAGAACTAGACTATTCGATCAAACTCTGAAGACATTCTTTTATAGTATTTTAGTCTTCAAATGTTTTAAGGAAGATATATAGCCTGTTTTCTACTTTTCCTTTAAAAAAAATCAAAGCAGATACAAACTTATAAATTGACACTTAGGAAGGATACTTTATATTATTTTTATTGTGTCAAAAATACACCATTTAGGATTTATTTGCAATCTGCCCTGGTAAGCAGTTTCAGTTTCATTTTCTTACAGCACCTCCACTGTTTAGGGTAGGGAGGTAGCTGCAAAAAAGATATCTGTAAAATATTTGACTGAATGAATTATTCTCGTCTAGACCTTTTTCTCATGCCATAGGAATTTCAAGCCTCTCTCCACTCCAAATCAGTTATGAAACAGAGCTTTAAACATAAGACAACGTCTGAAACTAGTAGATGGAGGCTACATAGAAGCAGATGCTGACCCCTGAACCCTTGACCCCCTTATCACCTGGCACCAGTCTTTTAATTCTGCTCTACCAAATGCCACTCTGCCCTTTGCCTAATCAGAGTTAATGACCTTTTGCCATGCCAGGATGACCAACATGCCCAGAAAACTATGAGCTTAGCCAAAGGCTAGTACATAGGTGTGTTTTTATTTGAATACTGCCATCCTCCTTCTATCATCCAATATTCTCTGCCAGGGTTCCCAAACTTTAGTAATTCTTATCCCACTATCCTGGTTTGTGATGTATCTATGTTACTATCTATACTATTATTTATTCTATGTTAAGTCTTTCTAATAATTCTATTCTTAAAGGAAACTTTATATCATATTAAAAATGGAAAACCAATATTTCTCTAATACAGTGGTCTCTAAATTTTTTGGTTCACATATCCCATAAGTAAAATTTTTGAGCACGTACATCCAGTCACGATTGTTTTATTTATAACAATGTACACGTATTACAAATATATTATTCACATTATAACAAACAGAAAAATGTAAAGGATAAGTTAAAAAAAGGAATATAAATAGAAGTTCAAATATTCTCTTCTTGTACCACAATAGATCATCTTGCATAATTTCTAGAGTATGCACATCAAACTTTGGTGATCATTTTTCTAATACACATTAAAATAAAAACATAGCTATTAAAAATTTTTTGAATGTATCTACTACCTAAAATCATCTAGAGGACCACCAGTAGTGTGAATATCACACTTTTCTATTTGCAGAGGAAAGCATTAGCATCACAAAGAGAAATACTTTTTATGTTCTCAAAGAATACATTACTCTTTTCACTTTCAAACCCTTAGCTTATTGGATGACTCTTTGCAATGTTTGAATCGAAAGATGAGAAGAATAGCCCTCATAGAGTTAGACGAATGTTCATCCTATCCTTGCATCTTCCAAATAGCTCATGCTGACAGCCACAGACATAGATGTGATCACCATTATGCTGGATAGACACAATTCTATTTTCAATAATTAGATAAAGCAAAGATTCCACTCCCCAAAAGGATATAATTTCTAGTGCTTCAACAATCAAAAAAGAAGATACTGATCCAGAGAAGAGCCTACCAAATCAAGTCTTTTTCAATTGATAGAATTGGCTTAGGCTTTTGGTTTCTTGCTTGGTTGGTTTTTATTTGCTTTTTGCATCTTGAAAATCATAGGAGTGATTACTTCAGAAACAACTAAATATTATTGACTACTAACCCAAGCGCCTGGGTTTTTTTTCACATGAGAAAAGGTAAGGGTCATGTTGGCTGTGATTGATCTAAAACCACATGTTAGAGCCAGTATTCAAAAACCAAGTTTGTTTGTATTCAAAGCCCCAAGCTCTTCCCAGTACATAATGGTGCCTCTTCCAAAATAATTTACAGAGCTTTCTTGTATCTCATCTAGCTCATGGGCTTACTTCTGAATTTCACATATTGCATAAACAATGTTACAACCAAAAAAAGCATGCTATTTAATAAAGAAACAATATCAAAATTAAAATAGCAACTGTTTTCATTTTTCTGTTATCTCTCAGTTCTATATCATAAGCGTAAAATTAACTATAGACATAATAATTAAAGATAAAGTTTGTACTCAGATTTCTTAACATTACATCACACATCTTCCGTATTTCTATAACATCTTCAATCTGGTTATTTTAATACTTGGATAATCTACAGATTTCATTAATTATGATGTCATTCTATCATGGCATTTAGATTATTTGCAATATCATTTTGGTACATGAAGCTTTCTTTTTCTTTTACTTATTTCCTTATGCTAAAATCTCAGAAACAGACTCTCTATAACTTTTGATCTATCACTTTCTAAGCACAGTACCCACTACACTGCTGCCAGAGAGCCTGCCAATCTCACCACTACCTTGCCCATATTAGGAACTTGCTTCTTTTTCTTTGTTTGTTTCCCCTTTCTTCCTTCCTTTCTTTCTCTATCTCTTTCCTTCCTTCCTTCCTTCCTCCCACCCTCTCTTCCCTCCTTTCTTCCTTCCTCTCTTTCTTTCTTTCCTTCTTTCCTTCTCTCTCCTTTCTCTCTCTCTCTCCTCCTTTTTCTAATTTAAGAGAAGTAAAAGTGTTATTTTATTGTACAGCATTCCATCTTTACTAAGAGGATGAACAATGTTCTATATATTTATTGACTAATGTGTTTCCCCTTTGTGAATTGTGGCTGTACATCATTTTCCCATTAGTTATTTGATTGGATCAAGGCTTCCTTACTAAGTTCATTGGTAATATGTTTGTTAAGCTTTATCACTCATAAATGTATGACCCTGGGCAAGTTATTTCAGCTCACTGTTAACTGGGTTCCAAATCTATAAAACTAGAATAATCATCTCATAAAGTTTTGGGGAGCATTAAATGAATCAATACATACTAAATTCATAGAACATTTTCTGGCACAAAGTAAAACCTCAATAAATATAGTATATTTTGTCCAAAATATTCAATATATTGCTTGCTTGTGAAGGCATCTCCCCAGCCTCTATTTGGCTCTCTACTTATTAATTCCTTTATCTTTCTATACATTTATCAATTCACTAACTTACCAGACCGCATAATTTTGCTTGTACTTAGTTCTTGGTAGAAATATTCTGATTCAATAGACTACTTTATAGATTGATGGGCCACTTTCGGATTGTAGAATTTTAGGTCCGGTAACAAGTTGTTGGCATTGTACATAGAGACCTCAGAGCTCTACAGAGCTGGTCATCCACCCATGAGGGTCACCAAGGGCACTGAGGGTTATGAACCAAGTTCGGGATGTGGGCTTTTATGCAACAGTCATCGTAGTAGGTCTCCACACAGGCCACAGAATGGATGATTATACGCTATTTTACATAACATTTCTTAAACACTCCCTATGTATATGTTACTGAACTATGAAGGAAAAAACGGTGAATTCTCTACCTTATGTTTCTTGAATTCATTCAATAAATATTTCCTGAATGCTGTGCTTCATATACTTCCACCCTCATGATGAGGAATATGGGAGTTGTGTAGGTTCAGAGTATGGGAGTAGGAAAAATGTTGAATTCAATTTTGGAAATCTGAGACTGAGGTCCAGAAAGACATGTTGAGTAAGCAGTTGGAAAGACTGGCCTGGAGATCAGGAGAAGAGTATGGACTAGAACCACAGACAGCAGCGAAGTCACAAGAATGGATGGGACCAAGGGGGGTGGGGGTAGAAAGAAGAGGACCTAGAATGGAGCCCAAGGAAGATGGACTCATAAAAGAGGTGCCCACAAAAGAGGCTGAGAAAGAGTAGCGGTAAAAGGAAAAGCAGCAACTATGTTGTCACAGATTTCAAGGGAAAAGAGAGCATTTTAATAAAAAAGAAAGGACTAATAGCATCAAATTATTATGAGAGGTCAACGAACATTGGAATTACAAGTGGCCTTTACATTTATAAAAAATGAAGAGAATTGTGGCCATATGAACATTTTCAGCAAAGTGGTGAAAAACTGGAGTAGAGTGAGGAACAAGTGGTAGTTAACGGAATAGTCAGAGCAGAGAGACAACTAGTTTTAGAATTTTTGTTCTGAAGGGTGGTAGATACATAGAATAGTAGCTGAAGGAGGCATGGGATGGAAAGAGGAGTTTTTTTGTCTGGTTTCTGTGTGTGTGTCTGTGTGTGTAAGATGAGAGAGACTTGAGCATACTGAAATGCTGATGAGACAGCTTAGTTGAGACAAAAATGTGTGTGTGTGTGTATTTATAAAATCTCTCAATATGTAGCAAACATCTATATCTATATTTATCAAGACATTAACATCTTATGTTTTTGGAAAGCTCAAAAAGCTGGAAGACAGTAAAAAAATGTTAAATAAAAACATATAGGGCTCTGATAATCAAAATGGATTTTACAAATTCATGCACTAAAGTTTCTGGGCACCAATATGTGAAAAAGAAGGGATTTGTTGTCAAATATGCCTGCAATCCAATCCTAAGTTACTAGTTGTGTGATTTTGGATGATTTACTTAAATCTAGTCAGACTCAATTTATTCATCTCTATAAAAGGGATAATAAATTTTCCTAGTAATGTTTGTGCTGAATAAATAATAATACTGACCACTCATTGTTCAGGGACCAGGAGCCAGGCCCGTGTATCTCAGTGACACTAGTTATTGCAAGCACTACAGATATTGTTGGAGAGGTACACATGTGTGATATAGGAATGGAGTTTGAATGGGTATTGACTCCAGCAGTGGCTCTGGAACTCACTTTTTGAAACAGCCCAAAAGGCCATCTTGCTTTTTGACCATGACCCTCTGTGTTTAAGATGGAATGAAGCAAGTGAAGCCAAGTGAATCCCATCAAAATTTTCCTGGGTTAATCCTTCCAAGTCATGTGAAGATACTTATTTTATCTTTTACACTGTGCACAAATTTTTATAATCCTTATGTCTTTTGCATTTACTAGAGAAACATCGGAATTTGTAATATATAATAGCTTATGAGATAGCCTTAGCTATGATATGCTATTATACAAATTATCACTTAGAAATATTACTGCTTAGCATCACATAATGATATTTTATGCCTTCAAAGGTCATAGTAGAAAGGTGCGAAGAGTTGTTCCAGAAACACGCACACTAGAGATACCCCGTGCTTTCTTCTACGGTTTCCTGTAGGTGGCTTCTGCTTACCCTGATAGTATGGAAGAGTTCTAATCTTTGTTATCTTCATCCTTGTGTCAATTGTGTGTTATTATCCTCATCGTTGGCTTTAATAACTACAACCACTGCTGATAGCCGTTAAATTTTCATGCTTTCATTCTGTTCTACCTTCTCTTCCTCTTTTGTTTCTATCTACTTTTATCTCCATCACATTTGTCAATTGTTATAAGAAATGGTTGATCTTCTATAAGCACCTCTCTGCTTATATGGAGTATCTCTGGAGTCACTAGATCCAAAAATTGTCTGAGAGAGCCAGGATTTTACTATAATAACAAAGATAATAGTTCCCATTTATTGAGCAAGTACCATGTGCTTGGCAGCGTCCCAAGAGCTTTATATAAATTAATCTGCACCATAACCCTATGACTTAGGTGTCATGATTATCTCACTTTATCCGTGAGGCCACTGAACTATAGACTGGTTAGTTTCATTAATTAATTTTCTCTGAGTCATCCAGCTAATAAGTAGTTGAATAGTGTTAAGCAGTTCTCATGTGCTTTATGATTTTTCTGCCTCTGATGTGTCATCATTTGTGTGAAGTCTGCAGTGGTCTCTCTCCTAGCTAAGCAATCCTCATTATTATCATCTTAACTATTGCTCTTACTAAGTTGGGTAGGTTTCTTTAAATACACACGTCATGAGTTCAGAATACCACCACTGAACCTGTCCTTGATGGCATCCAGATGTATATTTTCAGTCATCCTCCTGAAGTCTATCACTCTCTGCACCTAACAGATCATCTTGCACGTAGTGCGTGATTCCAAAGATATTTGTTAATCAATTGATGGCACTAGGGCTGGTTTTGAAATAATAAAATTCATTACATGTAAAGAATTTTGTTATAATGTCTCTGGATTAATTTGTCAACACACATAATGAACCAATAAAAAGCCATTAAACCTTTTTAAATCACACAAAATGAGAAGCCTTGATAGAAAAGCTCAAAAGTATTCAAGTAGTACAATTGAGTGACAATACGGTTAAGAACACTAGATCTCTTTTTAAGTATTTACTATTTCTCCACTGAAAATAAAAAGAAAAGTGGTGATTTCAGAGGAACAAAAAACTAAAAATTTCCTAAAATCATATATGCACCTATGTCACGGGATTGTTTGAGGATTAGGTTAAACAATGCACATAAAGTACTTGTCACAGCACCTAACATATTGTAAGCAGCACCTAACATATTGTAAGCATCAGTCAAGTTTCATTATTGTTATTGCTTTCATTTGTATTTCTTGATTAGTGATCTTCAAAATTACTTTGTTTCACATTGTAGTCCTTTGCCTATTTTTCTATAAATAGGTTTATATTTTGCTTATTTATTTATGTTGGAACACGTAAATACAATCACATCATTCAAACATCAAAATTTATAAAAATGTACTCAATGAAGGATTTCCTTCCCACCTCTATCCCACATTAGATGAGCACCCATATCCCCAGTTAGTTATCAGCGGTCTTTGTTTCCTATTTATATTTCCAGAGGACGATATATGCACTTGCAAGCCAAGCACACACACAAACACACACATGTGTATGTATATATTGCATATACAGTATACACATATATATATTATCTTTTTCCTCTATACAAATCATATCATACCATATACATTTTTCTATGTCTGTCTACTTCCTCCTCATTGGTCTTCTTTTTCAGAAATTTCCTGGATATTCTTGTTGATTTTCATATGAATTATACAATCAACTTCTCTAGTTTTGGAGAAAAAAAGACTTGGTATTTTTATCAGGATCATGTTAAATTTATAAGTAAACTCAGGAAGGATTAGCATCTTAATGATGTTCAGTCTTTCTATCCAAGAACATGCTATGCCTTTCCATTTGTTCGTACAATCTTTTGTGGCCTTGAAAAGTATTTTAAAATTTTCTTCACATAAGTCTTACATTTCTTGTTAAGCTCGTACTTATGAATTTTATTTTTTTATTATTACTGTAAAACAGGTGTTTTTTCCCATTATACCATCTAATTTGTTGTTTATGAATGTGAAAACTATTGACATCTCTATATTAATGTAGTATGCTGACACCTGAATGATTTTATTGTTGTAGTACTTTTAGTTGATTTTCTTGGTTTTCAAAGTATTTAATTATTCATTTGCATAATAATACTTTTACTTCCTCATTTCTAATCTTTATTCTTTTTATTTCTTTCTCATCTCTTTGCATTGGCCAATTCACCTAGTACAATAATAAACATTGATGGTGGACATCCATTCCTTATTTCTAACAAAAATAGGAATGCTTCTAATGTGTTGCCAGAAAGGATGATGATGCATTTTGGTTTGAGATGGATATATTCTTTTATTGAGTTTTTTAAAATTTAGAATGAATATTAAATTTTGTAACATGACTCTTCAGTGTCTATGAAAATGGTTATATACAGTTTTTCTTCTCTTAATGTTATATTATTAGATATCCTAATATTGAACCATCTTGGCCATATGGTATTATTCTTTTAATATGTTGCTGGATTCCAAATGCTAATATTTATTTAGGATTTTTGTACTGACATTCTAGAGAGACATGGATCTAGAAAGTGATTATTCAATCTGACTACATATTACAATGAATAGAGCTTTAAGAACAAAAAACAAAACAACGACAACAAATCAATAGCGACCCACTCCCACCACGCACCAGCCAATTATACCAGACACTACGAAGGTACAGCCTGGGTATCTGGGTAAGCTAGTATAAAGACAGGTTCGAAAACAGTGGCATATCATTTCCTTTTTGTATAAATTCAAACATTGTCGTTGTTGCTGTTTTAATATCAGTGCTATGCTCACTTCTTAAAAATATTTTGGAACTTTTCCTTTTTATCTATGATCTGAAATAGTTTAAACAGCATTGGAATTATCTGCTTTTTAGAGATTTGGTGGTAACTTTCCTGTGAAATCATCAGAGCTTGGTTGGTTGGGGTTTTTTTTGAGGGGGGAGGGTGGAGAGAGAAGCATGGATAACTGAACATGTTATCTGTTTCTTCTATTAAAAAATATTTGCTTACACTTTATACTTCTTTTAGAATCAATTTAAGCAAATTATTGCACCTAAAATTTTAAATTTATTTGCAAAATATTGAGTAAAGTAGTCAGTCTCCTTTGATATTTTATTTTCCTCAATTTTGTGGTTATTCTACTTGCCTAATTTTGTGCATTGTATTTTAGCCTTTTTTATCTTTAACAATTTAGCTAACAGCTTAACTATATCATTTTTATTCCTTTTCTATTTTTCTAACTCATTAATTTCTGCAGTTCCTTCGTATTTCTACATTCATTTTGTTGTCCCTTCTTACATCAGATAATTAACTTTTGTAGTCTTTATTATTTGTTTATATAAGAATTTAAGGCTATGAATTCTCTTTGACCATTGCTTTAGCTATATCCTATCAGCTGTAACAGTTACTGTAGTGTAATCATCATCTTTTTTACATATTCTGAAATTTCAGTTTATATTTCCTCTTTGACTCCAGAGCTGAGACATTTTCCTCCAGGAAGTGGGGAATTTTATTTTCTGATTTTCTTCACAATTTTGGTATTGTTACTTTGTGATCAAAAAATGTTTGCTTTGCTATTTATACATCTGGAGACAATTGTGACTTCTTTGGTTGCTTAGAATGTGATCAGGGTAAAGCTTCATGGTTATTGGAAAATAACGTTTTCTCTCTATTTTTACAGAATAGCACTCAACATACAACACATAAGTCTACATTATTATTTCAGTCTTCTGTATTCCTACTTTTTTTTTCACTTCATCTAATCACTGACTATAAGAGATGAATTATTATTGTGTTTCTATTTTTCTTTGCGTTTCCTATATATTTTTCTGTTGATGCTATGGTATTGGTGCATAGAAAAATATAACAATTATATCTTCATTGTAAATTTCATTCTTCAGCATTACAAAGGGGCTTTCTTCATCTTACTTATATAATGCCTTTGGCCTGAATTCCTTTTTGTTTGATATTAATAGCATGTTATCTTTTCTTTTTTACATGTTATCTTATCTTTTACATTTGTATGGCATATCTTTGCCTATCTTTTAATTTTTCTAAATCATTTTGATACATGCATCCTGTCCTTATTTCTAACATAAGTAAGAATGTTTCTAATGTTTTCTCAGAAAGCATGATGATGGGTTATACATAACAGAAGTTCTCACTCAGGGATGACTCTCCCCCCCAGGGGATAGTTGGCAATGTCTGGGGACATTTTTGGTTGTCACAGCTGAGGGGGGTAGGGTGCTACTGGCATCTAGTGGGAATAATCCAGGGATGTTGCCAAACATCCTACAAGGCTCAGGACAGCTCCCCACCCACCCACCCACCCACCCAAAGAATTACCCAGCCCGAAATGTCTAGCGCGATGAGGTTGAGAAACCCTGATATACAGAATGAGTTTGTTCTGTGATCCAAATTGAAATCATTAGTCTTTTAATAGTTGATTTTAGATGACTTACAATACTGCTATCATAAATATATTTGGTCTTAGTTCTGTCATATTATTTTGTTTCTTTGCAGTTATTGTTTTTTAAGTCTTTCACTATACATTTTCTTTTGCATGTTTATAGTTCTTCTAATGTTTAAGAACATGGTTTTTAATTTGTTTTAATAATTATCTTTATAGCTATATCTTTATATAATATCTTTGGTCCTCTAATTTTGTGGGCTGTATCAAATAGTTTCCTACTACGAGCAATGAAAAAAGTACCATGTTTTCTCTTTCTTGACATCCCATCTTTGTTGCTCCCCCCCTTGATTTTGGTCAATAGTATTATATTTAACTCTTACCTTTGTACTACTAAGTAGTTATATTTCTATAAGTTGCTTTATCAGTGGTAGATAATATTTGTGAATTCACAGCTATTATAGATGAACAAATAATCACATATTTTATTTTCCATCTGCTTTCCTCTTCTAATTTTATTGGTTATATTATTTTCATAATGACATACTGCTACTCAAAGCATGGTCCAGGGACCAGCAGAATCAACATCAGCTGGGATCTGGTTGGAAAGAGACTCTCAGGCCTCACCAAGACCTAATTTTTAGGAATTTGCATTCTAACAAGGTTCCCAGGTGATTTGTACGTACCTTAAAATTTGAGAATTGCTAGTCTATAAATTTTACATTCTGCCTGACTCTCTACTTTCCATGTTAGTGTTAATCTTAGTTCCATTAAATATTTGGAATGTTCACTGCCAGTCTTTTTCCTGTATTTCTCGAAGTTATCTCTTGTTTTCTTAAAGTTCATTTTCCAGTAATTTCCTCTAGAAGAGCTCATTGTAAGACTACACCTAGACTTTTTGTATGTTCTAAACAGTTGGTTTACAGTCTTTATACTAGAAGGAGAATGTGATTAGCTATAAAATACATCACTCATATTTTCTTTCCTTAGGTATCTTATAGATTTAATTGTACTATCTTCGGGGATTGAAAATTGCTATGGAGAAGTTTGAGGCCAGCCTGATTTTTTTGCTGGTTTTTTTTTTGTTTTTTGTGAGGAAGATTAGCCCTGAACTAACATCCACTGCCAATCCCTTTCTTTTTTGCTGAGGAAGATTGGCCCTGAGCTAACATCTGTGCCCATCTTCCTCTACTTTATGTGGGACGCCGCCACAGCATGGCTTGATAAGCAGTGCCTTGGTCCACGCCTGGGATCCGAACCTGCTAACCCCGGGCCACCAAAGCGGAGTGTGCGCACTCAACCACTACGCCACCGGGCCAGCCCCCAGCCTAATTTTTAATCCCTCAAAAATGTCTCACTCTTTTTTGCCTGGCTGCACAAGCCCTATAACTTTGCTAGAATGTTCTTGGTATTGATTGACTGAATTGAGTCAATTTTCCTGGCACTAGGGCCCATTCAATAGGTAAAGTCAGGAAAATTTTCTCAAGTTGTATCTCTAAAGAGTTATTTCATTTCATTAATACTGTGTTTTCATCCATAAGGAATCCAAATAAACATATGGTGGGTCTGCTTTTCATGTCTTCTATTTCTACCATCTTCTTTCTAATCCCTTTTATCTCTTTCTTTAAACCTATTTCATTTCATTCACTTGTCTTATTTCTACCCTCTGTGTCCTTATCATGGCCTCCTCACTGTCTCTTGGCCTTATAATGCTTCCCATTTCACCTTTCTGTCTGTATTTCATTATTTTTCTTCCACTTCTTTCTTGAGTTCTTCCAGCGCATATTTTATTCTTTCTGCCGTCTCATCATTTCTTTCCTGAATTCTTGCATTTCTGCATTGTGGGGTATTTTTTCTTAAGAGATGATTTTTTTAAAAAGTTAATGCCGTCATATTTATTCACAATATTCATCTGTCCCAGCAACATTGTCCTAGTGAATGTTTTTTTGTCAATAAAGAATGATGCTCTTTGCCTCCTTTTAAAATTTCCTCTTTCATAGATATTTGTATCTGTGTATTGTATGAGTTGGGATTTTCTGGAAGAGCTGTTTGTAAGAAGTTGCTGTAAGTGGGAAGGAACCAGGTATGCCCCAGGATGGCTAGTTTTCACAGAATCGCTGCAGAAAAAGCCAGGCTTCTTCCTGCCAATGTGGCTTGTGTGCATAATTCTTCATGGCATCCCTGCCCCCTCCAGTGTGGTCAGCTTTCTATGTGGGGAGTACAGGGGGTCAGGGGAGACTCTGTCACCTCCCCATTCAACCCTGCCTTTGAACCCTCTTTGCAGACAACAAATCCAGCTATTGCCCTCTAGGGTGTGTCTCTGAGTCCAGGAAGTCCATTTGTATTGGAGAATTATAGCACCTGGTGCTGTTGGTTCTCTCTCCTCCGCATTCTCCCAAACAGTTCTGTGTAAACACATTTCCTATTGGCAGCTCTCGCAAACATTCTAGAGTCTGTATTCCAGTCTAACCAAAAATACCAACTAGGTTTTTGTTTTCCTTTCTCTGTGTTGCTTTTTGAAGGTTTCCAAGAAGACAAAGGAAGGTTGAGTTCGTGGACATGTTCCTAGCAAAATTCTTCTCTTACTGATTTTTTAAGAACCCCTTTTTATATATTAAAATTAACACTATTTCTTGTAAATGTTCCAAATATTTACCTGGGCCTTTTTTTTCACCTTTCAGTTTTTTGCATAAATAAAATTTTAATTTTCATGTCATCAAACCTACTTAATTTTTCTCTATGTCTCCTTCCTATGCTTTTATGATAAAATGGCTTTCCCTACACTGAGATCTATAAGTTAGTAACATAGCCTGCATATAGATATTTCTTTTGGATTTAATTTTTACATTTAACTTTTTAATTGATCATAAATGTATGTTTATGTATTGTGTAAGGTAGAGTTCTAAATTCTTTTTTCATTTTAGTTATTGCAGTTTTATAATGTGTTTAGTACAACTTTTCCATATCACTTTTCTTTTTCAAAATTAATTATATCTTTTTATGTTTAGATTTCTTTCTGAAAAATAACTCCCAGTTTGGAGATATTCATTCTCTCTATATAGAGATATAGATAATTCCTTCTTTTTTTTTTTTTAAAGATTTTATTTATTTATTTATTTTCCCCCCAAAGCCCCAGTACATAGTTGTATGTCATAGCTGCACATCCTTCTAGTTGCTGTATGTGGGACGCAGCCCGAGCACGGCTGGAGAAGCGGTGCGTCTGTGCGTGCCCGGGATCCGAACCCGGGCCGCCAGCAGCAGAGCTCGCGCACTTAACCGCTAAGCCACGGGGCCGGCCCTAGATAATTCCTTCTAATTAATTCATTTTTTGACAAATAATAATTACCTCCAAGGAAATACGGGTAGCAAGAAAAAAATCATGTTACATTTAGAAAAATTAAATGTAATGATTCGAGTCTATGGAAATTAAAAATAAAATCCAGATGTAAATGGTTTAGAACTACTTCTTTCTTTACCTTCCTTTCTCTATTGTCCTTCATCCAAATCCCATAACTTTACTCCTTTTCAATTGATAATCATGACTTGTGGAAAAAAATAATGCTTTCTTAATTCTAAAGTAAGTACAATTTTGAAACTCAGAATATTCTCCTCAACTAGTTCCTTAAGTTTTTTTTTAATAAATTCTTCTAATAATTTAAATCCTTGAAAAAATAGGGGAAAAAGTAATTTAAAGGCGAAGCGAGTAGATAACAAAGAAAGGGAGAACTGTGTGAAACACAGATCACAATATATTAGATAATATTTAATAGAACATAATGGATTGTTGCCAAAATAAACAATATCAAGAACAATAATCATAAACTAATAATAATTTGTAGTAGTAGTATTTCATTGGCTACCATTTATTGAGCTCTGGCTTGCCCAGCATTGTGCAGTGTTCATATAGCATTTCATTTAATTCCTCACAAGCATCCGGGAGGCAGGTATCTTTATTAGCTCAGTTCCATAATAAGAAAAGTGGAGCAGAGGGATGCTAAGAACCTGTCTTGGTTTGGCCTGGCATTGAGGTGGGGGAGAAGGATCCAACCCAGGTCTGCCTGATTCCAAAGCCTCTCCACTTAACCACTATGCTTGCTTGAGGGAATTGTTCAGGGAAGTGAGTATCTCAGCAAAAAGTCTGCTTAGAAAAACTAGACCCAGTGTGTAAACAGATCAGTAGGCTGTAACTGGATTTTCTGGCTCTTACCAGAAGCTTACTGAGGGTGCACTGTTGTCATAAGGTCACACAGCCGGCCCTGGAAATTCTTCTCTTTTCCTTCCCCAGCATAGTGGACTCACTATGGAAAGCATGGCCACGATGGCCACTAAGTGTGCTGTTATAAGGGTGTACAAGGTGGGAGAGCAGTCGAGTCACGAGATTAGGAAACAGAAGAAGGAGGCGGGCAAGTTGGACAAGCCATCAGTCATTCATTCGACATTCAAGAAATATTTATCGTGAGCCTGCCCCGTGCCAGACACTATTAGAGAGCTTGAGATTCATCAACAAACAAAACAAAGATCCCTGTCCTCGCGGAGCTTGCACTCAAGTGGGAGGAGACAGACAAAAAAAACAGCAAACAGCAAAATTAGGTCATAGATTAGAATGTAATAAACGCTACAGAAAAAGAACAAGAGCAGAAGAGGCGGGAGAGGGGGGTGAGGGGCAGGTAGCAAGTGTTAGGAGAGGTCCCATCAAAGCAGCTTCCACTGTGGAAAACTCATTCAAATGCTGAGGGTTTCAGAAGTGGTAGAAACACTTGCTCTGTTCTAATCTCTTTCCTTGTAACAATTGCTAAAGTCCTTATTGGCATCAGTGTTATCATGATCATCATCATCAAGATATTATTATTATTGACTATCATTTATTAAGCAATTATAACATGTCAGACACTAGGATGTAAACCATTTTACAAACGATTCCATTTAGTTAGCACTCATTTCATGTTATCTTTTCCATTTATCTTTAATTGGCACTTTCGTATAATGTTGTTTGGCCCATCAGAGTGGGCCACAGGAGGTCCACCGTCACTTCCTTCATGTTCCTCACCGGGCTTTGCACAACACTAGGCCCTCAAGTACAGCATACACAGAGCATAGACACTCAGAACACATTTGCTGACAAGTGAAAAACAAATACAGATTCATAGAAAAATAGTGCGAGGACCAAAAATATGGACGGAGAAATCAAATGGCAGCGGCCTGTGTGCATAATACCAGGAAAGCTGTGGGAAGAAGGGCAGTCAGCGCTCAGCAGAGAAATGAAAGCAAAAGCATCATTGACCACAGTTCTTCGCACTCCCACTTTCCTCCTGTTGTCATTTTCTTTTCTTTTCCTTCCTTTTCCCCTCCCACCCCCTTAGACATTTCACTTGCCAGGGATGCTGCCTGAACTGCTCCCGAGCAGTCTGTGCTCTCTCATAATTGATAAATGGAGGTGTTTTCCAATAACCTTATAAATCACAGCATGCAAATGGTTACAGTCGGGATGGGGAAGAGTGAATCTGCTAGGTTATAGAAGCCATAAGTACCTTGAAAATAAAGAATAACCCTTGCAAAATGACAAAGATAATCTCTTTTAGCATAATTGTCTGGCTAGGTATTAGCCAGGAAATTGCAGAAGAAAAAACATAACCAAACACCAACAACAGATATTCCTATTTTAAGAGAACAAAAAGGCATGATGTATTCCAAAACAGTTTGTGATCATTAAATTACATAACCTCTTATGTTTTATCCGTAAATGGCTTATTTGTCACTGTGTTTTATCCTGTTTGCTGCCTCAAGTTCTCTCAGAAGTAGGTGGAATATGCATCTTAAATTAATTTTTTTATCATGTAAGAAAAAAATTCACATGCCAAAGCCAAAGAGGTCAAAATATAAAATTGCTTGGGTATTTACCACTCTGAGATATAAAGAGTTAATGTTAACTTTTAAAAATATATGACTTCTACAATTGTTGAATCATTATTTTTGATTCAGCACTTAACATTCATAAGAGGGGCTTCTTCAATTTTGTGGGAAGCTTTGCCAGATACTAAATATTTCCAAGACTGTTTATAGCCAGGAATGGTGGATTTTTGTATACAGCATGCGATTGTTATGATTTAACCTAAAGAAAGCCAAATTAACACTGATTTACTAAATAGGTTAAGGATAGCATACGTATTCATGATTTCAACCCTATTTCATGCTTAGACAGGCAGATCTTAATTATACACAAAAGAATACAAATGTTATTAGCATGATAATAATTATTTAGAAGATGTCCTCTTAAAAAAAAAGTTAAACCAGTATTGTCATTCGTGCAGCTACAATTTTCAACAGAATGACAGCTTTGCTGGTCACAGATATGTTCAAAGTACATATACAATATTCAAAGCTGTTACAGCAGACATGTTATCTGCATGAGCTCGGACATGCAGTGCCAGCGACGCACCGCACACTAATCATTATGTCCTACCCACAGTACTACATGCAAATACAATCCTTTGTGACATTTTGTCAAATATTTTGAGGATTCTAGACTCCTTATCACACCTCCATCTCCACGTCCTCATCAACAAGCAGGCACCCAGAAATCAGTTCCGTGGACGGCACGGACTCTAGCTAGTCACAAGCATAACACCATGCCAAATTAATGAAAAGACAATTAAAGGTTTACATATAAGTGGCTAACAGGACACAGGCAAGGCAAACTCAAGTTTACGTTTACCGCCTTGCTGAGCTGTGTACGGTCGAGGCAGCCCTGGGAAAAGCGACTTCACCCTGTATTCGTGTAGCAAGAGATGCAAACATTACATATAGTATCCAGCATATGACATAATGGATAAATCAATTTAAAGGTCCTGCATTTGGAAAACCTACCCCATGAGTCAATACCTATTGTCAATGAGCCCTTATACGATCAGACTGAGAAAATGTAGAAATGTTTCAGCACTAAAGTGTTGGCTACAGTACAAGCAGTGCATTTTTGAACATTGATTTGCCAGAAGTGTATCTGTTGTCTGTTGCTCCAGGCTGGCATTTTTAATTATTTCTGGGACAAATGGATCAGGGATACACAGAAAATCTGTAGGGCTTCTTGTCAAATTAATAAAATAATAATGAAAGTAGTCATCTCAGACTGCAAACTGTCAAAAATTCTTGAGAGATCTATAGTAATCTACATGGTTAAACAAACTAAAATGCTCCTGCACGCTATTTTAAATCCTAAGTGCAATGACATAAAATAGATTGTATAGTGTCCACTGTATACAATGACACCTACTGTGACAAAACCCAACTATGTTTAATGACCTTTTTAGATCTTATACCTAGAGTCCATAAAAGCATTGTAATTCAGTTGTAAAACACACTTTAATAATCAAAATGCAGCTGTTAAAATAGCATTGCTCATAATTCTAACTTGAGGCAATTTTTTTGTTTTTAATGCAGAAGAGCAGACCACAGTTTAAAATTCCTATGAGGTCACTATTGGCCATTACAGTGTTTTTTTGCAACTTAATAATAGATGTTTTAAAGTTTAAGTGCAGCCTCAGGCACTCATAAGCATTTATTACAAATCGCTGGTTGCCTCCCTTATGCAGAGAGGAATAACATTTACATACAGTAGCACGGATTAATAAGATAAAAAATTTGAAAAAGCCGTCAGTCAGGGAGCGAAACTGGTGCTAATAAAGCCCACTATATTCTTCGGAAATATCAAGCCGTCTGTTCCAATATTTTGCCATTCCCCATGAGGTATACAAATCCAAATCAGATAAATCTCCAGCAATGCCAAAGACATGCTGCTCTGCTCTCCAGTGGCACCCGGCTGAATCTTTTATTTATCTTCAGAGCAATTGTACATTCTAGTATACTAAAGACTGAAATAAACTGAACATCACTCATCAGAAAGTTTCATAAAATGGGGCCCTCTCCTTCCTTCTTTGCTAAACCATGATTAGTGAGAAAAATGCACCACAAAGTATGTATCATGGTAAGGAAATATAATAGTAGGCATGGGACCTCTGTAAGCAAGGGCTGGTTAAATAGAATCACGTCTTGCTGGAGTTTAAAATGATGTTCACGTGAAATCAGACCTAGAGGAGAGAAAATTGCTTTAGGAAAGGGAGTCTTGCCTGTCCTCCGTTTTGGAGTGGCTCAAACCCAAAGGTGCAGGGGAAAGCGAAAGCAAAACAGCACACATAATTTTACACGATGATTAAACTGCAAAGATCCTTGTTATAACAAATCACTGTGTCACTCTCCCCAACTGCAGCATAACAAAACTGCACGTAAAATCATTTCTGCCCCTCGGAACACTGCTAATTAAAAAGTACAACCGTGAGTGTTCTGATTGGGGATGAGGCTGCCCGTTATTTCCAGCCCAAGTGAACATTGATAAAAGAAATTTATTTATTTATACATAATTATTATTGTTACCCTACTGAACAGTGCTGGGGATTTAGAGAAATGAGACGCCACGGTTCTAATTTTTCTTCAAGAAGTCTGCCATATTAACTCCATTGAATAATTACTGAAAAGTAATACACTCGTGTAATATTACCTTATGCAAAATTGCATTAATCAAAAAGTGAGCCTGCTGCAATCAAGCAATTTGGGGGTAGGGAAGGCATACATGCATAGCATATTTTCCTCAGGACTTATTTTCCTTACAGCAGGGTATTAACTAATAGTTTTGTAGCAATAATCCCATGAAAAAAGGGAACTAAATCAGAGGGGGGAAAAATACAGCCTTGCTCTTACATAAAGTAGGCCACATAAATGGCAAAGGAATGACCAGTTACTATCTTGACAGCCTCCTCCATTGCTCCGACTCTGTACACAATAAAATAAATCCTGCTTGACCTCTCCAAGGAGCCAGACCATTGTTCCCCACACGAAGAAGTAAACGTAGACGTTTAATTACACCTAGGCAGTTTTAGAGAACATGAGGCTTAGGATACAAAATGAACAGTTTCCTGTTGTGGTAGGCTTTCTTCGGAAAAGGAGAAGGAAAAATAAATGTATACGTGGGGCAGATCATTCCAGGTGTGCGTGAAACGTGGCAAATTAGTAAGGGTTCTTGTGCATACATAATGTCTCATAAATACTGGAGTCCTCACAGCACTAATGCAAGTGCAATCATTTTTATAGCCTTTTGTCTTGTAAGTTTTGCTGAGAAGAGTGGAAGGTGCTTCTCAGATTAGAATCTAGCCCCGTGGATCACAGGGGACCAAAGAGCACTCATTAGAGACGCGCATTTCATTTCTTTATTTTTAAAAGGCCCAGTGGCAGGGTGGCTGGCTGGGCTGCTGGTTATTTTGTTGTTGTTGTTTGGGTTGTTGTTTTGGTTGTATTCTTCTTAGTGGCCGTGGCTGTGAAGTGTGGTTTCTTCCACCAGCCTCTCCCAGGCTAGCTGTGAATAGTGCCCATTTTGAGATTAGGAGATTAGGTTATTCATCACTTGAGATGCTCCCCGCTGTGCCGCTACTATCAGAGCGCAGCCAAATCAAAACATCTCTGGAAGGCATTTCAGAATAATTGAATGCATCATAATTTCCCTATTAATACATATCTCATATTACAGATTATGCATGAAATGTTCACATTATCTGTTACTTTTTGTTAACGTCTTGCTCCTTGCCAGTAAATTTAATACACGGAGTGAATCAGCATGCTATGATGAAGGGATAGGTTACTGATAGCCATTTTTTTTTCAGGATTCAGTAGAAAATTAAAGTAAATCGATCATTTTATAGCCCCACTGGAATGGCTACAAGGGCATGTTGCTAAGCAAATGGTAATTTAAATGTACTGTGTAATTTTTCTACGCAATTTACTGAAGGCAGATTTTATTTCTCAGTTAATATCAGATGCTCTTTATCTGTTAGTGCATGATGTATCCGTGATAGACAAATTATTAATCTATGTTTTAACCAAATGTTGCAGCTTGACAACTGGTCATGTAGGCACTAGAGGAGTTAAATCCTGTACCCTGGAAGAATATGACTATTATTAATACCTGAAAAAAGACAGATGATTAATCCAATGTTCACTTGTATAAAAAGCATGCACTAATTTCCAACAAAAAGTAATCAAAGTAAATCCTAATGAAATTTAATAAAAATGTCCACATCTTATAACAAAAATTTATATTCAGTATTTTCAAATTAATTGTACATTTGCATCTCATGAAAGTTATCTGGCAACAAAAGATGGCCTTTTTTAATACTTTAAGATTTTTGCAATATTTTAAATTTAATATGGAATCATATAACTAAGTATTGGAACTATAATAAACATTTTAAGACAATTACACGTTATCCATGGTGAAAACTTGTCCTCTTGGGCATATTCAAATAGCAAATAATTCTTTTTCTTTTTCTTTAAACAAAGGCACTTACCCTGTATATCAGGGTGGTTTCAGTTTTATAATAAATCAAAAGTTCTGTATTTTAAGACAAATAAGAATACATAAAAGCATCTCTGTTTGATGACACCTATCATTTTTATGAAATTAAAAAAGAAAAAGAAGGCGGGCCCCATTTACCCTTCAGGTTGCTGAAGTAAAGGCAAGATCCTCCTGCTGCTGGTGTACAAAATGTATTATTGTCATTAATGAAAAAGTTAATGGGCCATTTTCTTATATATCAATTTACATTTTACAATTTGAGTATACAAATGATATGTACAGCAGAGAGCTGATTATTTTTGCTCAAGGAAATAGTTTTAATGTGTTTTTATGGACATCAAATGTTGTGAATAATGATGCATCCACAGAATGCAAATAGGATGACAGCTCTTGGGCTGTGATCAACAGTCCTTGGATAAAAGGTCTGCTGGGACAATAATGTTCTGTGGAGGGCCTGAACAGTAAAAAATGGGAAACAAGGAGGACACCGGGCTATGTGAAAGGTAGATCAGCAGATGGGATTTGGAGTATGCCACTCACATTCAGACATCAGATAATAGTCCCAGTATTAAGAGAAAAATGCATTTAAAAGGGAATGTGTCTATGTAGCAGTGAACTACAGACAGAAAGATATTGCTGATTCTGGTTGATAAAATCAATTTCTGAAATTAGATATGGCTCACCATATAAGAAATGAATTTTAATAACACAGTTATACTTCAGTCTCAAATCACCTTTGGTTTACTAATATCTATGTGTAGAGGTCACTTTTCCTCACCACTTAAGGGAAGTCACTGCTGCAGGCAAATAGGAATGTCTCCAGGAATACTACACAACAGAGTTCTTTGGAGGAGATGTGAAGAGTAATTTCTTGAATTGACCCAAACCGAGTCCCTTTTCCAAGAGGCAGGGAATTATGTCAGATCTGCTGTGAGACCACAACTGCTATCCCTGAAGAGCAGCCATTCCTTTTATTGGCCATTGGAATTTGTGGGCAGGTGCCATCTGCACATTATAGCCCTACATTCCATCCCAACACACCTGTACCTGTAAGGACAACTGAGTATCTTGGTGACTGGCCAAAGCCACACACACCCACTCACCAACCATCCCAGAACTGACCTCACCAATTTCTACCTGGGACCAGAGGGTTACAACATAGACACACACACACACACACACACACACACACACACTCTCAGTCTATGCCAGCAGAATACCAAGACATCTGGATAGAAGTGGAAGTTCAGTCAATCATTCATTTCCCC
Source organism: Diceros bicornis minor (assembly GCF_020826845.1). Classification (NCBI taxonomy): domain Eukaryota; kingdom Metazoa; phylum Chordata; class Mammalia; order Perissodactyla; family Rhinocerotidae; genus Diceros; species Diceros bicornis. The sequence goes on from NC_080751.1 coordinate 28,188,216, forward strand.
GTTTCATCTGCATATTGGGGAAAGACACTCAGTATTCTCCCATCAATGAGAATTCTCATTAAAAAACAAAACACTTCTAAACAAGAAAAAAATTGAAGTGAGGCTGAGTTACCTACTTAAAAAAAAATAAACCTAGGGTGATAACTTTCTAGGTAACTAAATATGAATTAATTTGAAAGAAATGCTTATAGGACCATGTAAATACAAAACGTTTCACAAACATTTCTTAATGTGTTTCTTATGATTTTGAAAGAGAAGGGGGCCACAGACAGAAGCAAGCATCACCTGAAAATAGCACACACGAAAAGCTGCATCAGAAAAAATTAAATTAAATGGGAAAAAAATCCTATACCAGTTACATTTTTATTAAAACATGGGGATTTCCCAAAACATCAACACTGCAGCAAGACTAGAAAAGTATATTATGCCTCCAGTATATAATAAGAGACAGCTGAATGTAAAGAAATACCCACCCATACGTGAATACAAATAAGAAACATAATGGAGATGGACAAATTGCTCTTCAGGATGAAATACAGTGATGAAAGTGGAAATGTATTTCTCTGGGAATCCAGGACTATCAAATCTTTATTTTTCATTTTTTTAACAACGTTAAGAATCGACAAATTGGCAAAGCTTTTGTTCCAAGATTACTTTCTCACATATTTCTCTCACCACTTTCTACTCTGCCACCCAAAAGCTCACCTTTAAGTGTTGCTTAACCAATGATAAGCAAGGTTTCCTGGGCTGCTTTCACAAACATTGCCTAGAAAAGTGCACAATGAAAACCACCACCACCACCACAAAAATGAAGCCCACCTTCGAAACTTCCTGCCCCCAAACAAGTACAGTTATAAGTCTCAGGAAATGAGGGGCCCATGTGCCTCTATTGAAACCTAGATAACTGGAATTATTTGAAATTTAAAACACTGAACACACAAAAAAATTAAATTTGGAAAGCCTCCTAGAAAATTATTTAAGCTCCCAACATTTCTTCAAAGAGAGCGTCCTTTCCACCCACCTCTATCCAAAACAAAGTTACTTCTTTAACTTCTTCCTCTGGTCTGGAAATCAACATGCCTACATCCTCTTCTATTTGAATTTATTTTCTCTGCCAAAATCCAGCATCAGTGCCTTTAGGCGCACATAGGAAATGAAGTAGGTTGGATCTGCTATCTTTAGCTATCCTTCTATGCGTGACTAAAAGCTGAAGACAGTTAACTGACCTCATATGTACATCAACTAATTGTACAATAAAACTATTTTATCCTTTAAAAAACTATCTACATAGTTTCTTTTTCTTTTTAAATATATATATATATAGATGCATACATATACATATATATTTTTTTAACTCTGACAGGTAAGCATAAGGGTTTTTTAAAAATATATGTCATTGCAACTGGTCATTCAGTTAATGGAATTTTATTATATAGCTTAAACGATATTATTTTGAGTATAGTTGAGTATACCAATTTTTAGTATAATTTAGAACTTATCAAGTTTATTTCCTTCACCCGATTATTCAAAAACTCGAAAGTGCCAATGGACCCCGAGCATCTTGTCAAAATTGGAAGGATAGTATACGTAATCTAAATTTCAGCAAAAGTTGTGTTTCACCTTTCCAGCCTAGATCTAAAAATCTCACTCTGACTTTCTCTATAAAGAAAATGAAAGTGGTCATCTCCAATGGAATCAGGTATCACTTTAAAAAAATCCGACACTCGAAAGATTTTAACTCTGAAAGCCAGAAAATGATGAGATAACTGGTCCCAATCACCTAAAGGAGTCACCATTTTACAAAAGTACTTAATGTCCTTTGTTCCCGTAAATAATGTTATAAAACTACAGAATCAAAAGAATTTTAAAAGTCACCTATTATCCCAACCCTACAAAATAACCTATATTATTTATTCCTCGTCTTCCAGTTCCTAAACATACGTACATTTTACATATTGTAGCTAGCATGTGCATTATACTTTTACACTTAACACTGTGGATTAGGCATTCTTCTTGCTTATCGGAACTGTTTGATCTTATAGAGACTATCTTTTTAATAAATGACTATTTTTTCAATCGGAAGCAATATTGTCATTTTGTTTTCAAAGAGGGAGCTATAATCCTCTGATACAAAATAAAAAAATTAAGGCCAGAAGGATCATTTTTGAGAGCTTAATATCCCCTGCATTGATGCCGGTACCTGTGATCTACCAGGCTTCTTACTTAACGATGAACTAAGGGTCCTAGCTTGGAAGCCCAAACTTTTATTTCATTCATACTCTCAAACTTTAAGAGAATTTAACCAATCAAGATCACTGAAAAGCACAGAGTTTGCAGTTACGTCTGTCCATCTTTGAGGGACAGAGCTTGCCTCCACAAAGGGCTTCTCCAACAAAAGAATCATTTGCAAATTCCAAACTCTCTTTGGAGCTATTCTTCAGGACATTGAAACAGTACAGCAGCCAGGACCATTTGTGGGTACATGTTGTAGCCATGTGAAAAATACATAGAAAACATCTCACAAAAATGGACCAAATCAATAAAGCAAATAAATGCTTCTCTTCAGCTCTCAGCAGGTACAGCCTTATTTTCCCACCATTCTGAAGTAAATCAGCAATCTATCTTGAAAAATAAAAAGAATATTTCACCACAAATTGACTGCATTTAATAAAATGCAAGCTCTCCTGCCCAGACAGAGAAAATTTGAAATCAATAGTCAAATTCCCCATCTTCTTTTAAGTGAGAGAAACTAACATATAACTTTATTGTTGCCCCATGAATTACCCCACGGTTCTTCACATTGTGGCAAGAACACTGCCAATTCTTCACTTTTCAGGTAAAGACAAAGCATAGGAAATAAATCAACAAATGACTGTCTCCTTTGGCAAACAGATGGATTAAAAAGAAAAGTAATTTCCTTGTTAAGAATATACTCAGGACACCAATAAATGAAATGTATTGTTAGGAAGCAACTATCGTTTTTTAAATTGAGTTTCTTCTCAAATGGATTTCTGTAGCACTTTCTCTAAAAAACACCATGCAGTGTTGAATTAGTTAAATGAAGGAAGGAGTTTAATATGGTGCTTCAACCACCATGGTGGAGTACTTTCAAACTGGCACCAAGATGGACGCTTGGGCAAACACAAACCGTGGGCAACGTTTTATGCTTCCAACCACCATGGTAATGCCTCTGCCAAGTAAGCTTGGGAAGAAGAATGCTCCTGAAGGGCCAGAGTTTCCTGGCCTTCTCTGTGGATGGGAATTTGCACATGTAGAAAGGTCCCGGGGCAAAATGTGTGGCACTTCGGTGCCCCCTTGTGTCCAATTTGGCACCAGCACGAACTACACCAGGTCTGTGTAGAGAGTGGAGCAGGAATTTCTTACATCCCGCAAGTGTGCAGGGTGGGGTGGGGAAGAATTGAAATTCTCTACTTCTGTGTCTGTGAAAAAGTCAGTTGCTGGTGCAATGAGAGATTTCCACGCCGCTGCTTGCTCACAACACTTCAGATGCCCTCCACCTGAACCCCTTGGCTGAATTTCATCTGGAGATAAACCAAAAAGAACAGTCCTGCATCCTTGGATCCCGGACTCCCATAAACAAGGAAAACCATTGTAGATTGAAAATGTTATGTTCTTGTTACCAAGATATAGAAAAATTGGAGAATATATTCAAAGTCTTTTTGATAGGTTCTTGCTTGGTCTCAAATCTCTCCCAAATTTTGAGTCTTGCCAGATTATTTTATGCATTTTCACGACAGTAACTATTTCATTTCCCCCACCATTATTATTTTTCCACACGCAAAATGACTCTGTAGAAAATCGGGCCACCAATGGATGCAAGAATGTAAGTACCTTTATCAGCTGCATTCTCACTCACCTACACACACCTCAAAGCATTAAAAACCAATTCTACATGTAATAAAGCTTGGAAATTTTTCAAATTCAATGTTGGGTTGAGGGCAAAGGACAATTTCCCCCATAAATACAAATTTGCTTGTGATGTTTATCTCTGTAGATGGTTTGACTGCAGATCCAGAATTGGATTGCAGTTCTGTCTGCAAGAATTACCTGGGAACCATCTACTCCTTCTCAACACATTTATTCACACAGCTCCAAAGACATTCCAAAGTGGAGGTTATATGCTTTCTTTGATGGATATGACTGTTGGAGGTTTCAAACTTCATCTTGTATCAAAGGATGGGAGGATAAAGGAGTCAGTGAGAAATTAGAGAAACAAAAGGCAGGGAGAACAAAGCAGTGAGAAGGGAAGCACATGAATGAAGAAAGGAAAGAGAAGAAAGTGAATCAGGCTGTAGATCTTAGTGAGAATACCCTTTCTGACTCTAGTGGAAACAGAGTACAATTGTGACTTCCGTCTTGCTCTTTTTCTGGAAATCATCAGAAGTACATGTGGGAATCACAAGAATGCACTTATGGCTGTCTTTATGCTTTTGGTAACACAGTGGGTCTCATGGACAGTGGTCACATCTCTGTTCACCCTCCAAGGCAGGTAATCCCCAGGCTGTCCCACCACCACTGGTGCTCACTGAATCATTCCTCTGACTTTCCCTCTGCATTTCCAACACGGTGAGGAGGAAAGCCCTTCGGTGATTTTTCAGGACAGTAAACTACTGTTGAAAAGTATTTCCACTGAACATTTTCACCCAGAAAAAAAGAAAAAAATAGGCTATGGATTGAGGAAAGAGCAATGATTTTTCTTCTCTGATCTCAGTCACAGCCTCCCTCATTTCTTGCAGCAAACAGATTATATGACTTCCATCTTCATCTGCTGTCAATAGTGCATTTATGTGGCATGCTTTTCCTTTGGTCAGAATGATTTGTACTTCCATGTCCCATGCCCCCTGCAACTAACGACATTTATTTAAAGACTCCCTCTAGGGAGGGTTGTGAGTCTCTGGGGAATAGTAACTGCCACAAACAGGAACTGAATCTATCACCTTGACCTCCTTTGTGGTACTTTTCAACCCAGGATTTGCCACCTTGTCTGTGCCACAGTGCTGTGCCTAGAATACTTGCAAGGTAAGTAATGTGTTGAAGCTACTATTAGTAAAGTACAAAAGTTTGTGAGTGATTTTCTTTACTACATACACACATGGGAATAGCTTCAAGGTTTTCCATGAAGTAGAAACACTAAATTTCATTCCAAGTTTTTGTTTTGGGAGTTGGGAGAGAAAGATATGGAGTTATAGTTGGTGCACTTGCTCGCCCGGAGCTCAGGACCTGATGCCTGACCCCTTGACCAGGAGATGCACTCAGGGATAACCACCAGGTAGAATATTTACCAGAGAGTTAAACTATCTTTTCCCATAAAAGGGACCTTCAAAACAGAGTTGGCCTGGGAAAGGGAGAGCGATCCTCAGTGACCTCCAGCCCAGAAGGAGAAGACAAGAAATACTCCCAGTGTCTAGGTTCACATAATCTAAGCTGGAGAACCTGACAAGGGAATCACCCACATTCTGACTAGAAATGTCTTCCCCCAGATCATCTCGTAACCTGTGCCCTTACTTCACTCAGGTCTCTGCTCAAAAGCTGCCTCTTTAGAGAGGCTTTTTCTGATCATCCTCTCTAACAGAGCAATCTCAACTCAGACACTCTCGATCCGTATACACTGCTTTATTTTTTTCCATAGCACTTATTACCACTTGACATTATACTATACTTGCTTATTGGCGATCTCCCCCAGTGGAATGTAAACTCCATGACGGTTTTGTCCACTGTGGTATCTCCAATGCACAGAAGAGTGTCTGCACAGTCACGGCTCAGTAAATATTTGTGGGATGGCCAGTTGAATGAACTTTGGATACATCCAAGTAAGTATTCCCCATATGTAAACACGCCTTAAAAAAAAAAAGCTGGAGAATCTCCAGCTTTTCAATCTCCAGTTGATGCTCCAATCAACTATCTTATGCTTCTCCAAATTGGGAATGACATACCTGAGAGTACTCACATCAGGAAATATTCAAAGCCCCATGGTTAACATAGCACAGTATTTTGATTTATGGCTCTCAAACTTTATTGTGCATCCAAATCACCTAGAAACCTTGTTGAAAATCAGATAGCTAGGCTCCACCCCCAAGTTTCTGATTCAGTAAGCGAGTGCCTGAGAATCTGAATTTCTAACAAGTTCCCAAATGGTGTTGATACTGCTGGTTTGCCGACCACACTTTAACATCACTTTTTCTCTAAAGTTCGTCAGTCATGGCAGCAGCGGATGGTTCTAAGTACTTTAAGAAATTAAAACACAGATATATTATGGAGTACAATATAAATTTCCCCTGCATTTTTAATATAAAAAGGGGACTGTTAAGAAATGGCTTAGCTTGCTGGAAGTTGACTCGGCATGGGCTAAGAGTTTAACTCTCCTATGTCATTAAGGATGCTTGAGTGCACATGGTTGAAAAGGACTGATTTAGGCCATGTAGGAGTCAAGATAGAAGTTTCACGAGTGCCACGAGGTCTTGAATACAGTGAGTCTCTCAAGAGTTGATTCAGAAGGAAATATCGGAGCCTGGTCTGTGAGCGGGTAGGGAGGGGAGGCCCTCTATTAGGCTAATGACAACTTTGAAGTGGTCACAGGAAGCACAGTTTAGCCTGGCAGTTAGTGGCGGGCAGCCAACGGGCTCAGGGTTGCCAGAGTTCACCACACAGAGTGTGGCTGTAATGTCATGCTATCAGTTATCTGGGTCAGCCATCTGTGGGGCCTGTTGCTTTTAAAGGTCCTCTTGAGCCTTTGGTTTTCATTTTTCTCTTACACCAGAGAAAGAAAAGAATTGAATGTAACTTAATGTCTTATAAAAAGGCAGATCCTATGTTGTTCATATAGCCATTGCTCACATCTCAATGCATGACTATTGTGATGGATCCCTACCAAGACTGATACAGGGCAAACTACCACTAAGATCCAAGGAAAAGAGTCCTCTTCTAGCTTGACTTTCAACGAAATGAAATCCAGCCATTCTGCATCAAATTACTCTGAATACATTTCCGAAATGTATGATGTGTATGATGTGCACAAATGTGTATGAGGAACACAAAAACTGGATACAGCAGCAGGTAAGCAAGGGAAAGAAAATTTCACTGCTTCTGGTAGGTGTTGGTTCTTTATCAAGTGATGGGGCTAATTCACTGGACATACACAAAATAAAATCTTGGCTCTGTGTATTCATAGAAATCTTTCAAAGGCTGAAGATCCTTTTCTTTACCATTAATGTCTTCTTAAGAGCCAATCCAGAAAATAGTGCCCAGGATCAATTTGATATTTAGAACAATAAGACCTTTCCTTAGGCTGGTTTTTCATAGTGGTAGTAATCTACTCTCTACCTCCATTTCCCTAACATTCTTTCTGTTCTCTCCCCCAAAATAAAAGCGGGGCATGTCCTTCATGGAGACACTCACCTGCAGCTCCCTTCCATCCTAAAAATGCTACTTGGATTTATCTGAGGTTTGGTTGGATTTGAAGCTGTCCTCATACACATGCTATTTTCTACCCAAAGTCCTTCTGGCAGGAAACTTTCCTCTCATTCTGAAACTTTATTTATTTCTGTTATTCCAGATGTATGTGCCAATCAGTTTAGCTCCTGCCAATTCTTGTTTATTAATAATGCTAACGAAAGAATTGAAATTCTACCAGATTTCAATCTCTTTTTCCACGCCTCGATAATGAGTCCTAAAAGAGATGAATTCTGATATCGTCTCAGCAACTCAAAGGACTAGGTACGATCAGAGATTTGACTGGCTTTTGCCTACCTTGCACGAACTCAGGGGGTCTATTCGTACTGCTAACTGCCACTGTATATGTGCAGATAATTTGCATTTTCATTGTTCTTTATTTTATGTTATTAGCTATTCATGAGATGAATATCGCATTCAACAACTAATCTATAAAGCTTTTGCTTTAAATAACAATGTGCCGTTTTTGTTGTAGGAGGTGGAATGGAGGATGGACGTCCCATTTAGAAATCTTGTACAAAGGATTGAAAAATGAATGACATGTAGGCTCTTCCTTGCCATATGCAAAATCGGGATCTCAAAGAGAGTGGCACTCGAGTTGGGAGAAACAGACTGTACTACATACGTATGTACATATAAGGGCCACATTAGCCAGCTGGACCTACTGAGAAAGGTCCCTCACCAGCCAGCCAAAGGGAAGAGAAGGTCAGATTTAACCACACTACGTAATGAACCTGTAAATGACTAATTATTCCTCTCACCAAACAGCACAATCTGCATGTGAGTCGAAAACCAACACAGAAAGCATCTGAACTCATTTTTTTTCAGTTGGATATAGTCCAAGTTTCACACACACTGCTTTCCACTTTGGCCAATAAAGGCTCATGTCTATATTAACACAAATTGAAAAGAAAAAAATGCAAAGATTCCACGCTCTTTCTTGGTTTCAGGAAAGAGTACATTAATTCAATAGAGACCATTCAAATTTGAATGTGAGGTCCCAGCTGTGTGGGAGGATTCTGTATGTGTGTGCATACCCTGTGCATGTACATTTAGCTGTGCATCCTTACCTATCTTGATATGAATGTTGATATAGATAACCCCTAGATAAGTAAGATTTAAAAGCAGATCAATGATTTCATTTACCAAGAGGGGAGCATAAGGCCTTTACTATACTCAAAGGATTTCACTGGAATCCCACTGTGGTTATCTAGGTAGGGGCTGCTTCACCCTGGAGGCAGTGAATTGCTAGGTCTTGACTTGCTTAGGAAGAAGGTAACTATATCTCTCAGGGAATAAAAAAATCCATAAGGAGAACTCCATATTTTTTTCAATAATACAACTTTGAAACTCAGAAATTCTGATAGAAAGATACCGGCGGCAGCAGTAATATGACCTAATACAATGGATAAAATAGAGAAAAATAGCAATCTAAGATTTAAGATTTTTATAGAAGAGTTATACATCTTTTTCATCCTTTCATCTCCCCCAGTACCTGATATTTGGCAAATGTCCCAGAGTAATGATAACGACAATGAAAGCTAACATTTATGGAACTTCCTATGTGCCAGGCACAGTTCTAAGTACTTGACAGATTTCAATTCATGTTCTCCTCAGAAAAGATCCTGTCAGTGAGCTACTATCGTTGTCCCCATTTTACAGATGAGCAAAGAGCTGCGGACAGTTTACGAAACTTGACCAAGGTCACACAGCTAATAGCAGAATGGGATTTACATTCAGAGGGTCTGGCTCCAGAGCTCAACCCCATAACTTCTACGCTAAACTGCCTCTTATTATACAGCATAACAACTGCTAAACAGAACTGCCGAATTTTATTGAGAAGCTAAATTCTATTGTCTCAGACTGGAAATGTGAACTCACGCAAAATTGAAAAGTCACACCTAAACTCTACGAATATCAAAAAATTACACACACACATATACAGTCTGGAATTTATGGTAATTGTGTGTACAATTTTATGGCAACTACATTATAACAACAGTTGGTTTAAAATGACTGATATTCCTTGAAAAAATTTAATTCTTTAAAACTTTAGAATCCATTTGGCCAATAAATTATTTGGCAACATTTCTAAACCACAAATACATAACCAGTTGAAGATAAAAGTTGTAAAATGTTGTCCTGCTTTGGTCCACTCCTTCTCCCTTTCTTTCAGGGCCCAACTCTTCTGTCCTTCCCACACCCAGCTGTCTCATTCTGGCCTACATTCTATGAACAGCACCCTTTTTCTTTAATTCTACCATATAAGGAAACTTACACATCATATGCCTCATTCCCCAAACACTCTGAACTTTTGCAGATGATGTTTTAGTTCTGGACCCTTTTCTCCAATGAGATTTAATCGGATGCCTCAAATCTCAAATGTCTGAACAGAAGTAGAAAGGACCTGGCACCTCTCTGCTGAGCACTTTCCTTCACTAGCCCCCAAAGTGTCTGAGACACTGAACAGATCCTAAGCCACTGCTTGGACCCAAACAAATGCTCACTTTGGTGGTGGAGATTGGACCATGGCACATGCATGGGTATTTGAGGCATGCCCCAAAGAAGAGCCTGCACATGGTTCACTCCAACCCAGAAAGTTCAGTCCTGCCTTAGCCCCATTTTCCCGGGCCCTCATCTGGGCCTTTTGTCTTGACATACATTTTACCCGCCAAGGGAGCCAAATGAGGACAATAAGGGGCTCTCCACCCGTCTGGAGGAGGGTGTCTTTTTTTCTCTCTCTCCTCATTTCTCTGAGCTTAAACCCTTAGCTTCCTTTCTGTTATTCCTGCTGTTCCTCAAGCTGTTGGAGCTCAGCCTTGTGCGAAGATGCCCAAAATTTGGCTATCATGCTTCCTTTCCAAAGGCCACACTCTTGCTAAAAAAAGCGTTTGACTCCCATACACATTCCACTGCATAAACAGAGAGAATGTTCAAGCCTGGCTCCACAACAAGCCTGCTCCTTCCTCGTGCCCTGTTGACCGCAAAGGCTCACGCCAGGCGAGTGAGGAGGAAACCAGAGGGTCCTGTCCATGAGTAATAGGAAAGGAAAATAATTCTTTGAAAGAGAAACTCATTCTTGCTTGGGGACACATCTCTTGACAATTTGTTGATACTATTTGAATGCTTCAAAAGTTCTAAAGTACTACCCAATTCTGTACTTGAGCTTAAAAAATTACACAATCAGGCATGTTCTTTGTAAGGAAAAATAGAAAATACAAATGAAGAACAAGAAAAAAATTGAGCTATAATCCCTCCAGATATTTTTCCATGGACTTATGCTTCAAAGTGGGATAACAGTATTTTATAGATTTCAATTTTATCATAATCATCTTTCAGTATCCATTATATACATCTAAAGCATCATTTGTAGAGTTGTAGGATTTTTTTTTCTAAACAAATTCCTCACTGCCCAGCTTTTAGATTGCTTCCGAACTTTCTCTGCTTTAAGCATCGCTGCAATGACTGAGCAATGAGCAGATCAGCGGAGAGGAAGAGCTCCAGGTTCAGAGTGGGTCCAAATCCTAAATAACTGTGTAACTTGGACACTTGGACATATTGTATAAAATCCTCCCATGCCTCACTTCGCCATCTGTTTCAGGGGAGAGTAATTGTAAGAACATAGCTCGTCGGACTGTTCTGAGCCTTGAGTGAGAAAATATATGTAAAGTGCTAAGGACTGTGCCTGGCTCATTTTGAGCAGCCAATAAAAGTTGGCTGTGATTAAATAACTCATCATATGATTACTTCTTTAGAACATATTCCTAGAAAGGGAATCAAAGGGTCACAGGGCCCAAATATTCTTGAGGATTTTATCCGTATTGCTAATTGTCTCCCACTTTCCTCTCCCAGCGGGTGAGAGTAGAAGTGAGAGCCTGCCTCCCACATTTGCCCCACTTTGGAATGTAGTCCTTTTTACAGAAGGCAGCATGGGGGAATGGAAAGGGCCCTGAGCTTGGAGACAGAAGTCCTGAGGTCTAGTCCCAGCTTTGCTACTTATTTGGTAACCACGTGGCCTTGAACTCTCAGTTCTCTGACCCTTAGTGTCTTCATCTGTTAAGAAAAGGGGGTTGGAAAAGCAAGTAGCAGTTTTCACTCTAAAACACCAAATGGTGGAGTAAATAAAATAAGTTATGAAAGTACTTTATCAACTATACCCAGTCACCACATGTGAGGTACTTTAGCCCACCTGGGATTTGGCTAGAATCCCCTAGAATCTTTAGAAAGTTGCCTTCTAATTCAGTTCAATTCAATTTAATGTTTATTGAGCATCTATTTTGTGTCAGATACTGAGCAAAACTCAGAAGCCAGAGACAGAAACAACAATGGAAATAGATCCCACGTAAAAATGTAGCTGAGAGGGAATCCTCAGGAGGGCAGGGGATAGTACAGATATTTAATACAATCTAAATAAAATTACGACAAATTTGAAAATGTCATTTCATACTTTTAAACCCCATTGAAGTTTTTTATCCACGTTGCCAAGCTATCACCCCAAAGTTATTGGCAGGCAAGAAATTGAGGGACAGGGAAATATTCTTGAACAATCACATCGATTACAAAGAGAAAAAGGAAAGGAAAGAAATGAAACAAAAGAAGCAAACATAAGAATCTCTGCCTTGTTCTGTATCTCAGAAAGTGTGCCTCTGAGTTCTTCATATCCTCATACTTGATGGTGGCATCTGCCCGTGAGTATCTGGGATTCTGTGGCGAGAGAGGAGGGCCAGGGGAAAGGAAAGACTCATCGTGGGCCCTGGCACTCACGTCCCCTTCTCCACCAGCCAAGAGAGACCAGCCTCACCCCACCACCTCCCACCTCATTCTTATTCTCAAGCCCTCACAAGCTTTTTTTCTGTCTTAATCAGCTCTGATCTGCTTTTAGCAGACAATAATAGGAATAAAGAGCAGCACAGATTTTGGCATGTGCGTGCTTTTTTTCCCCCTTAATCTTCTATCCAAAAAAGCAAAAGAAAAAAAAAAAAAGTCTTCTCCCTGTTACAGGCTTCTATTGTTTTAGAAAAGAAAAAAATTAAGTCAGGAAGAACTGTGACCATAACAGACGACATCTCCTGATAGCAAAGCTGCGTATTTTATTATCGGCAGGACCGATCTTAATTTACAATAGGCATTGCTGGTCCTGCATTTTATATTGAAATAATGGAAACGTTTCTTTATGAAACTTGTAATGAAAAACATAAATAGTATATCTCTTAATGATTAACACTGTCTAATTCTACTGATGCTGACTAGCATGTGCTGAAAAGATAGATTATCTCTGAAACATAATTTTACTAAGCACCGCTATGTAATTTGTTAAGCATTTAGTAATAAGTATGTCTAATAAAATACGAAAAAAATATTTAGAAAATGAACCATAATTTTAATATAATTTTAATTAATGAGAGTGCAATTGCAGTGGTTTAAATTACATTCCCAGTGGTAAGAAGCCTTTCAAACCTAATTTGTAAGCCAAGATGGTGGCTCTAATGACTGGCAGCAAAGTTTCTTCAACAGATTTCATGGGGCATGATCCAAAGATAATAGGTTCTCAGCCCAATGACAATCCAATTACAATGCCAATCAAAGCCAACTTCATGCACTCTAATTATCAGATTTAGCTGTCAGCTCAAATACAAACATAACACTTTTATTTAAATAAAAATTTAATTTAGGAAAAAAAAAAGACAACTTCATGTGTGATTTATTGAGACTGCCAGAGCAATCTAACTTATTTCCCTGGTAATATAATAAAATCAGTCTTGTATTAAAAAAAAAAAAAGGTGAAAACTTTTTCTCCCCCACTTATTCTCCTGTATCTGCTAGGCTATATTATTTAAGAGTTAATTTAAGCAAAAAGCATAAGCTAACATGGCAGCAGATATTTGCCAACTAGAAGTAGGTTAGATAGAGTAGCAAGGTTTCAGTGAGACAAAATTCCAAGTGAATAAATGACAAAACCTAATTAGTTTTTACTAGTCATCAGGAGAAATTGTGTTTCAACTAAAATCCATTTTCATAGGCCTGAAGCCGAGGACACCGGTTTTCTCTTATCTCCGCGTTGGGTCCTAGTAGAAACATGGGCAAGACAGAAAGGAAGGGAAGGCAAACAAGACCCACATTAAAATGGTTTTAAGACATCTGATATTCAAATCACAAATAGTACTAATCTAGAGCCTCAGTAATGGGTAGCAATCGCTCCTCACACAGCCCCAGGATGGACTCTCAGCTTTTGTTAGAGGTTTCCCTCAAGGATTAAGAGTGAAAAGTATCTCTTGGAACAGCACTGCCCAGTAGAAATGTTGTGTGAGCCATAAATGCGAGCCGCATAGGTAATGTTAAATTTTCCAGTAGCAACATTTAAAAAACAATAAGAAGAAACAGAAAATTAATTTTAATAAGAGTTTACTTAACCCAATATATCCAAACATTTCAACATGTAATCAATGTTAAAAAAAATTAATGAGAAATTTTATATTCTTTTTCTCATAGGAAACACAAAATTGGTGTATCTTTTACACTTAAGCACACCTCAATTCAGTCGCATTTCATGTGCCCAAAAAGAAGGCAAAGAAGTAGCTGCCTTTAAGGTTTAGTTATATGGTTCCAAAGACCACCTACACCCAGGAAAAAAATATATATATTTACTGATTTTCCAAAGAACCTAAAATCTCCTCTAGTATTTTATTTCTTAAGGCTGGAGGGATATCCAACAGATACATATATATTTAAGTGAGGGTTTTGGGGAGACCTTTATTTCCCAAAATGTGTCCAGTGAACACATAATATGAAGATATGCAATCTTTTACAATATAGATTTGCATAAAATTAAGACATGCCTAAGGATCATTGGAAGGAAGGCAGGGGTATAGCATGAGGAGGGCAGGAATGGCGAGGTGCAGGAACCAAAAAAGTTTTGCTTCTACCATCTCTAAGATCCCGATCACAGATGGAAGTCTCTCAAAACCTTCCTCTGGAATCTCCCTTGTTCAATTAGGGGTGCTCTGTCAGCCCACACGGGATATATTTGCCCATTTTGACACTCTCGCAGGCTTCCCATCCTTACCCCTGAGGGCAAGATGGTACCCTGAATGCTCACCTCCACACTTCCTAAATTCGTCTCTGGTTTAAAAAACACTTAAAATTTCCAAACCTATCACATAGTGTTAGACAAGAATCACAGCAGGTTAAAACAAAGAGTTAATTTGTTTCATCTTATAAACTTGGAATTGGGAATCACCTGAATTTCACATGCAAATAGATGCAAACATATGCTAATCAGGGTTTCTCTAGATAAATTGAGTGGAAAAAAAGCCTAACAGTATTAGTAATATTCAGCGATTTTGTGGTGTTTAAATGAAATTATTTCCTTCCTGCAATTCTAAATGTGAGTAGCTTTCTCGGTCCTGTCTGAGTGAAAACAAAAGTTACCAGACTTCAAGGAACAATAATTTTTAAAAAGATTGAACCAGATATTAGTCAGATTGAGATCATGCTATATTTAAGTTTTAAATTATATCTTAAATGCAACTCTCCCAGGAAAAATTAAAAACTTCCTTACTAAAGGACAAAGGAGTTCTCCAAATAAATCTTCGCTTTAGGTCTGACAATAACATAATTAAAAGTGCTTCTAAGAACAAAAGGAGTAATAATATACTGCAGGAATGTGAAGGTGACAGACAGCAGAATACACAGAGCTATTGGTTATTATTTTCAATAATAGTAACATACATTATGATACTTCTGCGTGTATTATCCCACTCTACTTCCAGAATCAATCCACAGCCTGTGGTGATTGATTTGTTCTTATGACAATGCCATGAGGTAGTATAACTGGTATTATCATCCCCTATTTGGTTATGACTTCTGGAGTTCTAGCTCCTGACCACAAGTCTTTCTTCACATTAAAACCAGATCTAGCTGCCTCCTGGATACTGCACCTGGATAGACCAGACACCTCACCCTCAGCACGTCCAAAGTCAAGCACAATCATAAAACCTGCCCTTCAGGAGTGCCTTATCTCAGTCCACGGCACCATCGTCTAACTTGGCAGAGAGAAACATCAAGTCATACTCAAACTTCCTCTGTTCCCTTGTTTCACCCTCAGGCTTAAACAGGTACCAGTTATGTGTGGATGCCTTTAAAAAGATCAGACTCCAATCCTTCATGGTAACAGAAAGAATCACCACTAGGGAGGGATGTCTGGAACTCACGGCCTCCCACCCATACCCAAAGCTTCCCCTTCACCTTAGAACTCATGCTAATTCCTGTTAACAAGGCCACACAGAAGTGCCTCCATTGCATGTTGCTGCCCAACGTGGAAACACAACTTTTTCTTCAATTCCCCAAAGCCCAGCTCAGACAAAATGTAAACAAGACTCCACTAAGTGAGGATAATAGAAAGGAAATGAATATGGAGAACAAGCAACTAGATAGTCTACTGTATGAAATACATACAGCTCAGGCATTTTTAGTGTGTAGCCCTGTAGGAGTGGATGGTCCCGCCTAGCTCCCGAATTGCCGCCAGTGATAGTGGTCTTCTCCTATCCCTGAAGGGTGTACCGCAAAGCTCCAGCACCACTGTCTCCTTAAAGGGCCGACCTGAAAGGATGACATCAGAGAGAGACTAGTCTAGCCTGGTTAAGGTCATTCCTATGAACTTCCTTTCCCTCCATGAGGACCTCAATTTCCCAAATGTCTCTTAGGGAGACCACCCCAGCCCCCTACACCCACAGAGGCCTGTGATTACCTTACAGCCTCAAAAGAACCCAGCAATCAAAATCCAACTCAATAAATCTAAGGCACATGAAATGTACATATGTGGTGGCAGGAAGTCCTTTCTTCATCCAAGTCCATATTTTCAAAATGTCTCTCAGCTCTGACCTCTTCTCTCCACCAGCACTCCAAAGACCTGTTAGTCAGTCATTTCTATTTCCTTTCATAATAAGGTCTATGAGCTTTTTTTAAATGATAAATGCAATTCATGTCCATTTTAAGAAATCCACAAAATAATCAGAAATTCAAAGACAAAAATTAAAGTCACCCATAATCCTATGATCTGCACCATCTCTTATCTGAAAGCATGCAGTGGCCCATCAGTTCTTCCGGATTCCAGCCTCTCCCTACTACAGTGCAGCCACAATATTCGCCCTGCATTACATTCACTTCACATGGACTAAACATAATTTAATTCAGCAAGAACTTTTACTGATTAGCTCCGAAGTGTCAGAGACTGTGAGATGTTGCTGAAAAAGATTCAGACCCTCTCTTCACAGAGATTACAGTCATTTTACTCCCCTGCTTGAAGACCTGTGGCTCCCCCATTGCCTTTGGAATATACTCCAACTATCTCAAACAACATCTTAGCTCCTTTTCAGCAGACATTGCTGGATTAATTGCCCACACCATCAGGCCCTCATGCACCCATGCATCTCATGCTGCAGCCACAGTGCGCCCACTGCGATTCCTCCAGGCATGCCTCTGCTTTTAGAACCATTATTTCCTCTACCTGGATCTCCATCCCCTACACACACACACCATCATCACCACCATCACCATACCACCCCCCAGGAAGATAGTGAGCATTCAAGAAATATACGTTAAATAAAATGAATAAAACATTACATTGTACTAGGTTCACCTGAGATCTGGAGATTTAAACACGCTCCAAGCACTTAGAATTGAAAATTACCCTTTGATGAGGACAGGGTAAGATTGAAACATATTTTCACAAAGTTATATTCACAAAGACTCTTTTGACATCATGTACAACAAAAGGTGAAGTGCCTATTGGAGGGTGCAGGGTAGAAGGGACACCATGGTGTCTTGTTTAGATTGGAAGAGCAAGTCTGAGGAAGTTCCATAATTCTGCCGATCCATTTGCCTGAAAGAGGTGGGATTTCAGAAACTCTTGGCATAAAGGGAGTATTTTGGAATATGGTACCAGGATGCTATTTCAAGCAAAAATAGAAGCTGTCTGAAAAAGTTGAAGTAAAAGTGGTATTTTGGGTTGAATAGTCAAAGATGCCCATAAAGAAAGGGAAGGAGAGATTGGGGCATGAAAGGCCGTGGAGAATGTTCAAAAGATCCTGCACTTTAAGACTTTTTAAATACTTTCTACAACTTAGTAGGAACATCTTAGATGTGGTGTTAGAAGAAAAAAAAAATGATTTTCATTCATGAAGTCCTGCATTTGCACGACTATCTTAAACCAAACCTTTTAGCCATGGCTTATTTCACCACTTCTCTGGCTCTCCTCTGGCAGTTCACCTCGAATTCATCCTCTGCTCCCCAACTAGCTCCATTCTCCAGGTTTGTAGTCTCCTTGAGCAGCTGGCCTTCTACTTCATCTTCCAGCTGGACCCTGTCTCTTCTTCCTTCCTGCCTTGACATTGCTAACACTGACTAATTTGGGATTCTGATCTACCTGGCTTGGTGTCAAGGCTCTCTGTCTTACTTGACTCCATGAGGTAGTCAAGAAGATATAAATAGGAATTCTAACAGCATTCCCCCTCTCGTTTTCCAATCTCCTGAAGACAAGGGCTGATCAGTAGAAAACTTCAAGGAAAAGTTTGGAAATCTAAGTCTGAATATGAAGTGCAAGTATGAGAGAATAAGAGTAGACCTATCATGTAAGTATTTTCAAAAACAGAAACAGATATTAATCATTTTTAGAAGGACAACATCACTGATTGAGGATGATGTGTTCTATATTTTTTATGAAGAACCTAAGCCTTTCCTCCCACCAGAGAGGAGGATCCCACTAACTTCTTCATCTCTACTCCTTGTGTCATCCCTTGTCTCTCTCCTCCAGGGCCTCACACCACCCGATCACTCCTCAATTCTCATCTTCAGTAGTTCTACTGGTTCCTTCTTCTCCACCCATAAACAAGCATAGGGCCACCAGATTTTTTAAAACAAGCAAACAATCCAGCAAGCCTGCCCTTTTACGAACACATCTCTTTTTCTCTCTCTCCACTAAAAATCTAGTGAAGAGTAGTATATAACAATTTTCTCACCACTCTTTTCATATATCTAAAATTTGATTACTGCTCTCCTTCAAAATTTTACGAAATATAGAATTGCCATCACTTTTTTAAGGGACAGAACCACATTCCCACCTTCCTGCCAGAAAGTTTCGATTGACTATCCTCTGAAAGTCAGTATATCACATAATAGTTTTAGCCTTGTCTATTCCTTTCAATTGTAAATATGATAGTAACATCCTCACCTTACAGACTGTGCCATTCATTTCCAAGGTGGCTAATATATATCACTGCATTGACACAATCTAGCCCACGGAATTGACATTAGTTCTATTCTTAATGTATCTACAGTGAGCCCTTGGAAACTATGGGTTGCCAGACTTAAGCCCTCCCCTAATTCATGTCACCTATATGTCTGGGCCACTTGTATAAATAGTTTCTGAATAGTGTATCAGTTTTCCAAGAGGCAGCTGGGTCCCTCAGATCCTATCTAGTTTTTATTAAGTCCTTCCACTTGGGGCCTAGACCATATACCCTATGTCTACAGCCACTGAATTCTCCAAAATGATTGTTTGAGACCTCAAGCATCTACACCACCAGGTGTTCAGCACATTTCTGCTGCCATGACTGGATTCATTTTAATTCCATATCTGACCCATTCATGGCAGCCTCAGAGCCCAGTGAATTCCATTCCACTAGCCCCTTGTCCAATACGGTCTTGGCTCCCTCCTTCCTGAGGGCCTCATTCTATTGCTGACATCCAAGACTACTTTCAACAATAATCCTATCTGAACTGTGCTATGCACAACCTATCTCACTGCATTTTCTTTCCAAACAAATGATTCTAATGTCCCTGTCTCTGCTTATGAGAGCTAGCTCAAAGTGAAATCAACTTCCCATTCCTTTCCCTCTATATTCCAATCTGTTTTCAAGTTTACAGACTCTATCATCACATTCATCCATTCTCTTCCCTCCAATCTCACTTTCCTCAGTAGAGCTGAGGTCGTTATTACCTCCTAGGGTATTGTTAGAGACCCGTCCTGGATGCCCACCCTCTGCCCCAACTCCATCTTTTCCCTGTTCCACTATTAGTCTTTCTAAAGTATAGCTCCCATTATATCTCTCTCATATTCAATAACTTTTAATAATAGCCCATTCTTACCAATGTAGAGGCAAATTAATCTGCCTGGCATTCAAAGTCCCTCCCAAATAGAAGTTACCTCTGTAGTTCCATTTCTCACCACTCCAAATATATTTCATGCTCTATCTATATAGTGCTGCTGACCATTTCCCAACATGCTTCACTTTCCCATCTCTCTGCCGTTGTTTGTGCTATTACCTCTGCCTAGAGCATCTTTTCCTAATCTCTCTGAATAAAAATACTGCCCACCTTCTACAGTTCTTTACATGAAATTTCTTTAGATTTTCCTAAGCAAAAGTGGTTCCTCCTTCTTTTAAACCCCCATAACTTCTGGTTTATCCCTCTCCTGCTGCTCTTAAAATCCTTCCTGCATCCTATCCCTTTACATCTTTATCTATCTTAAAGGACTTTAATCACCCTTACAGCAGGTATGGTAGGCAAAATTATAAAACAGACCCCCAAGATTCCTGACCCTTGGTGTGTCCAAAACTTCTTTGAATTATTCGATCAAGCATTAATCTAAGTAACACTGTGAAAAGATTTTGTAAATAGAATTAAGCTCCCAAATCAGTCAACATTAAGATAGGAAGAGTATCTGTGTGGGCCTGAGCTAATCACACAAGCCCTTTAAACCAGAAGGTTTTCTCCATCAGAAAAGGAAGTCAGAGAATCAAAGTACAAGGGGGATTTGAGGCACAAGAAGTTCTCACTGAAGGTTTGAACATAGAGGGGGCCACATGGCAAGAAATGCAGGCAGCTTCTGGGAGATGTGAGCAGCCTCCAGCAAGAAGGACAGCAAGAAAATGGGGACCTCAGTCCTGCAACCACAAAGAACTGAATTCTGCCAAGAAAGACCTTGGAAGTGGGTTACCCTTGTGAAACACTGAACAGAGAACCCAGCCACCTCGTGCTGAACTTCTGACCTACAGAAACTAATAAATGAGTACTCTTTTAAGCTACTAAATTTGTGGCAATTTATAAAACAACAATAAAAAACTAATACAGCAGAGATAATATCTTACTCATGTTATTTTACCCAGTAATGTCAAGCTGAGTGCCTTGTACCTAGGAGTGTATCAATAAATATTTAACTTCCAGTTGCATAAAAAATATTTGGATTATAATCTCATCAGCAAGAACAGACAGGCAAATAGAATGAAGTCTTTATGTCTTTAATTACTAGAGAGAATTTAGGAAATTCTAAATTTGCTAACTCTGGTAAGGCCACATTCTAGCATATCTTGAAAATCTTGAATGCAAGGCCCCAGAATAAACTCAATTCTGAAAATTTGTTTTGTTTTTTAAGAAACTTATTTCAAGAGATACACAATTGTGGCCAATTATGAAAAATACTCCTGGTGACATTACTGAACTAGTACCTAGTTCTATACCTGTGGTGGCAATGAAGACCCTCGTCATCTACTTTTCCAAAGCCAGAACTTCAGCTCTTAAATAAAATTATTAATTCTTCCTTTCAGCACTACTACTGTCTTCCTGTTAATTTCTTAAAATGGTTTTTCTGTCTTCTGGTCTCAAAATGTGACCAAACTTCATCAAAAAATGAAGAAACATTTTTTCTTCAAACTAAATGCTAAACTAAACCTCCTCACTCTGCACCTGCCATAAAGAGTCTGTCGGGAAGAATGCAGCTGCCCAGCAGACAGAGGGAGACCCACCTTCACAGCCAACCTCTCCATCCAGAGTTCCAAGGTCTTGGGGAGCCACTTAACACACTGAGATTCAGTGTTCTCATTGGCTAAACAAGCTCCCAACACTGCCCTCTCAGAGCTGTTGTCAGATTCTAATGAAAAATGAAGAGCAAAAGGCCTCAAAAACTATAACGGTCACAGCATTGTAATTATCCATAGGGAATCCCCGACTCTCCCATTGTCCTCTATATACTCTGGTAATTGTTTTCAATGAAAGTATGGAAAGATTTGTAGGCAGCTAACAGGTATGTTGGGCCATCCATAACTTTCGCCTTGGTACAGTCAGACTATTATTTACCCAATAAAATATAACTGCAGCGGAGGCCCAATAATTCAGCATCTGAGAGGGATTTGCTGTGGAAGAAGTTATTATGGTCCATCAGATCAAAAATTCACTTTTAAAGAAGTGTCCAAATACAAAGGTACACAATGGGCTCAAATCGTTACAGACTATTTTGCCAAATAATACACATTTTCAAAATTACTGAAGCACCTATAATATACCTCACTGTGTACTTATCCCACACGTAGAAGGAACTTTAGTGTTTAAAAAAAAATGAGATAAAAAGAGAAAATAAACAAGGAAAAAAAGGACATATCAGCTACCATTTCAAAATATAAAGACTATCTTATAAATGTAGAGAAGTCTAAAATTCTAAAAGGTAGAGACAGGTATTTTCTTTCTAATTCACATTGTGCAGGTTGTTTTTACTATTATTATTATTTTACCCCAAGTCCCATCAGCTGAAAAGACACTGGCAGCCTTCACTCTAAATGTTCTGCATGTTGTCTGTTTGTGTTATTTTAAAAAGGTCTGAACAAAGAGCTTACCGTATTGCAGGCAATGTGGAAAACCACCAAAGTTACAATAGATGGCGAATATCTTTGCTTCCTTCGGTTTTGCTCCACGGAAAGAAATCAAGGCATCTCTCTTTGATGTCTATTTGTTTTTGTTTTTGTAATCACTTGTGCACATGGTGTGTACATACAGAGTGAAAGAGGCTCAGGTTCACGAGAACAACGATAAAATGAAAGAACGCAAAATTCTTAATGTTAAAAGGCTTGATTAGGATAAATACCTCAAATTTCATACACAGATGTAAATAGTGAGATTTATCAAAAGTTTATTTGTATTAATCAACGCTTTCCATTTAGGGGTAGGAGAGTATGCACTAAAAAAAAATCACCATTCTACAATCACCAAGTGAGTTCTGGAAATGCTCGTGTGATGGTTTTGTTTGTATTGTTTTCTTTTCTACCCACCCCCCGCACAACCAAGTTGTGTGTGTGTGTATGTTCTCTCTCTTTTCTTCCTCTCTCTCCTCCCTCTCCCTCTCTTCTCTCTCTCTTTCTCTCCATCTCTCTCTCAATCATTCTCTCTCTTTCTCTCAGACGTACAGAGACAACATCAGATTAATTATAGTGCCCCTAACTTTAGTTTTTTTGTTTGACTCATGAGACTGGAGGGCATTTCATAGCCTATCTCCTTATAATCATCCATTTTAGTATTTTTAAAAGGAATTTCTTAAAATATTTGCTTACTATTTTATGAAACCTTAAAAATCAGAACCTGCTTGTTCACTCTTTCTTTCCTCTTTTATCAAGATCAGTATTTTCCCCCCTCTGCCTAGAAATGATCCCTTCAAAAAGTCAGCAAAATATTTTGGCTGTCTTCAGCACCACTTTGGGCTTCTCTGTTACAAATTGTATAAACATTTTCCAGACAGGGGAATTTGAAGGGTTTAAATTATTTTTTTAAATGATGTCTGTTTTCTAGTACATTCACATTTGCAAGAGAAAGATGGAGGCAAGGAAAGCTACAACAGAACATAATATGTCTGGAATCAGGGGGCTATTGAGCTCTATGCAAATCCGGGAAGGGAAAATATCCTCCTCAGACATTATCCACAGCAAGGATTCTGAGTTTCCCAGGCTGATGAAACAAATGCTCTCGTTGGATGTAGTCTGTCATTCGCATTGAGCTCACATAGTTTACTTCCTGAAACCAAACAAATACTGATAAACTACTTCAGCGAGCCTTTAATCAAAATTTCGGCAGTATGCAGTTGGCGACAGAAAGATCAGTCTGTGGAGCCTGAAACCCTTTCATCATCAAATATACAGAAATAATAATTATATTTATCTCTTTGGTTCAGGCTGCACACCCAGATTTACCCTTGCCCTAAGGACATAGAAATCATCAGGCATTGTCATCTCTAAAGAAAAAAAACTCCTTAATAACTTAGAGGTTAAACGGTTCTCAATAGTTGTGGGGGCTGAGGAAAGGGAAATAAAAAT
Source organism: Diceros bicornis minor (assembly GCF_020826845.1). NCBI lineage: Eukaryota > Metazoa > Chordata > Mammalia > Perissodactyla > Rhinocerotidae > Diceros > Diceros bicornis. The sequence continues at coordinate 28,211,816 of NC_080751.1, forward strand.
AATACATTACTTTTAGCATTTTTCCCTTGTAATGCTAAAATAAGCTGTGCTGTGTACTAACCAATTAGCACCTCCGATAATCATCCTGAAAGCACTAGTAAGCATCTAGCCTGACCAATAAAAAAATTTTCGAGGGGGTAAGAGATTGTCCATAATTCTGTTTGCATCCCTTTAGGAGCCATGTGTCTGTGTAAACATATTTCAGTCTAACTTATTCCAAAAACAGTTGAAAAATTAAATTAAATGAACAGAGAAGTTGAGTTTGAAAAACGTTTTACAGTGGAAATAGGCTATCTTAATTTGGATTCCTACAAAAGTAAAAACTGAGACAAGGACTTGGTGAACTGAGGTTATTTGGACATGAGTCCAAGAAGCTGGAGTGAAGGAGCAAGGAGAGGGAGTCAGGGAGGGAGGGAAGGCAAGGAAGAGGGAGTTCTGAGCTGGTTATCACTGTGGACACCTGCAGCTTACTCCCTCTGGGGTCCCTCAGGAGCCAAGAAGAAATGAACCTCAGAACTGTACCATTGCAGGATTAGAAGGCTGGGGTATTTATCCTCTGATCCGGTCCACAGTTGAGAGTTGCCCCTACCCTGAGAGCTTCAAGTCCCCATTCTTCAAGGCTACACCTAATGAGGGCTAAACCAGCTAAGGCTTAAGAGAAAGCCCTGAAGTAGAGAAGCTGAGAGAAGCTTGCAGTGGGAAGCCATCAGCATGCACAGGCATTGATCACTAGGGTTGAGGGGGCCAAGGGAATGTGGGTGGGGGCACCAATATCACCTACTACATATTTCTTGCTCTAGAATAACTTGAGAAGATCATTTTATGTTCCTTTTAAAAAGTAAGTACAAGATATCAAGCCATGAAAAGACATGGAGGAACTTGAAATGCCCATTACCAAGTGAAAGAAGCCAATCTGAAAAGGTTCCGTACTGTATGATTCCAACTACATGACATTCTGGAAAAGGCAAAACTATGGAGACAGTAAAAAGATCAGTGTTTGCCAGGGGTTGGGGAGGTGGAAGGCTGGGGAAAATGAATGGGCAAAGCACAGAGGATTTTTTAAGACAGTGAAAATACTCTGTGTGATATTATAATGATGGATATATGTCATTATATATTTGTCTACACCCATAGAATGTACAACATCAAGAGTGAATCGTGGGCCGGTCCCGTGGCTTAGCAGTTAAGTGCACACGCCTCGCTACTGGCAGCCCAGGTTTGGATCCCGGGCGCGCACCGACGCACCGCTTCTCCAGCCATGCTGAGGCTGTGTCCCACATACAGCAACTAGAAAGATGTGCAACTATGACATACAACTATCTACTGGGGCTTTGGGGAAAAAAAAAAGGAGGAGGATTGGCAATAGATGTTAGCTCAGAGCCGGTCTTCCTCAGCAAAAAGAGGAGGATTAGCAAGGATGTTAGCTCAGGGCTGATCTTCCTCACAAAAAAAAAAAAAAAATACCACCGCTCTGCTCCTCCGGTTCTCCTTTTAGGCCCTCTTCATCGCATTTTTCTTCTTACCTTCTTCTCACTCACCTCGACAGTTTTTCTTCCTCCTCAGCTGTATTTACCTTTCCACAATCTTCAAGAGTTGTGAAACATGCTCTTTATCCCATTAAGACATAAAAGGAAGCCCCCAAATTGCCACTAAAACAATTTTTGGTTATTTGATTACTAGAATATTAGCTATTAAAATAGCAAGAAGGTCTGTCTTACCTGTCACATTGAATATTGGGAAAATATCTAACTTAAAATTCTGCTTTGGTCTATTTATAGAGAGGGAAGAAGAGGGAAAGAGAGAGACAGAGGAAGAGAGACAGAGAAAGAAGAAGGAGGAGGAGGAGGAAGAGGAGGGGAAGAAGAAGAAAGGGAAGAAGAAGGGGAGGAAGAAGAAAGGGAAAGGGAAGGAGAAGGAGAAAGGAGAAGAGGAAGAAGAGGGAGGGGAAGGGGAGGAAGAAAGGGAGGAAGGAGTGAGTCTGTGATCTTGTGTTTGAAGTCTTTCCTGGTTCAGTTAGGATGTGTCCTATAAACCCATCACTTTGGGATATATTTGCCCATTTTGACACTTTCCCTGGCCAAACATGCCCACCCGCTTCATTATAATTACTGAATCTAGGAGTCATTCGAGTTTCCTGGTAGAACTTACTACAATGACTATAGTTGCCACATCTCTAATTTAAGAGGACATGCACCTGCTTTAATTACAGGACCCTTGACAGACAACAAGATATAAGTAACATGACCAGATGAGAGTCAATTGCTGAAATTGTTTTCTGATAAAATGTGTTTAGCTCCAGAGGCTAAAGCTCACTAACTCTTTCCTATACAGCATCAAAGTGTCAACAGGAACATGGCTACTGGGAATAATTGAAATGCCTCTCTTCATTGAGAAACTGCCCATACAGTAAACAAAGCCCACACGACATGGCAGTAGATGTTAGAGTCATTTCTGGCTTGTTCTGTCATCAGAAGAGAATCTGGGCATGAGAAAATTGTAGTGGAATATCCCAGTGTAGATATTAAGATATTATCCAACATTTATGTCTCTGCTCAGTGAACATAATCTTATGCACCCAACTACCATCCTTGGGATTTAGTCCTCGATTTGTTTGCTATGTTTTTTGCATTTTTTATTTTTTTGTGTAAAATCTTGAAAAGACTAAAAGTAATGCATTTTATTGGTTTTCAACCTGCAGTCTTCTATTAATGGGTGAGAGGTTGAACGGAATGACATTACACAAGAACTGGGAACTGCAAGCAGAGCATTTAAGGCATTTGCCAACTCTAAGTCTATATCATCTCATCCATAGAATAATATTCCTGAGATTTAGCAGGTCTTATTGTCACCAGCCTATCTCATCGTAAGAATCAGGATAGGATTCAGCAGTTTAAGCCAAAAGGGTTTATTTCATGCTCACACAGTTGCTGCAGCTCCAAGCAACTCACCAAAGCAGCTCCCAACAAGAAGTAACTCAGAGATACAAGTTGTTTCCATCTTGGGTCTCTACCATCTCAACCAGAGGCCTCCAGGGCTGCCACAATGGGGAAAAGAGAGCTGGAGGGTTATGTGCTGACTCCTAAATGCGCTGCCTGGAAGTGAAATGTGTCTGTTCACAGCTCATGGGCCAGAATTAGTAACATGGCATTACTAGTTGCAAAAGACCTAGGATATAGGGAGGAACACTCAGATATTCGGGAAGCAGTAACAGTCTTTGCCACACTTCTCAATAATATGCTCTTCACACCCACAACAAACTAATTTTCCTCAAATATGATTTTTATCATGTTCCTTCCTCAGTAAAAAGCTTAGGAATATTTTCCTTTCACCTGGAATTTTTATGTGACATAACGTTTAGTCATTTTTTTCCAATATGTTTAAGTCTTCAAGAGGCCATAATTAAGACAATATTTTTGAAGAGGTCATGACGAAGATTCTGTAGGTTTGGCACAAGGACAGTGTTCTGAGGATAAGATCAGATCAGAGAGGGCAGAGCCTATATCTGTCTTCCTCACCATTGTATCTCCATTAATATCACCTATTACAATATCAGGAAATATTTTTAAAATTTAATTGAACTGCATAATTTTTCCTTTGGCTATTTCTATCTCCTGAAGCAAGTCTAACCTCCTTTCCACTAGCAATGGTCTTCTTAGGTCCCCTCCCCCGCTTCTCTCCAACACTGCCTGCCCCCCCCACCATACACAGTCACAAGTATAACAATGATGAACAGAACAATAAAACTTGGATTTACAACTTACAAGGCACTTGCACAATTATTATTTTTAAGCCATCAACTCCTCTGTAAGATATGCAAAGTAGGTATAATTATTCCATTTTATAGATGAAGAAGCAGAATGTCAGAAATGTTAAATATTTCCTAATTCTTCTGACTTAGTGCAGGTTCTTTTCGCCATTCTCATATTCACAGTAACCCATGCCTACATGCTTTTCGTTATGCTGTTCACAGCCCTGCTCCACTCATCTGCTCGCCTCTTCCCTGCCTGGTGATGTTTCTACCCTTCTTTTTCTCCTAGATCTGGTTCACATTCTCCCTCCTCCAGAATATTTTTCTGACTACACCAAAACATTCTTCTCCCTCCTAATTCTGTTTGGACATATGATCCACATGTGCTCTGAGTCTTCTCTCTAAACAGACTGGAAACTCTTATGGGGAGAAATTGTATCTTCCACCCATATTCTATGCCCCTAAGCATCTAGCAGTGTACTTGGTGCATAGTTGCTGACTATTTCCATTATACTTTGAAGCAAGAAGAAAACATCTGAGTACCATCCACGCTTACTGAAGAACCCAACTCTAAATGGCGCCTGGATTGACTTTGTTTATAGATCCCCATATTGTTATCTTACAGCTATTACAGAGTTTAAATCCACCCTAATTTTAGATAGACCTTAAAAATGTTTTGTTTATGAATTCAAGCATTCTTATGAAGAATTAAACACCTATTTTTACTCTAAGGAACATTCCATAAAGATAGAATAAATGGAGCAAGAATTATTAGAAAATCTTTTAATAACCAACTGAAAATATAAAAATAAACCACACAACTTAACCACTGTCAATTTAATTCACTCTTCTCTTTCTCAGGGTAAAACTGAAGGAGGGAGGGCAGGAAGATACTTTTATAGAATGGAGTAGCGGTCCTCAGTGGTATCAACTTCAAATTGGTGAACAAAATAAAATTTATTTTGAAGCTATTTTTCTTTTACTTTGCGTTCTGTATTCTATAGAATAACTACCTATTATGTAAAGTAGCACTTATATTTATTTGTATAAAGGCTGCCTATAGGCCAAGTAGCCTAAAAATCGTTCAAGAAGTTATCTCACCTGTATTTTAAGTAATCCATCTTCTAACAACCCTTGTTATCCAGGCTCTGAATTAGTCCTCTTTTGTCTTAGATAGTGAGATTACAGAAATTATAGTATTTCTGAAGTGAGTTGATTTTTTTCCAAAGTACACAAGCTAAATATTTTTAAAAATTAAATTGCCTCCTATATTGAACACGCTTGCTCTATTACAACATATTGCAACAGTAAGATACAGACCCAAACAAAATACCATTCCTCTACGCTGCCAGTGGGATTTTGTGGGTGGTGAGGAAAACGCATGACATTTTAGTTAAAGAGGGTAGTTGTAATTCTCCATGCTTATCATCAACATCTTCAAATCACACACTTCCGCAGTCCAGCCTTCTCTTGGCTTACACTCATAATTCTTTTTAACTTTGCAGAGTGGGGAAGCTAGAGAATGGGGAAGGAGATAAAGATGTGGGTAAGGTTTCTAAGGGGTTGAGTCAGATATGTATTTAGATATGCAGAAACAGAATTTCACATTAGGATCAAGAAAAGGGTAACACGCTGGCGTATTTCCCCCCTAACAAGAAAGACCGAAATGCTAAAACAAAGTAGGCCACAATGAAGTTTAAAGTGTAGATGTTTCCAAATTTTTCAGGGCATTTATGCTAATTGTACTGACAAAGAGTCTATGATTATTTTGGTTCCCTCACTAAGAATATTAAAAGATCTGGGTTGACATAAAGGGATATGTAAAAGCGAAGTTTTATTACAGATGTCAAATTTGTTAAAGAGTGATTCACGATAGATTACTTTATTGAAGCGAGTAATAAGCTTAATTACAAATCTTTTCAAATCTTTTTCCCCCCTTAACTCAATAAAGAAAAGGAAGAAGGTATGGTTTATCTTCAAAGGGGAGACAAAAATTATTCTTGGCAACAATATGGCAAAAATTCATTTAATCCCTAGAAGTTTAAAATTTTTTTAAAAAAAAGGAAAGAAAGAATCAGCAAAATATGGCTGGAGCTGGTGGTGTATGATTACACCAAGCACTTTTCTGTTGAGACAGGAAAAAGATTTATGTTCCACGGTAAAAGAATGTGTGTAGTGTGAATGATACTGAAAGGTAACTGAACAGGGGCTGATGTAGGAGATAAGGGAGCAAACGCTCATAGAGTCATGTGTTGGGTCAGAGACATGTGGAGGGAAGAATGTTAAATGCCTCTGCACCGGCACTAGAATGATCACAGATGATTTTTTATAAGTGTACTCTTTACTTTTGCACTCTACACATCTGTTAGCTTTTTAAAAATTAAAACACTTGTACTTCCAAATTTATATACAAATATCCTTGCATTATGAGATTGACTTTTAAAGAAATATGTTGGGTGAGGAGAAGCCCATGTCATTAGGGGCCATTAGAATAAGTACCTGGATTCCAAGTGGGACAGCAGGAATGCCCTGCTAATGCACACAAGGCTGAGGCCCTCCCCTCCCTTTCCAGACAAATTTGGTGCAGATTTCCAGTTCATTTGATGGTGAAGCAGTTGGCCTAGAGATGGATACAACGCAGTAGGCAGCACCCATCGTAATGGAAACCATGTCATTCATCCTTTCTAATTTTCTAAACCAGATGTATTTTTTTCCATCTTTTGGATATCTTGTGTTTCTATTTCTCAAGTTGCATTATAGTAGTTATTTTGCACTCGTTTTTTTCCTGCATCACAACTTTTTCATCATTTGGGTGTTCCCTGTGTCTCCATATGCAGTGTCCTACAAAAACGAATTAAGCAATTATGAAATTGTTGTCCCCCTATTGTCAATGCTGGTTTATAGCAAAGATAAATGAGTTGACAATAAAAGAAGTATGTACTGGCTGCCTAGCGTGTGCCCAGCTCTATGGGAAATGCAGGAGAAAAAGCCTCCTTACCCTCAATCTGCGTACCAGTCAGACAACCAAGACAAAGAAGAACTAAACCAGATTTGATTATGGATGTCTGCTTAGATGCCAAGTATAATGAAGGGTTATTTGTGGAGCACAGGAAAATAAATGCAAAGCAATTTGAGGAGAAATAACAGAATATGGGGTTGAACTCATCAGAGAAGTATTCAAGGAGAAGAAGGAGTAAAAGTTAGGCTTTGAAATGCAATACATGTGCAGATGGACAGAAACTAAAAAGTGAAGGAAGTTACCATTCATTGAGAACCAATTATGGGCCAAGCTGTACTAAGTCAAGGTGATTATATTCATTTCATAGCTGAGAGATATGGGACTGGGAGAGATTTAGAGACATTTAGTAATACATTTCCCAGGGACAAACCTCTTTTAAGTTGTATAGCTTGGATTCAAATCCAGTCCTGTCCAACCCCAATGTTTGAACACTCTTCACTACATAGAAAAAGGAATAGTAGGAGGGATAAGAAATACAGGTGATGGAGAGAGTTACATGATCTGCCTAGCTGGCAAAACAAAGCGTCCTAGATATCATTTATACCAATTCCTTTGTTTACAGATCCCCAGGATGTAAAAAATAAGGTGAGATCAGCAGAATCTTGCAAACAGGGCAAAGGAACACACTCAAGCTTTGGAGATGGGCATGGGGTATTTTAAAATCATTTGTATGCCACAGGTTGAGCATTTTCCTGTGGTATAGGGCTCTCCAAATGCAGTCTATACATAATCTTTCCCTCCCAAAGGAACTCTGAACATTTGGTATGTCTCCAGGTTTAAGGGGCCACCAGAATTGCTGAGCAAGGAAGAAGAGGCCAAATGAAGGTGAGCTGCAAACACAGAGATGCTCCAGTAGCCTGTAACGAGGCAGCGCCGGTCTCAACCCTTAACCTTACCAACCCAGAGGTGAAAAAGAGTTGGTTTCTGGAAGACCTGCACCCAGAAATGAGTGAATATTTTGGGGGTGTACTGGCTACATGCCCAGCACTACGCTTATAAGTCTATGAATCCACAATTGTGAACATCATTTAAGAAACTCTGGCTCATGTAACAAAACGTAGAAGCTAAGCACATGGGCTCTAGTGGCAGACTTCCGCGGTTCCCTGTCTCATCCTCTCACTTCCCAGCAACGGGACTTTAGGCAATTTACCTCTTTGGGCTTCAGCTTCCTGATCTGTAAAATGAGGAAAATAATACTACCTACCTTACAGGGTTATTGTGAGGATTAATTTTGATTATCCAAGTAAAGCTCTTAGAAAATACCCAGAAGCTAGTAAGCACCTAATAAACCTCAGAAGCGAGGAGGAGGGAGTGGAGGTTAGGACCACTACTGCTCTTTGGTTGGCCCTAATATAACTGATCCATTTTTAATTTCTTCTTTGATCATATGTATACTCACAATAAGTCTTTGCAGATGCAAAAATAGATAGCTATTCATAACTGTTTTGCTGGATCTGATTCATCAATACACTTCGTAGTATTGTATGGAAATGTGTTATAGGTAGGACTGTATTAAACTGAAATTCTTCTGGTTCCTTAAAGAACTTTATGCTACAGTGAACCACTGTATCATTCAGGAGAGGTTAATATGTACTGTGGTAACAAATAAAACTTAAAATTTCAGTGGCTTGGTGCTGGCCCAGCGACATACTGGTTATGTTCCTGCACTCCGCTTTGGCGGCCCAGGGTTCGTGAGTTCCAATCCCAGGCACAGACCTACACACTGCTCATCAGGCCATGCTGTAGCTGCGTCCCACATACAAAAAATAGAGGAAGATGGGCACAGATGTTAGCTCAGGGACACTCTTCCTCAAGCAAAAGGGAGAAGACAGGCAACAGATGGTAGCTCAGGGCCAACCTTCCTCACACACACACACACAAATTTCAGTGTCTGAACACTCCCCCACACACACACACACACACTCTTTGTGATGTGGATAATTCTCTGCTGGGTGACTCACAGACTTGGGCCACTTCTATCTTGCCATCTTCCATCTAATGTCCTTCATTTCTGATATACAAATGGAGAAAGCGAGGGAGGGAGGAGGGAGAAAGGGAAGGGGAAGAGGAAGAGAGGGAGCAAGAAAGAGAAACAGTAAGGATGCAGAAGGCCCACCCACTTTTAACTGCCTTGGTCAGGAAGTGACATGTCACTTCTATTCACGTTCCATCAGTAAGAATTAGTCACATAAACACGCCTACAATGGACAGAGACTGGGAAATGTAGAGGACACACAGGTTGTTGGTAACTAACACTCTCTTAATGTGTTACATCCCAGCCTAATGGCTAGATTTATAGTTAAAATCCCTGAACTAGAACAGGTGAGGAGACTCACAGCCCACTGAGACCTCAGTCTTTGTCCCCACTTATGGCAAAGGGATATTCCTCAAACAAAGTGTACAGAATTGAAATATTTTCATGAGTGGATTCCGGGATACAGAAAAGGTCTTCAATATAGACGTTTAGCAAAGGACCTCAGTCACTTCCTAACAGATGTTATGAGAAAAAAAAAAAAGAGAATTTTATGAAGAACCTGATAAAAAGTTAGAACCATTTTATTCCGTAAATGCAAAATGTTACTATAAGAGAGCATATATTGAGATGCAATTTTGTATGAGCTGGATTCCTGCCTGTCCTAATTAGAGAAAGACCTTTCCTGCAACATTAGCTGCTGAGTGTCTCTCTAACCAGAAATTAGGATGCTGGAGCAGAGTTTATCCTCACTCAGATGCCTAGATCATAACCCGTTGGTCAGCCACTTTCACTTAAACAACCTGAGCATGTTTTTCTTTAAACTAGGGTTCTGGAATCAAGGGATTCATTAAAAAATAATTTTAACTTTTTTTTTTTTTGCCAAAGAAGAGCTTACTGACTCCTGTTTTTTTCCAAAGATTTTATCAATGAAATAAGTTGTATTAAATTATGATTAATTTTAAATATTTTATAAATCAAATATTTGTTTTATGTATACATGTGTATGTGTAAAAGCTCTCTTAATGATCCACAAACCAATGAGACATGAGAGCAAACTAAAGAATTATTGTGTCTATGAAACTACATTCAATGCTTTGGAAAAACAGATAAAGTTGAGCTACCCCCACACCATCACCACCACCACCACCACACACACACACACACACACACACACACACACACACACAGGCTGTAGTATTAGTTCTGGGAAAGGCCACCATAGACTGAAAAAGTTGTTAAAAAAAAAACTGAAAGATTCTGCTTTCAGATTTCTTCAGAAGCATCTGTAATTTTTCATTCTACTTTACAGAAATTGGAATTGAAAATCATAAAGGCTAGATCACATATTTTATGCAAGGAAGACTAGAAGGAATTTCAATCATTGGACCCATACTCAAAATTTTAAGTTAAAATAAAATGCTTCTCATATATAGATATTATTTTTATGACTCTTGATTTTATCAACTTTTCTAACAATTTGAACAACTACCAGTCCCAACTGAGTCACGTAAGAAGACATTTACTATACATTTATGTATAGATGTTTCTGTCTTCAATGTAGAGCACCACGAACAAATCAGGAGTACCACATTACGTTGATTTCATTAAAATCACAAGCAAGAAACTTGTCATTTAAGTCAGCATAGGCAGCCTTATCACAGGTAAACCTACAATTTCAATTAAGTTCTTAGAAATATTGTAAATAGCTCAAGAACCTCCATTATTGCCTTTGAGGCCCTGTAGAATTCTATAGTGTGGTGATAGGGAATTTCACAACTTGGCTCTACTGATTTAGCATAGCAAAATACTGTGGGTAAACCTTATATAGTTTTATCAAGCAATACCAAAAGATACATTTGTATATAAACATTATATATAATATAGATATACAGATATTATACATGCACACATATATATATATATATACACACATATACACACACACATATTCATACATATACTATATAGATACACATGTATGTATGTCCTTCCCAAGTGTATTTCTTTATTGATCACCTCTTTTCTAAGGGATTAGTAATATCTTCCATCCACAGCTGAATAGAGGCAAAACCTCAATTCTGGGTGAGCCCCAGTTCCTCTCAGGTTTCCAGGTACTTCTCAAGACCATACTTCCTGGTGAAGCACCGGGCCTTAAAGGTAATGTTTGAGGCCTCCTGGGCCTAAAACAGGGTACTTAATTTCCTAGGCAGGTATTAGTTTCATGTTCTTTCTTTTTGTTTGTTTGTTTCCCAAATACAAGCTTGTAGGCCTTTCCCAGTTGAAATGAATTGACTCTCTGAGAGTGGGGTCAAGCCTCATATATTTTTTCAAGCTCCAGATAATTTTATGCTATCAGACTCCAAAGATTGGGACCCACAGCTCCAAGGACACCATCCTGGCTGAATGTCCTTCCTGTGGTCTTGCTTTCTTTCCAGGCTCATCATCATGTAGATTACACTAACTAGGCATTTTTGCTAGAAACTGGAGCACATATAAAGCAGAATAGGACACAGACCCTGCTCTTGATAAACTCAAGCAATATTTATAGACAGATAAACATAATTCCAATACAACATGACTAGTCAAGTAGTAGACAAGGTATGCAATGTTACAGGATAGGAATACGAGCTTGAGCAATCTTCACAGAGGCACTAATATTAGCTTTGTGTTTGGTCTTAAAGAAGAAAAGAAATTTTCTTTGATGAGAAGAGGAGGAGAAAAGCTGAGAGCAAAGAAGAAGAGTAAGCGAATTTTAAGCAGAAGGAATAACATGAAAGAAAAGGTGAGAGCCAGGCTGCAGAGTACGGCCTCCCAGCCAATACCAGCTTCCTTACCCCTCATCTGGATCTTCATAACCTGCTCTCATTCTCACTGATCTTTCCTTCTCTCTTACTACTCCAGCCCCAAGGAGCCCTCCACTCTCCACTGGCCATTTATAGTGCTCTGAAAGGGCATATGTATCCTGCTCTAAAAGATTTTGGGGGGAAATGTACACTTGAGGACAGAATGTCACGAGGGGAAAATAACTGTCCAATAAAGACCAAAAGATTCCATTATCCTGGATGTTTTCCTAGTTCCTCTTTAAAACCAAAACAAAAATAAAAACTTACCCTTATGCCACAGCTGCAGGACAAGTAACAAAATCAACTGCATTTAATATGCAAGAGCTGTGGCTTGCTGCTATCCCAGCAATAAAGAACTTTCCAGGGAATTGTAATTAATGGATATATTCATTCCACGAAAAATTATTGAACATCTACTACATCCCTTAACCATTTCCTGCCTATTGCATGGATTAAATAATCATATTAATTTTAGATCAATTATTGGACTGGGGTGTACGTGGTGGAGTAGATAATGTTTCCCATACTAATTTGAAAACTTTTTTTTTAATGGAGCGTCTTGAGATACTCTTATTCCACGGAACACACTTTGGAAATGCTGATTCAGTCCTGGACTTCTATCATTCATCTAATCATCCAGCCTCTATTTGAATATCCACACGGATAGCTCATATCATCAGAGGAACTTACTTCACGGCCAGAAAGCATTGATCATTACTGTTACAAAGTTGCTGTTATGGGTAGTGTTGGTTGTAATAATAATAATGATAATTCTGATCCAAACTCTGCCACCTTTAATCATCTTTTCCTTTGTCCTAGTTCTGCCTCTACAGAACCTTGAAGAATTAGTAAAAAGCAAGATTTGGTTATGAATGTAATGCCTAAATTAGACAGACTGAAACAGTGAAGAAACCAGATATTTCACATTCAAACTGAAGCTGGAAAATCAATGCTTTATTTCTCTTTGCATTATGACATTCAAAACCGACTTATTTTTTAAATGCATCAGATACAGTTGTTTAGCGGTGTGCTATGCAAGTGTGGCACGTCAAGGAGCTGACCACTGCTGCCTGAAATTCGGAATCTGTTTTCCATAAGCTAAGGGTGAGTGGTCACTGTCTAGCCATAAAGATTGATCTCTAAGAATGTTAAGAGACATCTTCGAATTCTGTTTCCTGAGAAGAAATCATGGTTTTACATTTGGTCTAAAAACAGACCCTTCCAACAAATATATTAACATCATTAGAACAAAGCACAAACTGACATCTTTCCTTGGAGACTGGAACTGAGCTATAGATATGAAACTCATACTAACAGCCTGAGAAATGCAACTTGCAGCTTCCAGTCATTACTGGTCAAACGGAATTTAATATGTACTTGATGAGTATCTCAAGAGGAGGAAAATGCACCCTCATTTTGCAGCCTTTATCTGCATTGCTCCTGAATCACCCCAGCTTTTTCCTCCCTTAATAATTAAGCAATTCTCTAGCCTTTCAGGATTTTGCTGTACATATCTTTTTGGCTATCTAATTAACACTGTGATTTTTGTTCTACATATGTTGCATAATAGTTGATTCTGTCCTATTCTTATAAAACATATTAAGCTTAATAAATATATTTATGAGAATTACTTTGTATAGTCCTTATGCAATCAGCCATGCTGGGTATGATGGCCCAAGACGATGAAAACCCATTGACTTTTTGTAGCAAATTAGTCTACCACCTAATCGGTGAACCCTGCTAAGCTTTTGAATTATGACAAGAACCAGCAGCTCAGTTAGAACACTCAAATGAATTATATCAATTCATAAACTTGTTCATGTCCAGATTTCATTAGCCACACATTAACAGCATTTTATGTTTATTACTGCTCTGACATAATCTATAAATAACTGAAATGCTAATCATAGTGTTCTGCCGGGCATCATCATTTAATCATAAAGAGATACATTATTATAAACTATAATAGATAATAACAAGTCTGGGTCAATGGCCGCATATTAAAAGATCACAATTATATCCTATAAGGGTATGTACCTCATACATTTGGTGACACATAGGTCCATATCTAATCACTTGCAAATGTTTCCCCTCTGACATACTTATAGTACAAGGTGACACAATTAAGAAAATATGCTTGTAAAACAGTACAATCCTTGAACATCAAAGTAAACAGAGAACAATTAATAGTGGGAGAAAACATCTTCTTGCCAATGCCAATTCAATTAACTCTTTATTGGCAGGTTTGTTTTTCAGCAGAAAGGGAATTCATGTTCCTAAAGAAGGAAAAAAAAAGATTTGCAGCTTATCAAAATGTAACTAGAAAAGCTATTAAATAAAAGCTAAATTCAGTTACAATTGAGTTAAAATTGTAAAACAAAGCCTAACTACTGATTAGATCTTCTCTAAGTCCTATTAATGGTTTATTGCAAACTGTAACACAGTAATCTTATATTACATTATAAAATAATTTCATGTGAGAGTATTCACACTTCCTTGCAAGAGGTAATAACTTTCAAACTCAGCAAAGCTACCAATTTGGAATAGATGGCCTTGCTCTCATTGTTCATGCCATGATGCTGTCATCACTGTCGTGTTTTCACTAGTTGATGACAGAGCACTGATCAAGTTTGGATATTGATTTAACAAGATGATGGGGTCATTACCTTTGCAGCTTATGTGATTCCCATGTTTTTGCTCCAGGAAAATATCCTGATGAAATACCAGCTGCTACACAAAAAAAAATTTCTAAAATGGATTATAAGCAGAAAGAGTTTTGAATGAGAAATGAGGCTGACCCAGAGTCTAAGAATTAATGACAGATTATTAAACTAAAGTATTTTATACTGAGAATTAGCCACTAATTTAAAGCCTTAGTTGAACAGGACGCTGAGATGGAGTCTGTCATTGCAAGCACTTGCACCTCAGAGCTCAGGGTGAATCGAGGGAGATAAAGAAAGGAATGTAAAACACTATGGAAACCAACCTCTGGAGACTTAATATTCTGATCAGCTCACCTCCGAACATCTGGCTCTTAAATGTTCAAGCACAAAAACAAGAGAGCTAATGAAAGCAGCACATATTATCTCTCCCATCAATGTACCTCACAAACACCTGCTAAAATTAAAACAAATTGAATCTTGATTGCTGATTAAGTACCCCTTCTTTAGCTAGATATTCTGTCATTATTTGCCCTGGCGCACAATGCATAAACTGATGAATGGCGAGTGGTGGGCTGCAACAGCAAAGGTGGATAAAAGGCGATTCAAAGTAGATGAATATAAATGGTAGCAGATTAACTTTGTGTACTCTAACCCAGCAAAAAAGTGAGTTTTCACCCCCACCCCCCCCTGCAAGAATTAAAGTGATAAAACAACATTTAAAATAGAAAGGTGAGCCTGTGCATTATAATACACTCCTCCCTCCAGCGAAGTTCCTTGTCAGGCAGGCCTTGCTGCATTTAATTTACTCACCACAGCTTGGTGACTGAGCTTAAGAAGTACTCTTGACCTGTATTACTGACTGCTTTTATTCAGTTTCTTAGCTGCTGCAAACGCTTTTTTTTTTCTTGGATTTGCAAACCTTTCCAGACACAGGCTGGTAATGTCAAAAACAGAACCTTCCAGACACATTTGGTTTGTCCATATCTGAAACAAATACTTGGACTGTGGTTAACAAAAAAAAAAAAAAAAAGGTTACACAATTTACTGCCAATAAACCAAGAGACTATTCAGCGTGCAAACTTCAGTTAGAATAAAAATACCCATTCGAGTTTTCATCACACATATATAAATACCTTCCTATGCGAACACTGATGACAGATGTGTGGCTAATCTACCATGTTAACTTCATTTGAAAAATTGTGGTTTTGTTCAAACTTTATTAGCTAAACTCAAATTGATCCTGATAAGTTTTAACTCAATATTTTACCTGGTTCAAGTATATTTTCAGAATTCATACAACTCAACAGCTCCCCTTTATTTGCAACACATTCACATAAATTTCCTGTGAAAATAATCAACTTGTATTTGTTTCAATGTCTTTTGATTAAAACAAACAAAAAGAGAGGGGTGAGAGAGAAGTAACAGTGTGTAAATCCTTCTTAACACCACAACCTACACAACCTGGTTTTATTTATTTATTTATTTGTTTATTTATTTGACTAACACAATAAGGTCACAACAGCACATATGTGTGGCATATGCATTTCATCATTAGTGATTATGCTCTATCCAAAAAGTAGCTTCAAAATGACAGGTTACTCCAAAATCTCCTATAGGGCATTAAAACAAAAGGAAAGAAATGTCCATGAATCACTTATTGTTCCTTGACTTTTTTTCTTATTGCTTTCTAAATTATTTAAATATACTATTAGGCATCATATTGGAAAAAACAGATGTTTTCTAATTATGAACTGATTTTACAGTGTGATGGTGTCACATATTTAAATTACAAATACACATTTTTAGCATTCCAGCTGTGCTTTACAAGAGTTTAATTTGTTTCTTCTGATATGTCACATTGCACCTGCCTTTTTAAAACTCCTGTAAGTGTAAAACATTACTCAAACACAATTATTAAGACATGTTGAAGAATTCTAAAGATTCTGAACAGCTTATAGAAGATGAATTTTATATAAAGATTCAATAATGAATCCACCAAATGTGTATTTGGAGTAACATTTACAAATATTTTTAGAGGAATATGAATTTGGACTGATGATTTGTGTGTGTGTGTGTGTGTGTGTGTGTGTGTGTGTGTGTGTGTATGGATGTATGGCAGTATATAGAATACAATTTTATTTTTATAGCATCTTTCATATTAACTATATCTTTAAGGACAATCATACAAACTTGAGTTTAAAATACTTGCTGTGTATTAACAACATGAAAATAAAAATTCAGCAACTATTAAGAACTTAAAGAGGACTTTTATTGGATAGAAAGTAAGAAGGTACTGTGCCCAAAGATTGAACTTGGTTAAATTACTATTCCTTCTCTTTTTAAGGATAACTCTATTACATAAGCAGATTGCTCAATCATTTCAGAAAACAAAAATTCTAAAAACTGAAAATTTAAATTAATTTGAGTTGTCCTACAAAATCAATGACCAAAGAGTCAACAGTAATGGACCCATTTTTGCTAGATCGTCTTTATCTCATTGTGAGGTAAGGTTTCTTAAGAGTGCTTGAGGTCTGTGAGAAATACTTGATCCACACAAAGTTCAATGACATCCCAGGGCTTAAACTGTCATGCAATGAATGTTAAAACAAATAAATTCACATACATATGCGAATGAAGATATATCCATAGGCAAAAGCACCAACAACAAAATAGGTCTCATGTGGGAGGAAGAACTATTCCTCTACCCTCTAGGTTCTCCTGGCTGGTCTAAGAATTAAATTGACATGAGACAGAATAACAGGAGAAAATCAAACAAAGCTTAAGAGCATGTATACACGGGAAAAACCCAGGAAGACTGAGAAACTTGCCAAAATGGTGGAAGCCACTACCTTAAATACCCTCTTCAGCTAAGGACAAAGGAGGATGTTGGGGGTAGTGGTTTGGGACGTCAAAGGGGAGGAAGCCAATTTACATGCAGAAGGAAAAGCAAATATTTGATAAACAAATGTTGACCATGCCCTGCAACGACAATGAGACAGGGAGAAGACTTTGATTAAAAGGCCCTTGTTAGGTTCCTCCCTGTCTATCACACCTACTTTATTTTATACTATACTTATCTTATTAGCTCCTTCCTGGAACAGGCCTTCTATCTTAAATTCTTTTAGGCAGTTAGGGGGAAGATCAAAGTTTCTTTCAGAGTCTTTTCTTCTTAAAAATAATCGAGCCAAAGAGATACATTTTGGGGTGGCAAATTCTGATCCCCCACAGTCTTAATATGAGATGTTATTTAAAAAAATGGAAATGGACTATATACTTTATTTCTGGAATCCACAGAAATATTTAAAACCTGAAAATAAAAATTCAGAGAAATCTATATATGAAATCTACATATAAAATTAACATATAAGGGATATTTCTTTTACACTTACTAACATCAAGAGGTGCTTATTTCTTGGTATGCTCCCTAAAAATACCAATTACTATTTCAGAAATGTATATTCATATTAAAAGTGACTATGAGAGAATAGCTCAAGAGGAAATAAATGAGATGCAAGTTATTCACTCAATCTTGTTGTTTCAAAATAATAAGAAGCTTCTCCTCAACACTATTTTGAAGAATTGACATGTTTAAATGATAGTGAGGGGTGTTTTTTTTCCCCTTTTTCTATTTTCACAGTAATGGCTGAAAATAAACCATTTATAACCCTTTCAAATCTTAATATGGTTAAATGATTTATTTCTGTAAAAACTGATTTCACTGTCCTCAGAATAAAATATTCAAGACAAAGCCAATAAGAATGTATACACTGTGGAACTGGACACCCCCCCTCCCACCTCAGTGTGAGTAGCTAACATAATGGTGAATTGACTTTTTTTAAAGAGAAGTCTGAAGATTAAATGAGGATGGTAAAAGTATTACGGTAATAAATTTTACTAGCAAACAAATAAAATCACATTGTAAAACCTTTCCAAAAAAAGAGGCTTTAACTGCAATGCATAATCATATATAAAAACCTAAAATGGAAATTTTTATCCATTAAGTGTGAACAAGCTAATTCAGAATAAATGGGAGGGCATTTGGAACGATAAAGTGTTCAGCCAGCTCTCTTATTGAACAAAGGCCTTATTTTAATCATAAGGTTATTGACTGCAAAGCAAAGTGTTTCTGCCAAATACAGAACTTTCAGAATGACTCATCCATAAGTCTTATTTTCCATAGGCTTAAATGGTCTGTCACAGCCCAAGACTGCCTATCTTGACCAGACTTCCTTTCTTGAGTCTCCTGCACGATCCGCCCTGCTCTCTGGGCTCAGCTCTCTGGGTGAGCCCTGAGCAGTCCTTCTAGCCCTTAGTGTCCTTCAACCTTAACAAAGCCCCTGAGCTCCAGAGAGCCACCTGTGTTAGCAGACAGGTAAAATGAGGGTGACATGCCCCTAGGTGCTTTGGTTCTGGTCAACAACGCTTATCTATACACCACTCCCGAAATCTTCTTTCTAGCTCTGGATTTGACTTCATGTTTCCCACCATATAAGTGTAGTCATCTCGAGGTTGGAAGACACTAAGGTGCCTTTAGATTACTACCAAGCCGGGAGTAGAAATCTCCCTGGGGAATAAGAAGAGGGAGACTCAGAGGAAGGGGCCCAATGGTGCTTTCAAAAAGAGTCCTAGGCTAGAGCGGTACAACAGCAGGCAATATTTAATTCTTTCTGAAACTGACAACCAACACCACATTTAATCTGCCATAAAATGACAGTGACAGACCTCAATCTAAGTAGGAAAGTCTTCTGCAGTGGCAGAAGCAGCTGCTCTATTCTGAACAGGGACTTGAATGTGAATTCAAAAGCTGCATGCATGAATGAGAGATATCTTTAAAAATGGCTCCCACGGGATGCTCAAAACCTGAGAGTCTCACGACAGTTTTCCTGAAATGTTATTCTCAACACACAGCTAGACCTCAAGGAACAGATTATTTAATTCAGGCAATAAGCGGGTTAATAAACAGAATTGCAAAGATCTTCTAAATATCATCAGCTCACCCAAACTCCCAGATCCTTGGCTTCTTCACACTCCCTGCCAATTCACCTTTAGTCATTCCTTTTATTTATTATGCATAATAAGTCCTCTAGATTCTCTAACAAGAACACAATAATTGTATCCAATATTCTCACATGAATGATGGTGAGGCCACCACCCTTGGATCTTCAGAGAAGCCTTGGTTCTGATCCTTTACTGACTACTTTATATTGAAGATGTACTTACTTGCTGCTCACTGTTTTGCCTGCAGCCTGTGGGGCACTTCTCTTTATGAATCACACTTTGCATGCTTCTGTGTTAAGATAGGGGTTATTCGGGGGCTTCTGATCTCACCTTTCCCTTCACACTCTTGAAACACAGGGAAAAGAAGGGTGAGTTGCAACAGCAGGAGAAATTAGATATAATAATAAATAATCTGATATATTCCAGGAGAAATTTCAGGTAATCAAAGAATGGATGGAACCCTGAGATAAGACAGGAAGGTTAGAGGAAAAAAGCTTGGGGGTTTCCACTCACCTCTATTGTGCACCTCTTTCCAGCAACATCGTGACCTGCTGACTATAGAACCAGAAACTGAGCAGAAGCTGCTTTATGAGATTATCAGAGCTAATCCATCTGCACTGTGCCACCCCATTCTCAACCCCTGTCAGTCCCTCCTGATGTATGTTCCTTCCATAGGCTGCAACTCTAGAAAGGCATCATACGAAGGGGTGGAGCAGACAGTGACATATTCAATCTGAGATACAAGTGTCTGAATCAAGAAAAAGCCCTGAAAGAGATGCTGTTTGGACATTACAGATTTTTTGTATTACTTCTGGAATGAGAAAATCTGAATGATACTTAAAATTATTCAAATTGAGATGACCAAAACAGAATAGAAAATTCCTCCCTAGTTCAAAAGAATGTCACAGATAAATGATTGCTTGACACTGGACATTTGGCCATCACCTTAAGATTTGAGAGGAATTCTAATAACAAGGAAAACAGTGAGGTGTTCCAAAAGGAATCCACCAACCTGATATGGTATATTCACAAAATCCAGCCTGGACAGATCACACCCTACTCTTGGATAAGCAAACCAACCAAAAACAGTTTAGCAAAAGATTCTCCAACACAAAATTGGAGGATGATAGCAAACAAGAAGCAGAGAAAAAGCACAAAAAAGGCTTTTTCCTTAACTAAAGGGGAAAAAAAGCATTTCCTTAGTGTTCTCATTAAGATTTAAAAAACTTGTCCCAAAAGCAAGAGATGAATGATAAAAAGATCAAGAAATAGATTGGTTTCAAAAGAGAATTAGTTGAGATGCATGTATAGGTGATAAAAAAGTTGAATGAATTAAGAAAAGATCGAAAGGGATCCCGGATTCTATTATTACAAGTGAATCTGCATTAAAGAAGCAATGCACAGACTATGCAAAAATAATATGGCCAGGGACGTCTAAGTCAATACCAGATACATTTCCAGAGGGTAGAGAGAAAGGACAGCAACAGAAAACAATGAGTCCCAAGACAAAGACTATAGAAAGACAGAATGGAGAGCGCAACTATGGACAACTGTAAAGAAAAGGGGAGGAGTGTATAAAAATATAGCAATAATCTATTTGTATCTGAAAAGAAATATAGGGTACTTACAAAGAAGTAAAAAAGTCAAGCTGGTCTTACACTTCAGTTGGGCTTCATTAATACTAGGTGACAATGAAACAATGTCTACATAATTTTGTGGGGAAAAGTTTGTGACTCAAGAATTCTATATACAAATAATTGTGTATACCTACAACGGTAATTAAAAGATATTCTCAGATACACAAAGGCTCAGAAAGTATATCTTGGGCCGGCCCCGTGGTTTAGTCGTTAAGTGCACACACTCCGCTACGGGCGGCCCGGGTTCGGATCCCGGGCGCGCACCCACGCACCTCTTCTCCACCATGCTGAGGCCGCGTCCCACATACAGCAACTAGAAGGATATGCAACTATCTACTGGGGCTTTGGAGAAAAAAAGGAGGAGGATTGGCAATAGATGTTAGCTCAGAGCTGGTCTTCCTCAGCAAAAAGAGGAGGATTAGCATGGATGTTAGCTCAGGGCTGATATTCCTCACAAAAAAAAAAAAAGGAAAGTATATCTTCCACGCCCTCAAATTACTCAAAGGTATATTTAAGCTAAGAGAGAATACTCAAAAATTTTAAACATGAAAATAGCAAAGTATTACTATAAAATGAATGATAGTAAATAAATAAAATATTAAATCTAAAATTTTAAAACATTATTATTAAGATGAGCTAATATTTTTAAAACAGTTCTTGCAAGAGAAGCATAATGTTTAAAAAAATCATTGTTTAACATTTATCATCTAGATCTAACACCCTAGAATGTATTAACACAAACTTGGAAGTGATTTAAAGAAAAGAAAGTAGTAAAATAAGGCAATTTCCTCATCTTACGTAGTGGTTAACCAAAAGCAGTGTTTTCTTCATGCTGGTAATTAGAGAAATACAGGCTTAAGAAGTTTTATTCTAACGTAAAGGTAGTTACTAGTGTTAAAAACAAATATATACCTAAAGCAATCTACAGATTCAATGCAATCTCAATCAGAATCCCAATGACATTCTTCACAGAAATAGAAGAAAGAATCCTAAAATTTGTATTGAACAACAAAAGACCCCTAATAGCCAAAGCAATCCTGAGAAAAAAGAACAAAGTAGAAGGTACCACACTCTCTGAATTCAAAATACCCTACAAAGCTATAATAATCAAAACAGCATGATACTGGCACAAAAGCAGGCACAAAGATCAATGGAACAGAATTGAGAGCCCAAAAATAAAACCACACACTTATGGACAGCTAATCTTTGACAAAGGAGCCAAGAACATACCATGGAGAAAGGAAATTCTCTTCAATAAACCGTGTTGGGAAAACTGGACAGCCACATGCTAAAAAATGAAAGTAGACCATTATCTTACACCATAACAAAAATTAACTCAAAATGGATTAAAGAGTTGAATGTAAGACCTGAAAACATAAAACTCCTAGAAAAAAATATAGGCAGTACACTCTTGGACATCAGTCTTAGCAGTATCTTTTTGAATACCATGTCTACTCAGGCAAAGGAAACAAAAGAAAAAATAAACAAATGAGACTACATCAAACTAAAATTCTTTTGCAAGGCAAAGGAAACCATCAACAGAAGGAAAAGACAACCCACTAACCGGGAGAAAATATTTGCAAATCATATGTCCAACAAGTGGTTAATTTCCAAGATATATAAAGAACTCATATAACTCAACAACAAAAAAATGAACAACCCGATCAAAAAATGGGCGGAGGATATGAACAGACATTTTTCCAAAGAAGATATACAGATGGCCAACAGGGATGTGAAAAGATGTTCAACATCACTAATTATTAGGGAAATACAAATCAAAACTACAATGAGATATCACCTCACACCCATCAGAATGGCTACAATTAACATAATAAGAAATAACAAGTGTCGGAGAGGATGTGGAGAAAAGGAAACCCTCATATACTGCTGGTGGGAATGCAAACTGGTGCAGCCACTATGGAAAATGGTATGGAGATTTCTCAAAAAATTAAAAATAGAAATATCATATAATTGAGCTATTTCACTACTGGGTATTTATCCAAAGAACATGAAATCAATAATTCAAAAATATATATGCACCCCTATGTTCATAACAGCATTATTCACAATAGCCAAGACATGGAAGTAACCCAAGTGCCCATGAACAGATGAATGGGTAAGGAAGATGTGGTATATGTATACAATGAAATACTACTCAGCCACAAAAAGGACAAAAGTGTGACCTTTGCGACAATGTGGATGGACCTTGAGGGTATTATGCTAAGCAAAATAAGTCAGACAGAGAAAGACAAGTACCATATAATTTCACTCAGAGGTACACGATAAACAAACAAACACATAGATAACGAGAACAGATTGGTGGTTACCAGAAGGGAAGGGGGTATGGAACAGGGCAAAAGGAGTACCTATGTAGGGTGACAGATACAAACTAGACTATTGGTGGTGAACATAATGCAGACTATAAAGAAACTGAAATACGATATTGTACATCTGAAATTTACACAATAAGACAATATGCCCTCAATAAAATAATTTTTAAAAAATTAAAAACAAAAACCAAAAAACAAATGTATACTTTATAATTAATGTAGGGAAAAAGAGCAAACAGAAGGAAGAAAGGATGGAAGGATAGAACAAAGAAAATAAGAAATTTAATCTATAAAGCAACAGAGAAAAAAGCAATACAAAGCATAACAATGTTTCAAACAAATGTAAGAAATAATATCAAATATATCAATATGACACAGAATATTAATACTTAGAACTATTTTTAAAAGCAAATAAAATATTGAGTTTGGGATAAATCATTTTGGATGTATGCTGCTAATAGAAACGTGGCTAATACAGATGGATAAAGACAGATTAAAAAGAAAAGGATATCCTTCTGAACCAGGTCTAGTGGGTCAAGTTCGGCGCTCTCACTGCTTCGGCAGCCTGGATTTGCTTCCCAGGCATGAAACCACACCACCCATCTGTCAGTTGCCATGCTGTGGCAGCTGCTCACATAGTAGAACTAGAAGGACTCACAACTAGGATATACAATCATGTAGTGGGGCTTTGAGGAGAGGAAAAAAAAAGAAAAAGAGGAAGATTGGCAACAGACGGTAGCTCAGGGTGAATCTTCCCCTGCAAAAAAAAAAAAGAGAGAGAGAGAGAGAAAAGGATATCCTTCAACATCATACAGTAACAATAAAAACAAAGGTGGGGGGGCTGGCCCGGTGGCACAAGCAGTTAAGTGCACGCGCTCTGCTGCGGTGGCCTGGGGTTCGCCGGTTCGGACCCCGGACACGCACTGACGCACTGCTTGGCAAGCCATGCTGTGGCGGCATCGCATATAAAGTAGAGGAAGGTGGGCATGGATGTTAGCCCGGGGCCAGTCTTCCTCAGCAAAAAAAAGAGGAGGATTGGCAGATGTTAGCTCAGGGCTGATCTCCTCACCAAAAAAAAAAAAAACAAAGCTGGGGTCACAACTATAATATGAGACATAAAAGAATTAGAATTTAAAACTTAAATGAAACAAAAGGAATCATAACATAATATGTAAAACCTGCCGTGTAATTATGTCCAAAATGATTTATCCCAATCTCAATCTCAATAATAATAATAATACCAACAATTAAATTTTATGCTCTGAATAACAGAGTACCTAAGTTTATAAATGAAAAACTATTCACTGTCGTGGGAGACATTAAGCTAAATTGAAATAAAAAAGTAAGAGATTTAAAGAATTTAAGGAAATGGTGATAATAATCTACCATTTTTTGAACGCTTATTACGTGCCAGGCATTGTGCTAAGTTCTTTAACACGCAGCTCATTAGATCATAACAACTTCATAAGGTGGGTTTATGGTCCTGCTTACACATTGAGACAGAACAACCAAGACTTGCATAACTTGCTCAATTTCACATAACTGGTAGTGCCCAAGAGGCACTTCAGAGCTATGTCTGTCTCTTAGGGGAAACGAAAAGAAAGTTGTAGAAAATGGCCAAATATAAACTAAATATACAAAAATGAATCATTTTCTTCTATAGCTACAATAACAGAATAGAAAAAAAATGTTTCTCAAAGTTACAAGAAAAACATGAAGTTCTCCCCAGAGAGAACCGTAATAAAAAAATTCTCAGGAAAAAATACTCAGCATACCACAGATCTTCACTGAAAACCATAAAAGAATACATACATAGACCTATTGTGTCTCAGATACAGGAGACTGAATTTTGTAAGAATGTCAGTTCCTCCCTATTTCATGGGTTTAGTGTCATTACAATTAAAACCTCTGTTTTTTTTTTTTTAACTTGCCAAAATGATTTTAGAGTTCAGTTTAAAAAGAAATATAAGACTTTCTCTAGACTTATGCTGTGTGTCTGGTGAGAACAGAGAATAGATCTATCTTGCCTAGCATCCCTTGTCCAGAGGAGGAACTCCAAAATATTTATTGAATGAAAAATAGCTAAGAAAATTTTGAAAAATATTCTAACTAATGTTTCTAACTAAATGAAACTAATATTTCTAACATTCTAACTAATAAGTGAAAATTTGCCTCAATGAAGGTTAATAAATTTGATATAGAAAAAGGAATATAAAAAGTCTTTGATGGTTCCAAGGAAACAATTAGAAATAAAAACAACTTGTTTATGGGAATATTCATTCAAGGGTTATTAGTAATAGTAAAAAATGTGTCCCTACCTAATGATAATAGAGCAGTAAAATTAATTATATCATGTCCATATAAAGAATAATATACAGGCTTTTAATGTACTATTGAATATTTAACGGCTTTTATTCAGTTTATACTTTGTACAAATGCTCATAATCTAAGGGTAAAAGAAAAAGCAAAATGCAAGAGTATAAACAAATCAAGGCCTGATTTAAAAAAAAAAAAATAGATTTGAGAAGCACTGAAAAAAACACAGGAGAGAAATATATTAAAACATCAACAGTAGTTATATCTGGGTTGTGGAATTATTCATTACATTTTATTTTCTTATTTACACATTTCTAAAATTTTCATATTTTCTATACTGAGTTTACTTAACTCTTAGAATGAAAAAAATTAATCTTCTAAAGACTAGTTTATTCAAGGTAAAGAGCCAGATTACTGAAAGTGAAAATAAATCTGGCCTTACTTTCTATTTTGGTGTCTCCAAATTTCAGGGACTGTCAATTTCCATATGCTGTAAGATCCTAGGAAAAACCTGATTTTTCAATCTGTGGAACCAAAATAGGAACTTTCCCCAAAAGCACTGTTTTCTACAGTCTCTCTTACACTCTTCACCTGAGACTCAAAACACCGAATTGAAAATATTTGTGTTTTTAAAAAATGTGAACAACTTAAGATAATTTTTTTAAAACCTTTTCTCTCCGTGCTTGTGCAGTAGATATGATAAAGAAAGGTTTCATTGAGATAAAAAGGAGGAAATAATGTCCATGAAGCACACAGAGACATTAAAAAAATAGTAATCAGAACAAACAACTTCTCAACAACAGGATTATCAAAATGATGAAACGCTAATTAGCAATACAATGCTTGGAAAAGGGAGCAGCTTTTTAATGCGTTGATGCTCCATAATATTAAAAAAAAAAAAGGATACCCAAGAATTACAGCAAAGGCTTCTCATGGGTGTTTATTAACTAGAACATCATACCTTGACATTGAGAATTAAACTAAAGATCATTTCACCCATTAAACTGAATCACCTTTGGAAAATACCAGTGTTTGAGAAGAGAAACTGACAAAGTAAGTTTTCACTTCTTTCTGGAGTTTTTAGCAAGAGAATAAATAATTTGGATTATATATTCTAAATCCTTAGAAGAAAAGAGAAACGTGCTGATAGTCCCAATAAATGATTGGTAAGCTTTTAATACAACTTTGCTCATCTATGTATAACTATATCCTCATTTCAACACTTGGTGGACAAGTCTTGATGCCGATGAGTTCATTTTAGGAATATGTAACTTAATGAGTTGTTAGTTTTAAAATAGGAACATGCATCTTACTCACGAGTCTTTCATTTTTTTTTTTTTTGTGAGGAAGATCGGCCCTGTGCTAACATCTGCCAATCCTCCTCTTTTTTTGCTGAGGAAGACTGGCCCTGGGCTAACATCTGTGCCCATCTTCCTCTACTTTATATGGGACGCCGCCACAGCGCGGCTTAACAAGCGGTGCGTCGGTGTGCGCCCGGGATCCAAACCTGCGAACCCCGGGCCGCCGCAGCGGAGCGCGCGCACTTAACCGCTTGTGCCACTGAGCTGGCCCCCACGGGACTTTCATTTTTAATGGATAAGAGATGTAGTGGCTTTTGAAGTTTCCGGATAAGGAAGCCTGGGCCAATGCTTTTAGGGGCTGACTCTCGGTATGCACCCACATGAACAGAATTACCCTGGCAACCACCCTAATGGGATGGTCTACGATGGGAAATCTAATTTTCACTTAGCAGAGCTCTATAGATGTGGAAACCCTTAAATAACTTGGAGCCAATATTAACAACAATACCTTTTAAAAATAACAAAGTTATATGGTGTACTTCGAGTTTGCCATTACATGATCGCTGTGATTCTCACAGCAGCTCTGAGACATCAGCAGGGAAGGTATGATTCCTACTTTGCATTTGAGGTCACCAGAGCTCTGAGGAATCAGGCGTTTACAAGATCATACGGCTCAGACCATGAGGTAGGACTAGAACCTGGGTCTTGGGAAGCCTTTTGTAGGATTCTTTTCACTAAATCATGTGGGTTTTCAAGGAAACAAGTTTCCAAATAAGGCCCCTCCTACTCTCCCTTGGGTAGCTTTAATAAACTCAGTGTAAAACAAACAACAAATTGGCTGTTCCCAAGCAGATGGTGCTGCTCAGCTGCGGTTAAGCAAGGAGGCCTCCAACATGCCAAACTTTCACAAACATTACTTACTTACTATTTCATCATGCTGCTAGAGGCAGACAATTCACATTTGGGTCCTTATTATCATAGCACGGGCCACAGCCCTGCCAACTGCCCTGCTGGATCAGACCAGCTCACGTGTGGAAGGGGAGGTGTGGGAAGTGGCTAGAGACACAGCACTGCCAGCAAGTCCAGCCTCAAAGGCAAACTCTCAAATCCAGATAGAATGGAAAAAGGCAATGCGGACCAACCACCAGTGGTATGTGGCAAATAGGTTATAGCTGTGCCATAAGGTAATAATGGCTATAAAATTTTGTAAAAATACAAAATTTTTACTTGGAACTTTTTTGAAAATTCAATATTTAATATTTTCCCCAATGATTGCTTTTCTTTTTCTTACAAGAATTAAATGAAAAAGATAATGTAATTATTTTTTTTTTACCAAGCTCCAAATCCCTTCCTGATACCATGCAAATACTATTATATATTCTATATCCTGAGGTGAAAACCTTTGGAAAACACTGGCCTCGAGGCTACCCATCAGTCCTTATGATGGTGGAACAATTCAGTGGAGGAACCAGGGGGATTTGTGACATTCATTCATTTATGAAATGATTAAATACAAATTTATTGAGCATCTACTATGTGCCAGGCACCATTCTGGTGCTAAGATACAGCAACAACAAAACAAAGTGCTTAGTCTCCTGGAGTTTACATTCTGAGTAACGAAAATAGGGCAGTGAAAACATACACAAGTAATGCAGGGTGGCAGTAAGTACCAAGAATGAAAATACAGTGGGGTCAAAAATGAGAGAGTGATCGCCAGGGGGGCCATTTGAGATGGAGTCAATGGGGAAAGACCCCCTGAGGGAGACTGGCAGGGAGCAGAAAGTGCATAGTCCCCGAGGCCCCAGAATTTCTTGGTGGTTCAAAGAACAGCAAGAAGGCCAGGGTAGCTGGAGCTGAGAGAACAAAGGAGAACGTGTAGGGGATAAAATCAGATTATAGGAGATCCAGGCAGACAGTCAGCATAAGAAAAAATTGTAATCAGGCCGTAAGGAGCAACCTAAGCCAGACACTTCTGGTACAGCCCCAGGGGTCATAGCAACAGGTGAGCATCCCTGTCCACCTTAGACAGGCTTTTGTCTCTCCCTCCAACTGTGCCAGCATCTCCCAATTAGCCCTTCTGAGTCCATTTGTCGCCCACACAACCATATCCACCTGGGTGACTGCCACACCTCCAGTGGCTCCCCGCAAATCTGCACGGGAGAACGAAATCCTGACACCTATAGGCCCTTCGCAATAAGAAGCCATTCCACGCTCTGAGCCTGCTCTGCTCCTTTCTTCTGTATGCTAAATTCTAAAGACACTAGTTTATTTGCAGCTTCCAACCAGGCTATGCCTTCTCAAGCCTTCAGACAGACATACAGTTCTCCCTGCTGTGAAACCCTCTCCCCACCCACCCTGCGCCCTGCTCCTTGCTGTCTGCCAAATTCCTACTCATTCTTAAAGCCCCGCTTACCCACAACTCTGCTGGGAAGCTGCCACAAACCACTTCTGAAAAATTAGACCCTCTTTCCATAGCATTTACCTACTCACCTGCTTCTATTTTCTTCATCCAACCTTTAAAGATGGCCAAGTATGTGCCAGCGTCCTGGACTAAGGTAGAAAGACAAATAAAATATAGTTGTGTTCTAGAAGGATTTGTACTCTAGTCAGAAACAGATTGAAATTATTTTATATTATATTATTATTATATCAAATGCTGTAACATGAAGTGCCCTGGGAAGATGAACTCTCTTTTTCTTTTCTGC
Organism: Diceros bicornis minor; assembly: GCF_020826845.1. Classification (NCBI taxonomy): domain Eukaryota; kingdom Metazoa; phylum Chordata; class Mammalia; order Perissodactyla; family Rhinocerotidae; genus Diceros; species Diceros bicornis. Next base: position 28,241,351 of record NC_080751.1, read on the forward strand.
TAGGGAGGAGCAGGTTGTCAGGAAAAGCAGCAGAGGAGGAACACTCTGAGTTGGATCCTGAAAGGTGACTAGAGACTCAGCACATGAATGGGAAAGGGCAGGACACACATGGGAGGAAGCAGCAAGAATACAGGCTTGGAGATGTGCAAGTGTCTGGCCTCCAGGGGAAGAATAAGCAGTTGAGGATGGCGGAGCTCTGGTGGGGGGCAGCACCAGAGGAGACAGAAAAGGCAGGTGGCAACAGGTTCAGAAGGGCCAAGCGTTACTTAATAGGCAACCACAGTTGTCAGAGGTTTGCAACCTGGAAGTGACACCATCAGATGAGACTTTTAGAAACAAATAACTGGTGGCAACGTGCAGGATGAGGTGAAGGAAGAGGAGTGCTATAGCAGCATTTGCCCAAATTATACTGAAATTAAGCTTTTAAAGTTTTTTGTATTTTGCTTCATTTTCTCAAGAGCCATGATAGTGTTTCTGTGTACATAATAGTCACTCAATGTTTGTTAAATGAAGCAAGTGAACGTATGAATGACTGAATGAATACATATATCCCACAGGAAGCTTTTTTTTTTTTTTTTTGTGAGGAATATCAGCCCTGAGCTAACATCCATGCCAATCCTCCTCTTTTTGCTGAGGAAGACTGGCCCTGGGCTAACATCCGTGCCCATCTTCCTCCACTTTATATGGGACGCCGCCACAGCGTGGCCTGAAAAGCGGTGCATCGGTGCACGCCCGGATCCAAACCGACGAACCCCGGGCCACCAGCAGCGGAGCGCGCACACTTAACTGATCCGGCGCAGCCCCTGGGAACTTTTTTTTTAATTTAGAAAAATCTAATCCAGTAATCAAGTTTCCTGAAACTGTGGTGTCAGCATGATGTTGAAATAACTGATCTCGCCTCATTGTGGAATCAGGTGTTCCACATAACTAGTTTTTCAAATAGCTTAAGTGTTCATGTCCTAACACCAAAAAGTACGTTTTTTAATTTCAATGGAATTCTTTCAAGACACATTGCTTTCTTACTTCCTTAAGTTGAAGCCACAGAACTTAATTTGATTTTTTCTTAGAAGACCCAAGCTCATGGACATTCACTGCAGCACACTGAGGTAGCATGGCAAAACAGAATGACATCATGGCTCAGGAGTCAGAAAGATGAGTGAAAAATTCTGAAACTGCCACTTCCAAGCTGTGGTGGTTTTGTCAATTCACATCTCAGCTTGAATTGGCTCATCTGTAGAATGGGAACATTGATACCTAAATTGCAGAATTAAATTAGATGATTATGGAAAAGCACCTGACACATAGTAGGTGCTCCAGAGACTATATTTCCCAATATTAATGCAGTTAGGAATTTTTCAGGTTTATGTTTTCCCCAAATATCAGGCTATCAACTATCATTTCTGATGTCATTTGTCTGCATCTAACAGATCCTTCTTTTCTCAATCCTCCTTCTAATAGGCTATTTTAATTTTCTTTAGTTATTACCAGATCATATATGCGCCTTAATAAGCGTAGATACAGCAATGAGTCTCTGAAGGAAGAAAGGCCCAGGAAGATCACTGTTTGGGTGAAAAAGTTTTGTGAAAGCCAGCAGGAGTGCTCAGAAGCCTAGCTTGTTTACTTCCCAATTCCAAATTGTATCCTAAATGTTAGCAACACCACAAGACTGTCTTCCTCAGAATACCTGAGATGTGATTATGCAGAAAGTAGAAAGACACAACACTAGATTGTTTGGAGCAAATTATCTGTTCATAAAGGTACAAATTGTTTGAGGCAAAAAAAAAAAAATTCAATAACAATTTAAAATGAATACTAAAATTTGAGGTGAGGAAAAATGATATGAGAAACTAGAGGGAAGAACCAAGCTCCAAGACTATGATAAAAGACAACAGTCACTGAGTAGGTAAAGGAAAAATCAAGTTTACTGGAAGTAATTTAGTGACTACTTATGGAATTACAATTAAGGTGACAAAAATCCCAGAATTTGTAAGGCAAATGTAAATATAAATATAAATCAATTACTGGCTTATTATTTCATTAAATTGAAGATGGAAAGGACCAATTCTTGAGTCACAGTGTTTGCCTCCTGGGGTCCTAGATAGCTTTCCCTGTCAAATTAAAATAAAAAAGATAAATAAACATGAGAAATTAAGAATGTCGAAGTGTATGAAGGGAAAAGGAAAGAAGAGGGAAAATGATGTTTCACAATTATTATCCAGGCTAAGAGAAACAAAATTACTTGATCATAAATTCAAGATAATCTGGTTTTCTTTATGAGTTCCCATTTTATTAATGAAAGGAAGGTAACACCTTATTGTACCCAGGTGAATTAAAATGCCTATTTGAAGAAGCAATCCTCCATAGGGGTCTTTAATAGAATCTGTGAATGGTTCTAGAGCCAGATAATTTAGCTGTAAAAAGGCAATATTAATATTAACCTTTCCGTGTGCACAGACCTACCTTGAGGGGCATAGGGACAGGGAAATGTTAACAGAATGAACCAGACACATCATTTCTTTTTTTAAAAAATCTGAACTATTTCAGGGGCAAAAATTGGATAAACCTCTTCTACAAAATTGCTTGCAATGTGCACTGTTAATTCTTTATGCCTCTTGCTCCTAACAACACTGGCCAGCAATTCAGCACTTTCAGTGCAGCTCATATTATTTCCTGACTTTGTATTCAGGGTGTATGACTTGTAAGAAGTCTAATAGCAAAGCATTTAATCGAAATAAATGTAATAGAAAACGAACTTCCAAATGCAGAACAGTCTCAACAGGAGCCATGACAACACATTTCCAAATTAGAGGCAGGTGCTCAGTAGGGTCCCTGGAGAATATGACTTAATAAAATAAAAACAGACAATTCTAGAGAAGAGGCAAATGTACTTTAATTGAGCAACTGGTCAGTTGGTGAGAAATATAGATATAATAACAAATGGTTCATCTCTTTGCTCCAGACGTGCAGTTAGTTTTTAATGGAAATGCCAATACATTTCACTCTTGCTCTTTATAACTCCCATCACCAATACCATATCTGCCCTCATCACCATCTTCCAGATTACTGCAAACCTCCTAGCATTGCTATCTCCAAACCCTTTCAATGCATCCTAGGTAGCCCAGCTGGATTTCTCTTCCTAGTGCCCCACTCTGTCCATGTCACTTTCCCACTCAAACACCTTCAACTACTCACCATTACTTACTCAACTCCTAGTTGAACTTCTGAGAGCTGCCATATATGATCTTTCACCATAAGGACTCAATCCACATTTCCAGCCTTCTAACTCATTAATCCTCAAACATGGATTCCTCTGGATTGTATGATTTGCTACTACCCAAATGTCTCCATGTTCTTCATACTCCAGTCACATTTTCCCAACATCTAGATTTTCTTTTTTATCCAAATCTCCACATATTACAATCCTACTAGTTCTTCAAGTCCTAATTCAAATGCCACCACTTCCACGATGCTTCCCCCTAATTATTCCACAAAGAATTAGGCTCTCCTAACCATCATAGCTTTTTTTTGGATAGTTATCAAATTTCATCTTATACTACAATTATTTATATATATATCTTATTTCCTTCCCTCCCACTCCACTAAGCCAAGTTCTTAGAAGAAGCAGTTTAGCCTAGTTGGAAAAAAACAGGCTATTCTGTCCAACAAAGTGAAGTGTGATACCAAGATCTTTTACCAACTAGCTGTACAAAGTTAAGCAAGAAATCACCTTTCCTAAATTGCTCAACTATAAAATGCTTGAAAATTGTGCCTGCCTTATTTCATGCTATAAGGATGAATAACATTGTATGTAGTATTAGCACAATGCCAGGCATATACTAAGTGCTCAATAAATGATAGCTATTATTACTATGAAAGCGGACACTGCTCATTATCAGTCTCTGTGTTTGACAGAGCAAATAACAATTAGCATGCCTTGTGTATACTAGGTATTCAACAAATGTGTGTTGAATGAAAGAATTAATGAATGAGTATGTGGGGGAGGAAGAAATATTCCTCTACCCTTCTAGGTTCTTCTGGCTGGTCTAAGAATTAAATTGACATGAGACAGATTAATAGGAGAAAATCAAATTTAATTGCATACGTACAGGTACCCCACATACATGAGAGGTTCAGAAACAGAAAGGTAAAATGAGGTATATATGACATCTTGAGCTAAGGAATGGGATAGAGGCCTGAGGCTTCAGATAAGAGGAGGGTAATTCATAGGACAATAAGAAGAGCAGATGTTCACTTATTAGAGGTTTGTCCTGCCACACAGATAGGTCATAAAAAGTTATTTATGGTAATAACTCTTATTATGGGCGAGGCCCCCAATTTAAATTCTTTAAGGGAGAGGTAAAAGTTTCTCTTGAGCCCGCAGGGTCTGGATTGCCTTTAGCTCAAAATATTCCACATACCAAAGTGGCACATCTTGGGGAGGCCTGTTCTGAACCCCTTCAATTGAAAGACTCAAGGACTGTTTCTGATCCCACGAACACTCTCAAAAGTTAGCAGATGATTAGAAACCTGACTAGAGGTGGAATGTGGTCACCACATTCCTTTCCTTTGAAAACACCATTACCACGACCATCTTTAACCATGGGGAACTATAAGAGAAATCAGAAACTACAGTATCCAATCCAATGGAGTAATGTTAAGGTCCTGAATAATCCAGAAGAACAATCCATCCCAAAACATTTAAATTTGATGTTGCAATGTGGTTTTGATATTTGTATTTAATTTGGGAATAATTTATTATTTTAGCATTCACAAGCCATCTAATTTAATTGTTACAAATGACTCTCTGCTTACAACTATTTCCTCTTCCTTTCTCCCCAAGAGAAATAGCCTCCTCTCCCCCATAAATAGAAGCAAGCCACCTGCTTAATAGAAATTATTTTTTGCCGTGGATATTTACTTGGCTGTATATATTTTACAACCTCTCAATGTTGAGGGGAAGGTAATTGCAGCAGATTGCATTTTCCAGAAGTGATCACAGCAATATTCGAAGTCTTACATGCTCTTCCAGAATCTTGCCACTCCCCATGAAAAGGTGGAGTCTATTTCCCCTTCCCTTGAACTTGTTAGGATTATGACTGCTCAGACCAATAGAGTAGACAGAAGTGATGTCATATGACTGTCCAACTCAAAAGGACACAGCTTCTGTCCAGGTCTTTCTCAACAAGTTCTGAGCAAGCCCAGAACACATGGAGAGGTCACATGTAGGTGTTCTGGTCAATAGCCTCAGATAAGTTTCAGCCTACAGTCAGCATCAGTTGCCAGAAATGTGAGTGAGCCAACTTCCAATGATTCCAGCTCCCAGCTTTCAAGTCTTCCAGCTGCGGCCCCAGACATTGTGGAGCAGAGACAAGCTGTCCCCACTGTGCCCCGACTGAATTTCTGACCCACAGACTCAATAAGCCTAATAAACAATTATTTTATGCCAGTGAATTTGGGGATAATTTGTTATGCAGCCATAGTAACTGGAATGGTAATTAGGTACCTTGTTTTTTAAGTGTCCAGCTGGATTGTAGGTCTCATGAGTAGGGGAAAAATGAAAAGAAACAACAGATGAGTTTGAACAAGTTATTTTAAACCCTTAGCATGATTGATCAGCAAGTCAAAAATGTGGCAAGTCCATCCTGGGATAGTTAAAAGTTAGCTGTAACAACTAGAGACAAGAATGAGGTTTTGGTCTACATACTATTTACCGGGAAGCCAGAAAGAGACGAATGGACAACAGTAACCAACCCGGTAAGCTAGCAACATGTAGAGTTAATCCAGTGCCCGCAATAATTTAGCAACTATCTGAAAAAATCCGTTTTTCCCTTTCTGAGAGTTTTGAAATAAAGCTAGATAACGATTAGGGCTTTTCCCAATTTTCTCATTTCATTGTCTAGCATGAAGCTTCATTTTATTATAGCACATGAGAAATCTTGACTCTTAGCTAAAATCGGAGAATATTAGTGGTACACGCCCATCCTAAAAACTGCACAAGGGCCGGCCCCGTGGCTTAGCAGTTAAGTGTGTGTGCTCCGCTACTGGCGGCCCGGGTTCGGATCCTGGGCGCGCACTGATGCACGGCTTGTCCGGCCATGCTGAGGCGGCGTCCCACATACAGCAACTAGAGGGATGTGCAACTATGACGTACAACTATCTACTGGGGCTTTGGGGAGAAAAGAGGAAAAAAAAGGAGGAGGATTGGCAATAGATGTTAGCTCAGGGCCAGTCTTCCTCAGCAAAAAGAGGAGGATTGGCATGGATGTTAGTTCAGGGCTGATCTTCCCCACCAAAAAAAAAAAAAAAACTGCACACACTTCTGGATGGAACATTAAAGCCTTTTCTTTTCCCAGTTTCTATTTTCTGGTCCATAAAATATTATACCCATTCCATGGATCAGACAAGTGAAGGCCAGAGGAATTCAGTATCTTACCAACTTATACAGCTACTAGGAGCAGGAGAATAAAATTCAAGGTCACTTTCTTTTATTCCAAGTTCTTTCTCTAATGATACTACCTCTCAACAGAAGAATGAATGATAGTTACACTATGTAAATAAGAATGTGAACTTTCTTACTTTTCTAATAAAAAATTGGTCAATGTGAACTATTTCCTCTTCTCAAGGTATAGGGACTGTTACTTCCATCCCACAAATTTGCAACCAGGAAGGCAAAGGGAGGCTGCTATTGCTTTACAAAAAGGCTGAGAGAAGTTAGCCCTCTCTGCTTCCTATTCCCACAGGAAACCCGGTGGAGAACGTGCCATCTCTATACAGTTTGTGGAGTAGGGTTAAAATAAGTGGGGTGTTTTTTTTTGGTTTTGGTTTTTTCTTTATTTTCATCTATCTACCTGTATCAGTTTTGTCTGTCTACCTTGTTGCCTTGATTAGTTAAACCAGAATCTTCTATTTAGGCGCTAATATAGCTAATATTTTATTTGGTTTCTTGCATTCAAAAAAGAAAAAGAAGAGAAGAGAAAAGAAAGTCATCTGTGGTCTCTTGTTTTCCCAAGTCTTCATGAAGTTCATTAAGCCCTACTAACGTTTTCATTTACTTCTAGACAATATTTCTCCTTGCCTGGGAAGGGGAATACTTGCTGGCTTACTATAGGTTGAATATATACATAAAACCTGTAAATCACAAAGGATCTAAATACTTGCTACAGTTTTTCAACGCTCTAGAGTTGAATAGAAAGAAAGCTTTAATGGAAAGAGGAAAAAGAAACCACCATTTCAAGTAAATTAAAAGCAACCTCCAGACAAAGGACTATACCTGCAAAATAACTTTCCTTCTAGTATGAAATTTAGAATAGAGGAACAGAAGGAGCCCATTTCTAAAAGCAGCAGCTTCCAATCCATTCATTTACCACTCACTAAAATTCAAAAGTCAGTTCATTGTCGAATCCAGTCATTACGCCATAATATCAGGCTTTAACAAATTGAGATTTCTTTTATGTATTTGTTCCTCTATGCTGGATAAAAATAGCACTAGGTGAAAAAGCCATTCAGAAATTTAGAAGTAGACAGAATTGCTCAGGAACGTAAGCTTAGATTCTGATGATGCAAATGTATTTCAAGAAACTTCATTTCTGCACAAGATCTGTTTAACAATTCCTTAACAATCGAGCAATTACTGAAGTCTCGATACTCTTTGGATGTTCACCAAGTGAGTGAAAGTTGATTAAGCTGAAATTCGTGGCAAGTCTCCTGGTATGAAGAGCGGACGGCCTGATGCCCTTGTTAATTAGACAACCCACTGTGGAAAGGAACAATATGGTGCCAAAGCTGTGTGCTAAGTTCACGACTTTATCGTTAAGCCGCTGCACACTCCTCAAGCCCAACTAATACACAGGGAGGCTGAAATAGAGCTCTCTGCTCCTGAATCCCCCCACTCCTTGCCATCTAGCCTGAAGGTCCATTTTGAAACCTCAAAAGCCCACAAAGCTCTTTTGGGGCCGCGGGTGGGGTATTGGCAGGGTTGGAGCTAACCAGTAACCATACAGCATGGGTCTCTAAACGGCTCACCCTGCAACAGGCTCATGTAGATTTTGACAGGAACATTTTCAAAATTCCCCAGTGTGTGTGAAAAGCACACTGAAGCTGTAGGAGACATTCTTCCTGCTTCTTTAGACAAGGTCAAAACAGCCTGAAAATGCTCGGACAGTAGTTTGGAATGTGCTGTGAAAACCTTTTCGTACTAGTCAGATAACGTGTCAGTGATAATAACAACACAGGCTATTGTTTGCCAGCTGATTAACTCACTTCCTGGAAGGCACTGACCAGATTTTCTTTTCCTCTTAACCAAATAAATGAGTTAAGTGGTTTAAACACATTTGACCAGCAAATAATAAGACTACGTAATACTTTTGGTGAAAGAATTCCACTCCCTAAATTTAGCAGCTTTGTTTTTATTCTCAGAGGAAAGAGACATTGGGGGCGGGGAGGGGGGAGCCTCCAAGGAGAAACTTTAAAAAAAAAATTTTCCGAATATATTTTCCCTGAAGTCTTGGGCTAAAAGAATCCTCCTGTGGGAGAAAGGGTCAGTGTGGAGGGGCTCCCCTGATCACAGGTTCCCACCATGAGGACAGGGACTTGATGGGCACAAAGCTCTACAAGGGAGGCCAGGACTTACTGCTGAGTGGAGAGGGCAACAGAAAGTGTGCAGACTTTTGCTTCTTTAAGGAGAGGAACACCTCTTTGGGTGGCAAGATAGTTTTATTATGAAAATGATCTTCTCCATAAAGCTGTTGGAGTGAATTAATATCAACTCAGTCAAAAATGACACGAGAACTACTCAATACTTCTTTGCTAATAACTCTAGTGATAATGGTAGTAGTATCGTTTTCAGTGTACAGACAAGGAAACGAGGAAGTACGAGATCATCGCCTTCCATGAGTTACACAGCTAAGTGGCTGGTATAGAAACCTGTTACCCCTTGCTTCCTGCCTCAATCTTCTCTAACAGATAATTGGGCATATTTTCTATTTCCAGACTCTTCTCTTTCTTTGTTTTTTAATAACACCTCCAGCAATCAGAAAAGAGACTCGTAATGTTAGCAGGTCATCAAGCCTTGGCAGAAGGGATTGAAGTAAGCAGTAAAGTGGTGGCTAGCAGATTCTGTCTGAATCTCATTTATCAGTATCCTTGATTACCATATACAATAGAGAATTGTGGAAGGTTGGCTGTACTAGTTCTTCATTGATTTGATCTAATTTGACTAACAAAGGTAGTATGTTCCAAGGGTCTTATAGCTCAATAAAACAGGAATATATCATCTACCATATCTCATTCTAGAATAGCCATTTTTGATAAACAATTCAGGTATTAAAAGTAAAAAAAGCAGCAAGCCCCCAGTTGGAGATTATGAGTGAACATTATTTGTGTGGAAGCCAAGAGAAATACAAAACCAAAAACCACAAAGTTTTCATCTCTGTTCTGAGCATGGACCTAGGTGACAGAGGGCAGATTGTTCAGCCTCTCCTCTATGCTCTGTCTTCACCTAATAAACGCTGCACTTCTCAGGGCTCTACTCAAATGTTACTTCCTCCCCAGAATTATCCCTGACCATCCTGGTTAGAAGAGGCCTATTCCTTATCTTTCACTTCTGAAGCAGGAATTGTCATTAACCCTCCTGTATCATTCATTTCACTGCATCTTGTGTGGTATTTATGTGTGTATGTATCTGTTTTATCATCCAAAGCAGAAAAAAACAAAAAAAACATGGATCTTGGAGTAGGGCACTGCAGACCTTAGGCATAGTCTGCCATTGCATGTCCTTAAGCAAGTTGCCTAACCTTTCCATGACTCAGTTTCCTCACTTGAATAATAAGGGTATTACACATCTCCAGTGTGTATAAAGATCCAACAAGGTATAAACACACCAAGTGCCAGTAGGGACACTGACACAGAGGAGACTGTCAGTGAGTGTTGGTTTCTCTCCCTTTCTCTTAACAAGATTATAAACTCCCAGACTGGGATCACATCTTACATGCCAGCACAGCCTTGAAAGAGGCAGTCACTTCAAATATTTGTGGAATTCATATTTTGAATAGTAATGAGCACAGTATAAAGAGGTAGAAGACCAAAATAACAAGTACAACTGAAAGAAACTGATATTTGGACATACGACAGTCTTGTTTATTTCAGAAACTAAGAGGAAATGGTTCCTGGTGGCTGCTGGAGGAGAAGAGGGAAATGATAGCTCCGTGTGGACGGGGATTATAGTGCAAGCATTTGACACAGAGGCCGGATGAAGTGGAAGGACGAGAGAGAGAACAGCAGGCGAATCATGCCTGGAGGAAGAACGGATGAGGTGGCAATGAATGCTACTGTTTGAAAGTGATAAAAAGTTAAAATAACTCGTCTCTATCATGTTTCCTTTGAGAAAGAGACTATAATTTATGATAAAGATTTTTAAACAGCATTATGTAAGAAAAAATCATGGGAAAAATTTTTAATGACTTATCACCTTCATGACCAGGTGATATCTTCCAAATGAAAAATGCAAAGAGCTTCATTCGACCCCAAAATTTGGCTAGGGGAGGTCTCAAATCACTGAAAATTAAAATATACTAATCATACTATGTTTTCCCTAGCAGATTAGTGGTTACTAATTAAGAGTTGTTTCTAGCTCAAAGGAAAAACAAATATAAAACTTGAAAGATGCATCCCCTTGTAATCCTTTTTAAATTTGGAACAAGGAAGAAGAGCCAAAGAGCCTGGAGATTCTTAAGCTCATGAAATGTGTCAGTGACAAAACCAAATAAAAACTATTACCTTCTATCTGGACTCTACCTTAGAAATGCGCTACTGAAATATTTCAGTATTTTACAGGACTCTTCCATTATGACACTCCCCCATAGATTATGTTTTGTTCCCCCCACCTCCCTTGTTTTAAAAAAAAAAAAATCACACTGGTAAGCACCCACTCAACTCACTCCTAAGCATCCCACATGTTAATTTCTCAACAACACAAATTTAATTCGTCTCGGCATTATTCTCCTGTGGTGCGTACCCCTCCATATAAACAAAATGGGGATTCGTTGCCATGACAACGGAGTGTGACTTTGATCAGCTTCAATGATCATTGGCAGTCATATGCCTTTGATAGATACCAAATTGTGAGTAAGGTTTGATTATCCAATTTTTCAATCTCTGATTATACAAGAGGCTACTCCCATTTACCAGAAGGAGTTGAGAAAGAAAAAAGAAACAAAATAAAAAACTATAAGATAGCTGTACTTTTGAGACAACAGAGTAAAGTGGTTGGTGAATGTAACATCGATGAGGTAGTACCTGGAGAATGACTTTCATTCACCTTCTGTATAATTTGGTGCATGTGCCCTGCCCAGCCACTAGGAAGGAGAGGCTGTTTCCCTTTTCCTTTCATGGCAGATGTAGGTGATATTTAAGGTTGTGTGTGCAGGTGTTTTGGGGGTTGATTTGTGTGGGAAGAGGAGAGGTGGTAGCCTGTAGCTTGACAGAAGAGGAGGAAAAAAAAATCTGAACAATGTGTTGAAAAAGATTACAGTCTGAGCTGCACAGGACCAGCTGTTTTTGCTAATTAGAATAACAAAAATAGCACATGCTAAAATGTTTTTCTGTTTTTTCTCAAAAGCAATGAATGCTCTAGGAACTATAAGGAATGAGCTTTAAAATCCATTTAAATGGAGGAACATTTCAGGAACCATATGGGGAAGGAACTGAAAAGGGAGGAGAGTAGGGAAATAACATTTGATTTTCGGCTGAATTTTTTTGAAGGATGATAAATTGGGGCTATTTTTCCTTTTTTCTTAACATTTAATAGGAAATGTTTTCATCATGTCTAGATTTCATAAAAACGCTACCGATTCTATATTTTACAGGAATGCAGTACGTGAGCACCATGCCCACCCCAAACCAAGGGAGGGCAGGCACTGAAAAGAGCTGCATACGCTCTATCATACATATTGCATGTCTCATCTCCTTCCTCACGTTTTCTCTGAAGCAGTAAAGAGTAATTCAAAAACTTTGAATATAGGAATAACATTTGTGACAACAACAACATTCTGGACATCTGCACTGTTAGAGTACTTATAATAAAGTCACATGGCCATGGGGAAATTTCACAGAATTACAATCACAGTAATTTGCCAAGGTGTATAACTAGTTTGTTTTCAGCTGTTCTTCTCATGAATAATTATCAAGCAGGAATATCCTAAAGCTAGCACAAGCTGTCACTTAACCAAAATATTCAATATTTAACATCGAATTTAGAATTTCATAAATGAAAATAATTACTGTACAAGCAAAATAATATACAGTGTGTATATTTGCATGACTAAATACACACAGCTACATGTTAAAATTCAGATTCCAAAGCATCCTTATCAAAGGAAAGCATGTCTTGAAAGTTGAGGAGGAATAGAAGAGATCTAAGCACAAGTAAATCTCACCCATTTTCAAGTACAGCTTGGTCTTCAGTACTTTAAGGACTGCCTCTCAATGCAAAGTGGAAAATGAAAACCAGCCTCTGCATATTGATGGTAGCTGATTACAATTGTGTTAGAATCTTTATCAGAGCTTTTAAACGTTTGAAAACAAATACTATATAATGGATAACAAGTTACGTTTTTAAATTAATACAAGTGTATCACAAAACATTTTAGCATTAATTTCTAGAGTGATTATCACAGTTCAATCTTAAGTACTTTCTAAAAATTTTTACCCCTCTCGTGAGAATGTAAGAAGAATGCCATTTCTTGTAATGCACATCACCAAGTTATTAAACCTGATTTTATATATATATACATACACATATAATTTCTAGTACCTCTCTAAAAGTTATTTGACTAGAGCAAATGGAGATTTCTTTCTCCACTTCAGAAACCTATAAATGTATCACAAGTTTATAAAATGGGTACTTTAAGTCATTCGAGCAATTCTAGTGTATATTAAGGATTTTTGTTCTACTGTTTACTTTCCCATTAGTAGAAAACTTCTCAGTAATACAGTTTAAGAATTTTTTTCACTTGAATAAAAGATAAATGATATTGGGGAAGAAATTCAAACATGAGAAGCAAATCTATCTAACTGAATTGTGGGTAATAGGTAGAAACTCCTTTGGGGGATAAATAACATTTTCACTTGGATAACACCATTTGGTTCTCTGAATAGAATATTGGTTTCCCCAAAACTTTAGGGAAATAATCCTACTTTGTCTCTCTTATGATTTATTTTAATCACACCTATATGAGATTTGTAAAAGAAATGTATTCATTGGAACTAGGACTTACTGCAAGTATAACAAAGGTACAAAATGGCTTCCAACTTAATCTGTAAATTATCATAAGTTTTCAGATAGTTATATGAATTTTCTTGAGCATGAAGGTAGATAATTCTAGTGAAAAAAATGTTTGCTTGGAAATCAAAAATAAGATTAGTTACCCAGCTAGCCCTAATAGGAATTCCTCAAGATTTGTGCCAAATCCAATTTACGCTTTGGTTTTCCCATCACTAGAAATGTGACTATTTGGCACAATGAGAAAAAATATGAGTACTAGTGCAAAAAGAGTGTGTTAAAATAAGTAGATTTATCTGATCACAACCCAAACACATGAGTAATAACCTTAATGCAGGTAAAAGGTTGAGTTGCAAATGTTGAAAGCAAAAGTGGTTTATTTTCACATATCAATTACTTTGACCATTGTATCACACATGTACCTGTACATGATTGGCAGATCAGAAGAACCAGTCTTCAAACTACGCACTCCTCCTCCTAGTCCTCTATCTCTCCACTTCAGACTTGTAAACCTGCCATTTCCTCTCCATCTCTGCTGCTGCTGCTTGATTTCACTCTCCCACCTTTACTCGCCTAGCTGATTTTAACTGCTCTAATATCGATTTTCCTGCCATCCATCTTTCCTTTTCCAATCCACCATCCATACAAGTGGGGGCCTCATAAACCTCTTCAGCTTAATCGCCTGCACCCTATCATCACTTCCTGATCTCATACTACACTCTCTTAAGTCACGGTGCTTTTTGTTTTGCCTAGGATGTCCTGATCTCTCTACCCAGCCTCTGAATACCTATTTATACCCCAAGATTCACTTCTCTGTATCTATCTTCTCTGTATAGCCTTTCCAATTTTCCAAGGAGAAAAGTGGTTTTGACTCTGGTGTACCATAGACCTTTCAACCTAACTCTGTTATAGTCCTAATCATAATACTTTGGAGCAGAAGCCATTTCTATTCTACTGAATATTGGGCATATTTTTTTAAATGCACAGAGTAGGTGTTGAATTTAATTGATCCCTAAGAAAATTGGTCCCAGGGTTTGTTGGAAAGAGTAAGTGACAGTACTCCCCACAAATGCACTCATTATTTATAACCATTAAATGTAGATAAGAGAAGACTTCTGGTATAAAATGGCATCTGGCCACCATTGCTTGGCACTGTCTCTCCCAATCGTCAATAACATACATATGAAATGGAAAACTCTAACACAGAAAACTAAGACTGACAGGAAACCCAGTGCCAGAAATCTGGGAAAAATTTCGAGTGATTATAAGGCTGATGCATCAAGAGTGAGAAAACAGTCAGTAGCCTATCCAAGCATCACCTCATAAAACAGAAAAGTCTACCTCCTTGGAAGAGCAGTAGGGTTTTTCGTTCTGTTTTTTTCTGCTCCCATTGTCTGTTGCACGGCTCAGCTCAGAGATTTGGACCCTTTAATAAACAGGAAACTGAGCAGCCATTCTGTTCAAAATGGGTGCTGATTTTCAGGCAGGCAGAATATTATACTCCCTTCCTGTCCACTCATATTTCTATGCTATTCAGATAGAAAAACTCTCAGAAAATAATAGTTGAGGAAAAGAGACATGGGGGGATAATTACAGCCCATTGTATCCTGGGAGATATTGTACCCACAAATGAAATGTGGAAGAAAGATGTGGAAGAGTACTGCTCTCAATGAATCCTAAAGGTTATAGTTTCAATTAATTCCATTATTTTTGGTGGGTAGCGGGGGTACTAGAAGATTCCACCTCAGGAGAGCAAGACCACGCTATGTGGCTGCCCACTGGTCACTGCAAATTAGGAAGGAAAATGAACACATTAAGCTATCCAATAGTATGTACAGAAAGGTACAAGGAGAAAAAACGAAAAACAATGAATCTGGAAAAAAAGTCCTCATTTGAGTAAATGTAAGAGAAACAAAACAACGGACCTGTGGTTAAATGTGGTAAAACAAGCAAAGGAAACATCACCCAGAAGTTTTAGATATTTGTCACTCTTACAGAAACCATGAAAAAATTTTAAAAAATTGTTTGCCCCCCTCAATATACCATAAAAGGAAAGAACAATTTGAGAGAAAAGGAAAATAAGTTGGGATGAAGACTACTAAAACTTGAATTAAAATTAAAAACCTCACGAATAGGAAAGTTGGGATGTAAAACCTAGTGATGAGTCCTGAAATAATTAAACATAAGTGTTAGCCCTAAACAGCTCTTGCAAATATATTTTCAAATCTGAATGCAAATGTCAAAAATAATTCTTATAAAAGAATAGATCTGAAGTAAAAATAATTTAGTAATATCAGTCTAAGTCAAATAGTACTTTCAAAATGAACAAGTGAGGAGTGAGGAATGGGGAAGGAAATATAAAAGCATTCCTTGCAGATAAACAGAAGATATTGCTTTTTTATCGACTTTAATATTCAGAAAAATAGAAGTTGGATATTTTGGAAAATAAGTAGAATAAGTATCAAGATGTCAACTTTCCTAATCACTAGAGAAGATGAAAGTATAGTCCATTAAAACAATAGCAACCAAACAAAGGTAATAAAAAATTATAGAAATCCAAAAATTCAAGGAAATGAAAGAGAAAATAAAAAGCAAGATAACCATAAGAAAAGAGATAAGACTAAATTTACCAGTTTTGAAAAAACTGGAAATAGCTGGAAAACTATCAGATTGAGTCAAAAGACACAGTCTGTGTGCTGCTACTCTGATATCTCTAATTTGGAAGTGCACGTAAATGTTAAAAATAAAAGAGTGAGTAGAGATTTCTCAAGCAAATATAAATTAAATGAAAGTAGAGGTGGCAATGTTAATTCTGGACAATGTAGGTTTTAAGGTAGAAAGCATAAAATGGGATAAAAGAAAGTTGTTTTATATTGATAAAAGTTATGATAATGAGAATATAGCAGCCATGAATCTTTATGTGTCAAATAATACAACATTCAAATATATGAAGCTAAAACTGGCAGGCAAATATAAAATAAAAAACGGACAGAAACAAAGTTGTCTTGATAGATTTAATACATCTTGGACAGATCACGAAGAGTTTGAAAACATGGAGAATTAGACTATTATCATTAAAACAACGGTAACATGGAGAATTGAACTAGTATAGTTAATAACAAGATATGTATTGATCTGCCTACTCTAAAATAGTTTATTTGCCTTTGAAGAATCCATGTATGATATATTTAAAAATTGACTAGATATTAACTCATGAGGGAAAGCTCAATAAATTATCAGAAGCAGAAATAATACAGATCAAATAATCTGACTACATGTCCTGCAATTACAAATATTTTAATCAAGCCTAAAAGATTCCCCAATCACTTGGAAATGTGTGTGCCAGAGTGTGTGTGTATATACATACTCACACATATGCACACATACACACAAATACCTACACACATATATATTTTAAAATATACATTAATATTACTGTATTTCATGATGTCTAGGATTTGCTTTAAAATGTTGCATGAAAAAAGTTGGGGGCACGGGTGAAACAAGTATGGCAAAATGTTGACAATTCTTGAAACTTGGTGATAGGTACATAGGGGTTGATTAAACTATTCTCTTTATATTGTATATGTGTGAAATTCCACATACTATAAATACTTTAAAAAGTACTACAAATCATAACTTATGTATTGCTTAGGAAGCCGAAAACTGGAGGCAAATTCATAATCCTAAATGCTATCAACAAAAAAAAAATAAGAAAATCAGAAAGAAGAAACTATTAAAGATAAAAGGAGAAATGAGTAAAAATGTTTAAAAAGCCAAAAACATACTAAAATTAATCAGTAATTATAAGAGCTAGTTTTTGTAAAAATTATTAGAGTAAACATTCAACACAATCAAGAAAGAAGCTGCAAGTACTCAAAACCTAAATAAATAATGATAATAATGGGAAAGAGGATTTAACATTAAAAAGAAAAGAAACTATAAAAGCATTAATAATTAATTAAGAAAAAAGAAAACAATAATCTAGAGAAAAATCTCTATGAATATGTAACATTTCATGGCAGATTAGTACAGTCTAAGCATTAAAACAATGGAAGGAATCAAAAAAGAAGAGATTTAACGGATATATTCAATGGCAACATTTACACCTATACATGAAAATAATCAACAACAAAATTAAAATTCAGATGACAAACATGAAGGCCTGAATTAGGACAGTGATAATAAAGATAGAAAGGAAAAAGATTCAAGAAATACATTAAAATAGATAAAAATAAGGAAACCAGTTTATTATTATTTGAAGACAGGATGATAATGATGCCACAACTAAGAGAGAGAACACAGCGGTATAGAGGATAGATGACAAGTTCAAATTCAGACTTGTTGATTTCAAGGTTCATCCAAACATCCAGTTGGTAGGCCACTGGATTTATAATTCTGAAGCTCAGGGAAGAATTGTGGAGCTAGTGAGACAGTACGGGGAGTCATCAGCACATGGCTAATAGCTATAAGCATGAATGTCAGTAAAAGCATCCACGAAGAGAGGGTAGGACAAGAAGAGTAAAGGGTGAAAGTTTTAAAACAGGAGAAAACTATTTTTTAATCTCAGAACTATAGAAATGAAGTCCATCAAGGAAACCAAGAACAAGAGCTGGAAGAACAAGGAGAAAACAGTACTGTAGAAGTCAAAGGAGTTGAAGAGCAAATGGGAGATCAGGAAGCTGACTGGGAAGAGACTGACATCTGATGGTCCCAAGTGTTGGGACCTCACTTAGTGTCAGATACAATACAAATGAATTGCTGCCCAGCATACACTGACTCCAGTCCTGGTCTAGCACCAGAGATGAATGATAGTCTTGTACTGGCCAATGGAATCAGAATCTGGAAACAACCACAAATCCTGTTGTTTTGGATTACCAAAAGTTTACTGTGGAGATGCAGTGACTTTATACTGCCCTAGTACAAATTTCTGGGCTTGTTACTGGTCTTCTGATCTGGTTGAGAGTTGGTTAAACATGGCATGAGGCTCATCTATGACATAATGATAAGATGGGCTACAAGTTGCATAGGTGTCCAATGAAATCACAATGCCATCTACCGACAATGGTAGAACAGAGGGATCATCACTTACACCCAAAGGACTGTCTTCTCTCCAGTCACATCCCTATTTTCCTTTACCCAAGTAACTTTCCAAAGGGAGCAGTTCTCTGCACAAAGTTAGAGCCAATCAAAAGAGTGGGAATTACAGTAAATATTTCAAGATACTGTCCAGCAATGGGCAGTGGGTGACAGAGTAAAATAAGGTATGCCTGGCAGTTAGAAATAAGGAAAATGCCAAATCAATCAATTAATGAGTTTCAAGCTCCCTGCTTAATGAGATGGAGAGTGGTTTCAACAAATTCCAAAAGCCAAAATTCAGGGATGAAATGAAGTTTGAAAAGCTTATAGTGTATAGTTAAGCTCAATAAAATGGATATGGTAGTGGTCACTTTAACAATCACCTTCCTATGACAATGACTACTCTTATTGTGCCATCTATGTAGTATAATAATAACACTAATAGCAATTAATCATAATAATAGCCAAGATATACTGAGAATTTACTATGTCCCAGGTACTAGTACAACCAGTAAGATAAGGAGCCAGAATTCAAAGCAGGTGGTCTGGCTCCAGAGCCAACATGTTCAGCCCCGAGGTTCTCCTGTCTCCCAACCACTTCTACACTAGAAAGGATGAGGCTTTAACCTCAGATAAACAGTTTAAATCTGGTCTTTGCCACAAATGAACTGCAAGGCCCTGGGCAATTTCTCTTCAAATCTCCCTGAGCCTTTCTTTGTTTATTAGCACAAACTGGAGATAACTCCTACCAGCAAGGTAGGGGTAAGAGGTGGATGAGATTATATATGTAAAGTACTAAACAGATAGACAGTAAGTCCTCCACAAGGCGTCACTAGGAGATGTTCATGAGGAGGGGGAGGCGGAGGCAGTGGTAGAGGAAGAAGGAAGTGGAAGAGGAGGAAAATCAACATCCTCGTCGCCATTGTGATTATTTCTTTGTTTTTTTTGGTTGCGGTTATATTAGTTTTCTACTGCTGTTGTGACAAATTAGCACAAACTTAGTGGTTTAAAACAACAAGAAGTTATCATCTTACAATTTTGTAGGTCAGAAGTCTAAAGCAGGTCTCACTGGGCTAAAATCAAGGTGCCTGGAGGGCTACAGTCCTTTCTGGAGAGCTTCTAGGGGAGAATTTGTTTTCCTGCCTTTCCCAGCTTCCAAAGGCTGCCCACATTCCTTGACTTGTGGCCCCCTTCTGTCTTCAAAGCCAGCAGTGGTGAATTTTGTCCTTCTCATATTGTTATCACTCTGACTTCCTCTTCTATTTCCCTCTTCCACTTTTAAGGACCCCTGTAATTCACTTGGGCCCACCCAGATAATCCAGAATAATCTCCCTATTTTCAGATCAACTGACACACAACCTTAATTCCACCTTCCACCTTAATTCCCCTTTGCCATATAACCTAATGCATTCACAGGTTCTGAGGACTGGAATATGTGCATCTTTGGGGCGGCCATTATTCTGCCTACCACAGGGACATTTTCCAGATTTCTGGATTTCTTTAGGTTCTTGAGACCTATACAGAGCCATACTGAGTTAACTGACCTCCTAGTAACACCGTCTGTAAAGCGTATAAAGGATGGGGTGTTCTACCACCACATTAATGTGCAACCACCCCTAGGTTTTATTTGTTTGTTGTTAAAATAAACCTGCACATGGAAGATGACAGTCGTCCTATAGATTGGAGCTGTTGAAAAAGTGAACTGTTGAAAAAGGAGTACGAATTTTTCCATTGCCTATTTCTGGCAAATACAATAAGAAAGGGAAAGCACTCAAATAAAAATAATTTGTTCTGTGATACTTGCAAATCAAAGGACACCTGAGAATAGAAAGTTTGCCTGTTCAATTAAAGGTCATCAACACACATGTATTTCATTTTAAGTTACCTTCACAGAAACACATTTTTCTGTATAATTTTCATCGCTAATGCTAGTTCATTCATATCACTTTCTTAATCAAAAGTTACCCATGGTTTTCCATTATATACAGAAAAGAATTAAACATTCTTAGTTCATCCAATAATGTCCTCAATAGTCTTACCCTTACCCCATCTCTAAGCAAATTTCTAATCACTATGTCCCAGAGAGAAATAGTCTCAGGTCAGACCATTTCTGTCCAGAATGCCCGCCCCCACCGCCACCTAATTATCTGAATTCTTCTTATTTCTCAAGATCCTATTTAAATATAATTCTACCTGTGATGCTTTTCCTGATAAATACATGCACCCAGCGCTCCCTTGCTCCTCTAAAATTTCAATAACAAGAAATGCCAGTACCCTCCTTTGTCATTTGTCATGGACAAATGTCTATGGACAAGATCTTGGTGAGCACTCACTTTCAAAATATTTGAAATGATTAGCTGATTACCTGTTCAATTTTGCAATTTGGAATATCCCACAATATTGTCTCTGCAAAATTTTCTAAACTAATTCTGATGTTTGCGGTTTTTCCCAACACATACTCTGAAAGTGTATTTCTAAAAAGTATTATGCAATTTCATAGACCCAAATGAACATTTAAAATGGGATAAATTACAATAAAATAGTGCAGTACTTTCCTGCCACCAGATTGCAGGGATACTATTATACCAATAAATAAAAATAGATATGATAAACTGTTTTCAATTATGCACTATTTGGAACTATATTAAGTATTCTAATAAGAGGAGAAAATGGCAATATAAAAATGCTTATGGAGAAATGCAACAGAATAAACATTTAATGAAAGGTTCAGAGGGGAGAAATGTATTCTCTTCCATTCTTTTCTGAGAAACAAGAGACCAATTCAAATGCAGAATGAGGAGGGAGAAGGAGCCCAGGATAAAGAGTCAACCACTGAAGAGATGGAGGATGCTGGACAAGTCATACAACAGCTCTGTGCCTCAGTTTACACACCTATAAAAGAGAGAATGCCGGACTACATGGTTTCCAAGATTGACTCATCCTCAGAAATTCTAGGATAATTTGATGCAAGGAACCGTCATCTAGGTAAATGCCATAGCTCATAATTCATTCAAATAATCTTTGTCTTTTTAATAAAACATCATTTTAATATACATAAATGTTATTCAGAGTTAAAACATTACCTTTAAGCTCATTAAAATTAAATCATAATAAAAATTTACTTTTTACCTAAAGGAACAAAATATAAAAATCGTTCTTAAACATGTAAGACCATCTTAATTTTTAAAATATATGTTCCCAGTTTATTTGATCACATTAAACATCACTGAAATGCTCCATTTTAATTTCTATATGACTATTGTGTACTGTTGAATAGACCCCTACTTTCATAACACAACACACTTCGATGTAATTTTCTCCATGTGATCTTTCTATTTGTGAGATAGTTACTGAATTAAAACACTTGATTATAAGCATGAGCATTTTAGCTGCTTTTCCTATTTATTCAAATAGGTTTGTCAACCACATATTATTCAAAAGATGTCAACTACATATTACACACATACTAAAGAATCTTTTTTTTTGTACCACAAGGTGGCATCTTCTTATTTTGGTATAAACCTCTGAATATTAACATAATTTGAATAACTCCCTACACCTGAACTATTTTTTTTTAATTTTAAGTCAACCATTTAACAGCTGTGCAAATATATGGCAATTCTGTTAGCTAATGCAAGTAGCACTTGTGGATATTTATGTTCCTGGAATATTCAGAATATTGAATCTCTAACAGAATGATGAGCTGTTCACACTAAAAAGTCAATAAACATGGTCCTCTAAATGTTAAGCTCATAAAGATTAGTAATACAAAGCATACACAGTAAAATATACGTATTTAAATGGAAGCTTCCTTAGAAATAGCCACAAAGGTGGAAGAGACCAAGTACACATCAGTTTATGAATTGTTTTTAATAGCCAGACTAAAGAAGTAATGCACAGTTATGCATTGCCTACTCTGTGGCTGCCACTATGCCAGGCACTTGTACATATCTTTTCACAACATTTCGTGACAAATTTCCCCAAATACACTAATTCCAAACCCAGAAACAGTGGTCTAGTGCTTCTTAAACTTTCAATGGGTATATAAGTCATCTAGGGAGCTTGATGAAAATCCCAAGCCCCATCTCCTAGAAACTTCAAGTCTAAAATAGTGGGATACACAATAAAAACTCAAAAATAGTAATAAGGAATTCTACTACATTTAAAATAAACTGTAAGATAATCCTGAAAAAGTAATCTCAAAAAGAGAGACTACTAATCTAAAATAAATTGGTGAATATACGAAACATATTGATAAAATACTAAGCTTGCTCCTGAAAATCATGATTCTTAATATGGTTCACTTGAAATTTCGTATCACTATTTCCTGTCCCACACCTAGTGATGAAAAATTGAAGATGAGAGTGATGAGAGCTTTTAAGATAAGAAAAAAGGAGAATATCTAGGGTAAGGTTTATCTCAGTCACTACAGTGTCTTGCAGCCAGGTTACCCAACAACTTACAATTTTGTAAAGAATAAATGGAAGACATATCCTATGGGGACACAAAAAAATAGTGACAATTATATTAGGGCCACAAAAAGCACTGTGCTAGGGAGTGATGTCATAAACTTTCTGCCTCAAATTATTCACTGATTACAAGATTTGATCATTGGCAGCCTCTTGTCTGTGGACATATTCTGCCCTGGCACATAAGTACTCCTGCAGTTAAAACACTATAGTTTACTACTCCTTAAGGTAGTGTGATCATTGACTAAAGATGCAGGCATTACCCATACAGAAAAATTTTTCCAAGTCTATGAAAAATGTGGCTAATAAGATCATAGAGCCACAATGGAAATGGTTCCCAGCACCATAATTGTCACCCCACAGGCTCCCTTGCAAGCCCTTGTACACGCACATTCACACACATGAAAGCCTCAGGCAATTGCTGTTACATTTAATTCTGCTTTTTGATAGAAAACCAAATAATGCTGCAGAACCACTGTGATCTATATTGGGTCTACCAGATGTGCAATGTATAAGTTGTTCCTTTCTAGTCTTTTTAGTCTTTTGCATGCCATCTCCCCCAGGTTTAGAAAGAAATAGAAAAGTTGTATTTTAAACAAAATTGTAAACTGGAAAATAATCCCTGCCTCACACCATACATCAAATTTACTTCCAAAGCTTAAAAGAAAACAGGAAAGAAACTATAATGGCACAAAAGACATACAATCACAGGGTAGGAAAACCATAATATCTGAAACCAAATGCAAGACATAACACAAAATGTTGATGAATATGGTTAATCAAAAATAAAAACAAAAACTTCAGCATATCAAAAAGATTATAGGCAAAATTAAAAGGCAAATAGTAAACTGGAAGAAACACTTGCAAAATATATGATAACAAAGGTATTATATATGTTGCATACAGTTTTTATAATAAGAAAATGACAAGCATTTTAATGGAAATTGGGCAAGGTGGACAATTCACAAAGAACTGCAAATATCAATAAACTGAAGAAACTCATTCAACATCACTATAAATCACAGAAATTCAAATTATAACAACAATGAAAAGTCTCTTTTGTCTTTCAGATTGGAATATTTTTTTATTCTAACACCTAATACTGAAAAGGGGAAGGGAAACAGCCTTCTGGAATATTGCCATTGGGATGTAAATTGGTACAACATTTCTGGAAGGCAATTTAGCAATGCATGCAAAAAGTTTTAAAATGTGCATATTTTCAACTAGCAAATGCATGTGTAGTAATATATTCTAAGGATAAGTGTAAAAAGATACAATGTCCTCCTAAAATTGAAAACCTAAGGGGCCAACAATTCCTTCAATTGGTTATAATGCAGCTATTAAATATGAGTTTCAGAAGAAATCATTTTAATGAAGTGAAAAGGTGTTTATACTCTTAAGAGAATAATGAGTTATGAGATAAAATAAACACTATATTCTCAACTTCAGAAGAAAAAAGATATATAAACATAAGAGGAAGACTAGGATATACATTGACATGTTAGCAGAGATCATTTGCAGGCACTTAATTATAAGTGCTTTTTTAATATCAACTTTCGATTTATTTTTATTTTCTAAAATTTCCTTAATGAGTGTAATGGTTAATTTTATATGTCAATTTAGCAAGGCTATGGTGCCCAGTTGTTTGGTCAAACAACAGACTAGATGTTTCTGTAAAGGTATTTTTTTAGATGTGATTAACATTTACAATCAGAGACTTTAAGTAAAGCAGATTACTCTCCATAATGCGGTGGGCCTCATCCAATCAGTTGAAGACCTTAAGAGCAAAGACTGAGGTTTCCCATAGAGGAAAGAGTTCTGCCTCCAGACTGCAACATAGAAAGTATGTCTGAGTTTCCAGTCTGCTTGGCCCACCTTGCAGATTTCAGACTCAAGACTGCAACATCAACTCTTACCTGAGTTTCCAGCCCACCTTACAAGTTTCAGAATTGCCAGCGCCTACAATCATGTGAGCCAGTTTCTTAAAATAACTGTCTCTGTGTCTCTCACTGATATGTATATACGTGTATATGTATATAGACCCTATTGCTTCTGGTTCTCTGGAGAACCCTGACTAATGCAATGACCGTGTACTAGTTCTTTGGCATAAGAAAAAATTGAGTAGCAGATCTTTAGAAATTAAACAATAAATTGGAAATGAGAAAAAAAATACCAAATTCTCTTGGAGTTAAAGCAACATAGCCAAGAAAAGATCCTGTGTCTACTTGTTATTTAAGGGTCACTGTCTGTCATACATGGGGTGGACAAAAATGTGAAGAAAAATGTTATATTAGCCCTGTATAATCACATCTCTACCATCTCTATTATGTGGAATGACGAAATTTGTCACTTGTCTGCTATTTACAGGTGAAATTTTAATAATTTATACCGTATTACCATTTGCTGATAAGATAAACTGCAGTCCTGAAGGTATTTCACTTGAAAAATAAGAGACATTTTCCATTTTGTTGCCTTTTCATATTAATATCTGCTAGTCTATCATGCTAATTAATAAATGTAGCAGGCATTGTAAGTCTCCGGCTTTTTTCTAATTTTGTTTAATTTATCAAATGGAAAATAATCTAGCAAAGAGTCATTAATTTAACTTCTTCTGAGAGGGAATCATTACTAGATATGTTAAATTTTCAACAATGTAGTTTCAAAACAGCTGTAGCCATGGAAAATTTTTATAGTTTTAATTGAACATCTGTGCATTTTAATTGATTAATTTGAAGAAAATACAGGAAAAAAGAAAGAACAGTAGGTAATATGAATTTAACAAACCACTTTTTTGTTTTCTCTGCTTCTTAGTTAATGATTTTTCAGTATAAACAAAATAAGAGATTATCAAACATTAAATAATTCCCATGGCTACAAATACACTCACAGTGATTTAGCAGAGTAGACAAGTATTTTACGATAGGATTGTTTTCAATCAAAAACATGCACAGGGATACATATGTAGACATATATAGTCTTTATTAGGGTCACTGTCTCTATGGCAAATGTTGAGACAAGTCACTTCGGACAAGATCCAAATAGTCTTAACAGTTCTCCAACACCCCAGCCACCACTGCTGCCACTACAAGCACATAAAGATGAACAGAACTGAGGTTATTTCAGTAACTTCTGCAACAGCCAACAGATCACCCTTCCCAGTGTTTCTTTTCTCTTTTAACTGTATAGCTTTCTTATCAACTCACATTTTCCTCATACTTCACCTATTTCACTATCAAAACTTAATTATCACAGGCATGGCATTAGCCCCGGATTTCTCATTTTTGCCAGTAGTAGGAGAGAATGTGGTTCCAGAACAATAGATTAGCTATAAAGAGAACTATGAAAAATCTCTCAAGGCGCAGCAGTAAAATAGCCACACAATTCTAGTAGATACTGAGTCATATGAAAAACTGGGGCGAGTTTGCTCCCAGTGATCATTGCTATTAACTGGTAAAAAAATTGCATTTTTAAGTAAGATCTGAAGATATTTTTATCAACACAATTCAAAAACCGAGGGAAAGGATGGATGAAGAAAAATGGATGCACAGACAGGTGGAAAAAAAGCACTGTCAAGAGATGAAACAAAAGTAAATGTCTCTTTTAGTTTAAAGGGAAAACTTCTAATAATTTTGCGTAACCTTGAATAAAAATAATCATCACAATAGTAAGATTTAATAATGTATTTATAGTAATTCAAAAATTAGTCAGTTTTAAACTTTAAGATGTTAGCCTTTGTTCTTTCTGTGTTAGAAGAATTTGTAGAGGGAAATACGCTCATTTTAGAAACCGATCTGTTTCCTAAGCACTTTTAAAACCACAGGAGCGGGGCCGGCCCCATGGCTTAGCGGTTAAGTGCGCGCGCTCCACTGCTGGCGTCCCGGGTTCGGATCCCGGGCGCATACCGATGCACGGCTTCTCCAGCCATGCTGAGGCCACGTCCCACATACAGCAACTAGAAGGATGTGCAGCTATGACATAGAACTATCTACTGGGGCTTTGGGGAAAAAAATAAATAAAGTAAAATAAATTAAAAAATAAATAAATAAATAAATAAATAAATAAATAAAAATTAAAAAAAAAAAAAACCACAGGAGCAGCCATGCTGGGCAGCACAGCTGTTTGACTTATACTACTTGCTCATTTAATGTTTAAAAGCGCTTTGAGGGCTTTCCATTTAGAAAATGAATGTGCTAATTATAGATTAGTCTAATATATCCATGAAGGAAGGTAGTAAAGGACAGATATCTGGCAACGTGTTTTTAGCTGCTGATTCTCTACTTACACGAATATAATACGAGTATTTACTTCACAATAGTTTATCACTACCTAACCTGCAAGCAAGTTATCTCCTTTTATCAAACTGGTGTCCCTGCTATGATGATACCTATGTAAAATCTCCCCATCCTTGACAACAATTCACATTCCCAGCATTTTTATAATTTAAACATATTACCAGTTCTCACCACAAATTTGTAAGACATTCAAATCAGCAAGCCACTTATTTCAAATTGGTAGTGTTGTGCATATACATAGGTAGACAGTTACTGTATTTTTTAAAGATAATTATAGTCTGTGATGAGAGGAAAAATGATTCACCAGAATTTCTTTCAGGATGAGCACAATCTTTGTTGAAAGTAACTCTTTGATAAAATTAGAACAGAACTAGAGACAGAGATGACACTGAATGTGAACAGAAGTTTTCTTAATGAAACCTGCCTTGACCTCAAGTGAATGGGGTGGGTATTAGAGAGTAGAAAAGCAATTGTGAAAAGACTGTGGGCTGCACGATGTGACACCTTCCCCTCTGTCATTCCTGTCCTCCTTCACAACATGCACACACACACGCATAAACTTATGAAATGCTGGAAGCTGATGGATTTTTTCATGTGTGTGAAAACCCATGGAGCACTGGGCTTTGGGTCTCAATTGTCCTGTGCTGTATGAGAAAGCAACCTAGATTCAGGAGCATGAAGATTCAAAAAAGGCAAAACAAAGGAACCCACCAAAGGTTATTTATTATCCCAGGAGGTGCAATTGGTCTTAAGAGTCAGATCTTACATCACCGCGTTCCATAGCTATAGAACAGGAGCTGGATTCAAGACCTGAAGAGTACCTGGCAGGAATACTGTAGAGGGAATTTAACTTTCAAAAAAGGAGTTAGCCTTGAAGACCTGTCTCCAAAGCGGAAAGCCTATGTTTCTATGATTATATCTATAGTTGGGAGAAATGATTAGCAAATTAGCCTTCTAATTATACTTCAGTACTATAAACTAATTGCTAAGTAAATCCAGATGCCTAGATCAAAGCTGATTTTACATAAAGGTACTCCATTATTTTGCCTTCTAGTCAAGAACAAAACCTTATAAAAGGCAAACACTTTCTGTCTGTGCTTCATAGGTGCAACTATGAGAATTTCAGCTATGACACATGGCACAATTACAAAATATAATCTTATTAAGCTCTAGAATGGAAGTAGAGAGGTTCAGTTCCCAAGAGAATTTTGGCAAGAAGGACATCTAACTCACATTTTTAGGTCCAGAAAATCATAATGCAGCAGGTCCAAATATTTACACAAAAACTACTTTTATTTTGCTTTTCCCAGTGCTTCTGTGTTTATTTTGTATAAAATGTGGAGTTTTAGCACAAAAATTTATGGATAGGACAATCAAAAAAATGTAGTATAAACAATAGGTTAGTAACACAATAAGGCAACAATTAGAAATCATTGGGATGAATTGCTAAACAGAAAGTATTGAGAAAATCAAAGAAATGTTGAGAAGGTAGTTGCATTAAATTCTCACCGCTATGAATACTGGGAATACCTGAAATACTCTCCTCAGTATTTGGTGTGGCAAAAATGTCTCATTAGTCTCAGATGTCATCAAGAGCTCGAGTTTCTGATCAACATTATATAACCATGGTTATGACACTGAGATGACATGATTTTAGTGAAAAGCAAAGAGACATGATGTGCTAGTTAGCATGCACAGCATTTTTGCATATTCATATAAAATACATTATACCAGAAATTTTGAAATACTAAAAATAGCTCATGAACTTCCATTGCAATCTTCATGTATCAGAAACCTCAAAATTTGAATAATAGCCATAGTTCTCACTATTCTTTACATTTATTTTTAAAGAATTAAAAATTAAATTCAAACATGAAAAAAAAGTAATTGTACAAGAAAAGGCATAATGAGACTTGTAATTTCATCAATATGGCAGACAAGGTAGCCTGAAAGTTCTTTCTGCTGCAAACGTCTAGAAATGCTGGATAAAACATAACAAACACCCTTTTAATGCACAATTGTATGAGCAAGAAAATTAACTAAATCCATAGGGCTGAAACTAAAGAAAAACTTGAAAACTAGAGCAGACAGTCATGTACTGCCCCGGGAAGGGTTGTATGGAGGTGTGCATAGAGCTTTTTCTTGGAAATTCAGGGGCTTGGTTTTTAACACACATCCAGAGATAGGAGAAAAAGCCCTAAGCTTCAGAAGAAAGGAGTGTAGCTATAATAATATCAGGCAAATTAGTAAATAAGTATTATCAGAAATAAAAAAGGACACTACATACTAACAAAGGGTCAATTTATCAGGAAGTCATGACATGACAAACTGTATGTACCTAATAACAGAGCTTCAAATTCCTAAAACAAACACTGCCAGAAATAAAGAGAGAAACATTCATGGTCTTAGTTATAGATTTTGACAGTTGCCTCTCAATAACTGATAGAACAAGTACGCCAAATTCAATAAGGACATAGAAAATTTCCCCAGTTGACCTAATTGACATTTATAGAATAATACACCCAACAACTACAGAATACTATTCTTTTCATGTATACAGTGGACCATAATAAATCTAAATAAATTTAAAAGTATTGAAATCTCATAGAGCATGCTTTTTTTATAACAATGGAATTAAGACCTGGAATCAATAAAAATAAAGCAACTAAAAAATCCCCAAATATTTGAAAATTAAATAATACACTAATTTGACCTGTAGATCAAAGAAGAAATCATAAAGAGAAATTAGAAAATATTTAAACTGAATACTAATGACAACCCAATATATCGATAGTTGTGGGATACAGCTTAGGTAGTGGTTTAAAAGGAATGTATTATATTATGTTTATACTAGAGAGGAACAAAAAAGGTATAAAATCAGAGATCTAAGTACTGTCTTAAGAAGAGAATTAAATTAAACCTAAGTAGAAAGAAGAAAATAAAAAAGAGAAAAGCAGCAATCAATGAAATTGAAGACAAGCAATAGAAAAGTAACAAAGCCAAATTGGATTTTTAAAAGATTAATAAAATTGATAAACTTCTACCAAAACTGATCAAGAAAAAGAGAACACAAATACTAATATTAGAAATGAAAGTAGGGATATCACTACAGTTCCTACAAGGTTACTATGAAAATATTATGTACGAATGTATGCTCATTAACTCAAGAATAAAAGAAATGGATAAATTTCTTAGAAAACACAATTTGCCAAAAGTGACACAGAAGAAATAGAAAATCTGCATAGCCCCATATGAATGAAGTAAATTTAAATTTTTAATGAAACCATTCCCACAAAGAAAACTCCAGACCCAGCTGGTTTCACTGATGAATTCTATCAAATATTTAAAAAAGAAATTGTAACTATCTTACACAAACTCTTTCTAAAAATAGGGGAGGAGAGCTCATTTTCCATCTCATTGTATGAGCCAACATAACTCTGATACCAACACCTGGTAAACATATTCTCAGGAAAAGAAAAACAAAAACAAAAAAATACAGACTGATGCTTCTCATGAATAAACACACAAAAATCCTTTACAAAATATTAGCAAATTGAATCGAACAATATATAAAAAAGATGATACATCATAATCAAGTGGTTATGATAACATATCATAACTAATATATTGAAGGCTTGTTTTATGTTTGAAAATAAATCAATGAAATTCATCATATTAACAGAATAAAAAAGAAAAATCACATGACCTTCCCAATAGATGCAAGGGGAAAAATGACAAAATGCAACATCCATTCATGATAAAATCTCTTGGAAAACTAGAAATGAAGGGAACTACTTCAATCTGATAGAGGATATCAGCTAAAAACCACAATGAACATCATATTTGATAGTAAGTATTGAACATTTTCTTTCCAAGATTGGAACAAAGGCAAAAGTTTCTGCTCTCACCACTTCATTTTACTGGAGATTTTATATAGTGAAATAAGACAAGAGAAAGACATAAAGATATAAAATTGGAAAGGAATAGGTAAAATGGTCTTTATTCAGACAATATAATTATATACATAGAAAATTCTACAAAAAAGCTAAGTAAGTTTAACAAGGTCTTAAGATACAATTTTTAAAATCAATTGTGGTTCTATATACATGCAGCAAACATTGAAAAAAAATCAATTTCAAAAAAGCAATGCAGTTAACAATAGCAATACAAGTGATCTCCCAGGGATTACTTACCAAATAAACCATCTCCCAAATAAATCACCAAAGAAGCCTTTGTTTCAGGCTACCACAGCTAGCTAATATCAAGCAAAATATACATGACAGTCTACAGAGAAGTCTGGAAGTGCAAATATGTATAAAAAATCAGGAATTTCATATTATTTTTGTTTTTTCATTTTGCTCAACCATACTTTCTAATTTTCCCAAAAAATAAGTCACATTTATATAAAGAGAAAATAGTTACCAACCTTCAAAATTCTATTAAGAAAAATAGCCAAGTGATTTCACCATGTATGATGACTGAGCTAATTTGCCCAAAATTATTGACTAATGTATCAAAATTTAATACATCAACTTTAGAAATTTAAATGTCAACATAATTGTTAATAATAAGTCATTGGGTTAAATATTATAAATATTTTCAATACTCTTCTGAGGCCAAAAAATTGGTTATAAGGTCTTTTCATAAATTAATATTAAAATAGGTAATATTAAAAAATATTTATCAACAAACCATGAAAAATATCATTATGTATCTTTTCACATGTTATTCAACATATTTATTGAATATCAACTACATGGAAGCATTATTCCAAGTGAGGAGGAAAATAGATAAAAACTACTGAGTGCCAGACCCGTCATAAATATTTCACACATAAGGTATCCTTTATTCCCCACAACAACAGTGTGAGCAGACGCTAACATAATCTCCATCTTCACATGGGAAAACTGAGCCACACAGAACGAAGCAACTGGTATAGAATCACAGAGCAGTGGATGTCAGTGGCAGCATCCAAACCTGGTGAATCTGATCTAGAGTCTACAGTCTTAACCAAAATGTTGAACACAATGCCCAGGGGTAAACAAGATAAAAAGGTTTGTGTTCTCATGAAGCGCACCTGTTAGTAGCAGAATACAGAACTAGGCAAATAAAGAAGAAAGTCATCAGATAATGATAAGCTTTGAAGAAAATAAAATATAAGAGACAGTGAAGGATGCCTGTCAGGAAAGCCTATGTGAGATGGCATTTAAGCTGAGACCTGAAGGACACGAAGCAGCCAGTCCTGTAAAAATCTGGGGAAAGAGTGTTCGAAGTAGACAAAACATCTATGCA
Organism: Diceros bicornis minor; assembly: GCF_020826845.1. Taxonomy (NCBI): domain Eukaryota; kingdom Metazoa; phylum Chordata; class Mammalia; order Perissodactyla; family Rhinocerotidae; genus Diceros; species Diceros bicornis. The sequence continues at coordinate 28,273,759 of NC_080751.1, forward strand.
AAGGCTCTGAGTAAGAGCAACGTTGATGTGCCTGAAGAATAGGAATGAGGGTACAGAAGAGATGACTTTTGAAAAGTAGGGCCTCATAGACAATGGGAAAAAAATGTGGCCTTTATCCCGAGTATGATGAGAAGCCATTGGAGGGATTTGGGAAGAAGTCAGCACCATGATTTTATTTGCGCTTATAAAATATCCCTTTATGGAGCATGGATTGTAAGGGAAGCATGAGGGGAAGCAGAGAGACCAGGAGGCTACTGCAGTGGGATAAGTGAGAGTGGCAGGCGGCTGAGGTGGGGAAAGAAAAGATGGATAGAAGCAGACAGAATCAGATATGTTCCAGAGATAGACCCAGCAGGACTTTCTAATGGATTGATGTGGCGGGTGAAGAAAGAGAGGAAGCAAAGATGATAATTAAGTTTTTGGCTTGAGCAATTTTGGGATGGTGGTAATACATATTGAAATAGGAATGATGGAGAATGAGATGGGCCAGGGAAAAATCAAGCTAGGTTTTAAATGCTTATTTACATCTAAGGTGAGATTTCAAAAAGGGAGTTGGATAAGTGAACTGAAGCGCTATGAGGAGTCACCTTGGAGAGGGGACTTTGGCAGCCATCAGTGTATAGATGGTATTTAAAGCCTCTGGACTGGATGAAATGTGCAGGGAGAGCAAGTAAGGAGGCTGAAGCCAAGCCCCTGGGTACTTGAACTTACAGGACTGAGCAGGGGCAGGAGCAAGTGGAGAAAGCCTGGAAAGGGGCAGCCCCTGAGGCCAGAGAAAGCTAAAAGCAGCTCGATAAACAAAAGATTAGCAATAATCCTAGAGATCCAGAAGGAGGGAGTGCTCATCTGGGTGGAACTCTTTCTCAAGTATTGAGTGAAGGGAAGCAGTATCTTACTTTAGACCAACAATATGTTCTTGCAAATCTTGTGTAAATTTAAACCTCTCATTCTTACAGAAAAGCCTGATACCTTAAAGAACACTAAAATAAAGAATTTTACAAAGTTAAACATCTTGTATAAAATGAAGAGTGCGTCTCTTAAATAATCAAATGAATAAACCAAGACTGTCATATATCAGCCTGCTTAAAACAGAATTATCCTGTAGTAGACCAAATCCTGGGTGAGATCACTTTAAGGTTTGAACACAATTTCAGATGCCACCAGAAGTCAGCTCTAATATTTGGGTCATACTGTGCTATCTTTACCTTCTAGAGTTCACGCAAAAATTATCACCATCTTAGTTACTAACATTGATTAAATGCTTACTTTATATTAATTAATTTAATCCTCACCAGAATCTTATGAATTAAATATTTTTATTATATCCACTTATTTTGTGTGTGTGTATGAGGAAGATAAGCCCTGAGCTAACATCTGCCAATCCTCCTCTTTTGCTGAGGAAGACTGGCCCTGGGCTAACATCTGTGCCTATCTTCCTCCACTTTATATGGGATGCCACCACAGCATGGCCTGACAAGTGGTGCATCGGTGCGTGCCCGGGATCCGAACCCAGGCCACCTCAGCGGAGCGCGCGCACTTAACCGCTATGCCATGGGGCCGGCGCCTTATCCACTTTTTATTTTAGGATGAGGAACTGACTCTAAGAGAGGTTGAAGCGACTTTCTCAATGTCAGCTAGAATCCCATATTGGTCATAACTAGAGACTTTGGTCCTTATTTTGATAACAATTAAATACCTCAGGGCTCCGCCCTTAAAATTTCTTGGTAAAGTTTGTTCCCTGCCTTATTTTCTCTGCTATCCGTCTACTTCATATACCCATACTACCAATAAGAGAGAGACAAAAAAAAACAAGGTAAAGTAATAAGAAAAGAATGAACGAGAAATGGAAGAAGAGATAATCATAACTGAAAACTCAGCTAAAAAAGTGACCGTGAGGGGCCAGCCTGGTGGCGTAGCAGTTAAGTGCGCGAGCTCCGCTTCGGCGGCCTGGGGCTCGCAGGTTCAGATCCCAGGCGCGCACCAACGCACCGCTTGTCAAGCCATGCTGTGGTGGAGTCCCATATAAAGTAGAGGAAGATGGGCATGCATGTTAGCCCAGGGTCAATCTTCCTCGGTAAAAAGAGGAGGAGTGGCAACGGATGTTAGCTCAGGGCTAATCTTCCTCACACGCACAGAAAAAAAGTGACTATGATTGAGTTTTTGAGTTTCCTAGCAGCACAGGCAAAAAGGAATACACAATGGATTACAAATTTCCATTATCTAATAAAAGGAAACATACCAGTTAGGCAAGAGACATTTCTTGTCCCAATCCTTAAGTCCAACAGTACTTCTTACATGTGTTTATTTTAGGGAAACTGAACCATATAGCGATCAGAGACTTCAAGAGCAATTCCTTCAATGGCAAAGGAATATTCTTCATCTGATTGTACCTAGAATTTTCCATTTAAAATGTGGTCAACAGCTCAGTATTCTCTAGTGTGAGACTGTTACACAGCTCATGGTCATCTCAACTTTTTTAAACAACGTTAAGTCCAATGACTTAAGGTCCATGACCTGAACTTTCACAACTGTCATGTGGGCTCAGGAGAAATAAGACCTATTGCATACTTTGTACAAATGGCCTATATCACATCTCTCTCAGAGGTGGCAGCATCTACGTGAAATGAAATCTTGGCAAAAATTTCAACACATTGCTTGCCCCCCAGCTCCAATTTATATCCCTTCACAAGCAAATTACCATGGGTTTTAACTAATGAAAAACCGGTTTGTTTTTAGAAAACATCCTCATTATCGGCTAATATAACAGAAATGACCAGGAAGAGTATGATTTAATATGGATTAAATGTGACTACAACTCAGAAGCTTTCTTCTTGTTGAATTATATAATCAAAACTATTAAACGGCATTTCAAAATGCTTTTCATAATCCTGGGACCATTAATATCACGTTCAAATCACTGTGGATTTTTGTTGTTGTTGTTGTTGCTTTTACTATTCATAGGGATACAATGAGTCATTGGCACATTTCCAGTGCAAGATGCATTTGAATAATACATGACATGCCCTTTAGCTAGCATCATGATGCCAGATTTAAAACAAGGTAAGAAGTTTCCTCCGTGTACACTTGCAGTGTTCAGCTGTTCATAATCTATAGCGTTAACAATTTATCATCAAACCCAGCGACTTGCTGCCAACTTATCAAAGTGGCCACTGGATGCATATGATCAAGTCTGAGCATCTGGCTCTCCTCTGTTCCTGACATTAGCACAGACAACAGAATCAGTGGACTATTGAATGCAATTACAGTAAGCGAGACAGACAATAAAGATTGATAGCGCCTTCTCTTTTTATCACACACAAAACTAGTGGGGGTTAAAGCTTTGCCTTGAGCTGCCTTCATTTAACAATGATTGAAAATATGCAATTGTGTTGGTAAAACACTGTAGCCTGTACCACTTCATTTACTGGACACATTATCAAATTAAATGAAAAGTGAACTGCCAAAAGCAACAGTTATTATATATTAATGATGAATATTTACTTAGCATTGTTCACAAATCATACAGAGAACAGAATCCTTCTTGTTATCTTCTTTGCAGGTTACAGTTGAGTAGGTTTAACATTTCTATGTTTACGTTAAGTCTTCTGTCTACAAATCTCTAAATACAGACTTGCACGATTGGTTTTGTGACTATCCATGTGATTACAATGTGTAATTAATAAAATGTTCTAGTTGTAGATGAATCCTAATTATTGAAGAGCTTTTTTCCCCTTTATGACAATTCTCATTCTCGTAGCTGTTTTTGTAGCAAGAGAAACTTAGCCGGGGTGTTTGCTGTGACCGAGAACTCCAGCTTCGTCGAGCTTCCAAAATATGGAATGTGAAAAAGACCCCCAAGATACAGACAAGTCAAAACTTTATATTTTATATTTTTCTCCAAAGAGTATTCTTTAGTAGCCATTGGGGGATACAACAGTTCACCCGTAATTTGACTTCTAAAGCAAGAAATACATAAGCAGCAGAAGACAAAATGGATCAGTATAGAACTATTGAGCAGACAAGGGAAGTGGACCCAATTCCATGGTTCATACAGGAGGAAACTGCATTCTAAGCAAATATCCACAGATCTAGGAATACAAAAATAAGTGTCTCATTGTTAAGTGGACAAACATTTGGTGTGCATACTGGCATGTCAGAAAGACATGATGGCAGGCAGTCATGACTGTTCAAAGTTATGTAGATTAATTCAAGGTTCTTCTAAAAACATACACATCTGGCCCTTCCTTTCCAATGATAGTACAGGAAAAGAAGGCGCTCATATATGCAATGTACTCATGTCTCTTCTCTAAGAGCTCAATAACCTGAAAAACTCTGTGACGTATGCCAAAGAAAAAGAAAATAAGAAGAGGTAAAAGAAAAGAGAAGGTAAAGAACCAATCATGGGTTTTCTAAAACCATCCCACTGGTTATTCTGCAAACAATTAGGTACATGCTCAGAAGTGTTGAGTTTGGAATTAGAGCACCGACCATATGCAGTATTAATAAATAGCAGCATGAGGTATAGGATATTCAGCAAGCGTGGAAAACTCACCAAAGTAATAGCATCACCTCAGTAGACTGAGAATATGGAAAGCCAAAAAGGAGTGCTGAACCAGTATTCATGAAATGTTAAGGAAACAATTATGTTCTCTAGAATTTACCTTCAAGCAAAATCTAAGTGAAAGCACTCTTTCTAGGCACATTCAAATTCTAAGGTCCATGTGTAGCTTTTGCCAGTTACTCTCAAATTCGGCTAACTACCAGACTTATCTCAGGAGCTTTGTAAAATGTAGAGCCCTGGGTCCCAATCTTCAGGATTTTTATTCAATACATTTCGGGTGGAGCAATGGGTACTCACTATGGAATATGTGGCAAATAAAATACGAAAAAGCAGAAAGAAAATCTATCACTTATAAAGCTACCATTCGTGATCCATCTTTTTATCCATGCAAATCTTCTTACTTATGAATGTAAATTTCTTAAGTCAGTAATATTTCCAATAACTTTGGGGGGTCACTTTAAAAAAATTTAAATGAAAAGGAACTATATGCTTATGGCTAAAAATCAATACACTACATATCAATACAAGTAAAAACATGAAAGAAGGCTCTTGCTAGCCCCTCAATAACCATCCCTCACAGAGTTAAATATTGTTAAATAAATATGTCTTTATAGTCTATGTATTCACTTTCATTTATTCGTGTATGTATTTTATATAATCAAAATTGGACTACACATACTGTTCTGTGAATTGACTTTTTCACTTCACGTTATTCTGATTTATATCTCGAGCTATCTAAAACTATTTCTCTTATTGTTTTTAATGGCTATATAGCATTCCATAATATAAATAATCATAATTATTTTAGCCTTTTCCTTGCTTTTTCTGTTGTTCCTAACTTGTTAGTTAGTTTAAATATATATACACACACACACACACGCACACACGCATATGATTCTATGGACATCTTTATTGTACCTTCATTTACATGTAAGTTTTTTTGCATTATAGATTCCAAGAAATGGAATTTCTGTTTCAAAGGTATGTGAATTTAAAATTTTAATAGATACTAAAAAATTGCCCTTCCAAAATCGCTATATCATTTTCTATTCTCACCTACAAAAAGTACAAGAGGGTCTATTTTTCCACAACTCATTGATGCTAAATATTTTTCATCATTTAAAATTTTACCAATCTAATGTATTAAAAGTGACATCTCATTTTGAATTTTCATTCTCAGCTTCATTTTATATGTTATTAGCCATTCTCATTTCTTCTATGACCCGCCTGTTCATATCCTATACCCATTTTTTTATTGTGTGATTTATCTTTTTCTTATGATTTCCAAAAAGCTCTCTACTTGACTTTTAACTTTGTATAATGTAAATTCAGAGACGTTTTGTCTGTTCCTTAGAATGGTCTCTTCCAACTGACAATTATAAAAAAATCATCTCTTGTGTTATATTTTTATGGTTTCTAAAGTTTAGATTTTGAATATCTCTGGAGTTTATTTTTACTTACAATATGAAAATATGTGTTTTTTTTTTTAAATTCCTCCAAAATAAGTGATTCTTATTACCATCCAAATACAGCAACCACCGCCATAGATTGCAGCGGAGCCCAAATGCCTGTGTTTGAATCCTGGCAATTCTTTTTACTGCATTGTTCATCTGTAAACTTGAAATAATATACCTATCTCATAGGATTATGGGAAGATTAAAAGAGATAAGAAATATAAAGAGCCTAGCATGGTGGGTCCCACAGAGAAAATGCTCAATAAACATTAGCTATTAGGGTCATTAGTATTATTATTTTAACATAGCTCAAACACCTTGTTTTTGTATTCAATTCAAAGGGTCTTTCTGTTTCCCAAACTTCTCCCAAAATTGAGGGCTATGTCTTGATGTAGATTTTCGTGGGACAATCCCCTTTATAGAGCCAATGTCTCCTTAATGAAATGCCACTTTTTATTTCCTTGGTCACCAGACTATTTCTAAAGTAGTTGAGCCCTGAGGGCCTTAAGAGTAAAGTGTTGGCTCAGGAGAGTTGATTACAGTACACCATTTTGAGTGTTGCTGGCAACACTTTCCTTAATCAAAGAACACGTTTGGTACTTAACTACACATTTTAAAAAGAGTTGTGGGTAACCTCTGTCTGGCAGACCAGTCTTGAATGCCTGGTGGACCCTAATGTGTCTGGGACTCCTAGACTCCAAGGCTGAGCCACTGTCTCCCGTGGACAAAGGAAGGGCCTGGTGGCCCATCACTCTGAGAGATCAGAGGCCACACACCCGGTCTGTGCCACGCACGCCGCACAGGCTCCGATTCTCCTGGGGAAAAAAAACGCCAGCTTCCTGAGGACCCTCAGGCTCTCAGAAGACCCAGCCCCTCTTTTCTACTGTCCCAACTCATTACTCTACATTTTGATGAAGGAGCTTTGGGTCTTTGGAGGACAGGAGGTGACATCAAAGCCTGCTTGTGCTTTATCCACACTTTGTGAGTCCAACTCTCTATCCAAGTCCACTTAAAAAATTTAAAAAAGAACCTGCTCCTAGCTCCACCTCTAAAAGCAGGAAATAAGTCTGTAATCTGAGAAAATTCTGAAAGGGTATGACATTTTGTACAGCACCAGGGCAAATGTCGCATTCTATAAGTATCTGTGGTTATTATGATTATTAGATAAATAACATTGGTTGAGTACTGTCTTAGTCTGCCAGGGCTGCTATAACAAAATATCATAGACTGGGTGGCTTAATCAACAGAAATTTCTTTCTCACAGTTCTGGAGGCTGGGAAGTCCAAGAGCAAGGTGCAGGCAGATTCAGTGTCTGGTGAGAGGCTACTTCTTGGCTTGTGGACAACCACCTTCTAGCTGTGTCCTCACATGGCCTTTCCTCAGTGGTGCCCCTAGAGAGAGAATCTCTCTCTCTTCCTCCTCTTCTAAGGGCACTAATGCTATCATGAGGGTCCCACTCTCATGATCTAATCTAAACTTAATTGCCTCTCAAAGGCCCCACCCTCTAATACTATCACACTGGAGGTTAGGACTCCAACTTACCAATTTGGGGAGCTCACAAACATTCAGCCCACAACAAGCACTTACTGTGAGTCAGGCACCATGCTGAGGACTTTACATGTATTATCTCAATTAATCCTCCCAGCAACCCTTTGAAGCACTTGTATGCATTAACCGCAACACGCACAGGAAGAATCAATTGGAGGCGCAGTGTAGCTGAGTAACTTGCTCACGGTCAGTGTTAGCGTGTGGTGGGGCTGACTTGAAAACCTGCTCTCTTAACCCCCATGATGAAACTTTCTGCCTGCTGCCATGCTGTTACAGCAGGAAAAAGAGATGACTTCCTTTTTCAAAAAATTCAAACAAGATTAATTTGTTTTCTTAAATAAGCTTTTCTCTCTCCCTAACCCTCACTTCTTAAAACAATAAAACACAACCACCTACATTAATTGTAATAAATTACTTTCAATCAGTTATAATAAAAATGCAGAAGAGAATGAAGGTTGGAGGAATAAATCTCAAGTAAGCTAGTAGAAATGAATGAAAATGTTATCATTCTACCAAGTATTTTGGAAATCCAGTTGTTATGGGCTGAATTGTGTGCTCCCAAATTTATATATCGAAGTCCTAACCTTCTCAGAATATGATCACATTTGGAGATAAGGTCTTTAAAGAAGTGATTAAGTTAAAATCAAGACTTTAGGATGGGCCCTAATCCAATATGACAGGTGCCTTTATAAGAAGGGGAAATTTCCACACAAAGAGACACCAGACACATGTGCATGCAGAGGGACAACCATGTGAAGGCACAGGGAGAAGACGGCCACCTGCAAGCCGAGGTGAGAGGCCTCAGCAGAAACCAACCCTGCCAGCACCTTGATCTCAGACTTCCAGCCTCAGGAACTGTGAGAAAATAAATCTCTGTTGTTTAAGTCAGCCAGTCTATGTTATTTGTCATGGCCGCCCTAGCAAATTAATACACCAGTATTTTTGTCAAAGAAACAGAGGGAGCCAGAATGTGGGATTCACTGGGAATTTCACTCTAACTCACAACTTCTATACAGGCTACTAGTAATTTGCAAGAATTTTTTTAAGTGAGGGATTAAAGTGGGAGTCTAAAGGGTACAAAGATAATCTTAGGCCTGGGGAAAATAATTATTTTCACTTGAAAAAACTCAATTTTCATAATCAGGACTTTATAAATACCCTGTACATAGATTGGTAGATATTCTCTTCCTCTCTGTCTCTCCTCCTGTTAACATTTCATTCACCATCCTTACTGTGCTCAGCCTCATCTTCTCCACAGGTGGATAGGTGTGCTGATTAGACTAAGAATACATCCGACTATAGAGAAATGAGTTAGCTAGAGACATAGCATGAGGTTCTGATCGGAAAACTTCTCCTTAACATCTAGTTCAGATTATATATTGGTTGAGCAGGACAAATAGCAAGAAATCAACTAATATCAGCTACTTGTGGTTTACTCACTCACATTACCTCATCACAGCCACGTCTCCTCTTTTGCCATCAGTCAATGGGCCAGGAGCAAAATCAAACACTGACCTGAGCTGGAACGTTCTCCGGATCACAGCCATGCTCCCCCAGGAGCTGTGGGATAGCTGGATTTGTGCCAGAAGTCAGCCTTCTCTCATCCCTGTTCACTAATAACCTTTCCTTGCTTTTGTTTGGATCTTAACGACCTCAACCCTTCATAAGAGGTTTGCCTCTTTTTTTTTTCTCGACATGAACACAAAATGGCAGATAACCCAAAGAAGTAAATATAATTTAGATGTAAAATAAAATCTATCTACTAGTGTGTGTATGCATGCATGTGTGTCTCATTGGCATGCACCAGATTGAACTAAATGGCAGGAATTTCCCAAGGGAAAATAACCTCCAGATACTGCTGCAAAAGCTTTATTCCCCACACTCTGCAAATTATTTAATTTAAACACTGCTTGATATGACTCTCTGAGGAGAAGGGTGTTTCCCCAGATCCATTTTTAATTTGTTGGTGTGTATATGCATGTGTGCATATAGAACCAGCACCACAAAAGCTTTTGCTGCTACAGCGAGGCTAAGCACGAGCTTCTGATTGCAGAACCAGGAACTGTAAATTGCTGTTTAAAACCAGGAAAATGATGAAATGCACATGTAATTTCTTCTTCTTTTTTTGGTGACGAAAAATAGGTAGAGGTTCAGTTGTTCATCTCCTAAGGTCCCCACCCCCAGACACTTCCCATTTCCTTGGGAGATAAAACTAAATATTTTTTAAAATCTTGTGTGTGCGTGTGTGTGTATACACGTACCATGGCTAATTTCTCACAGTAGGAAATGGTCACTTTCATTGACGCATTTTACTAAAGCAGGAGAAGCAATGCAAAGATTAAAGAATCAGTTTTCATCAGGATCCGCAGCGTTGCCAAATTTCATCATGAAAAATCTTGCCTTTTTAAAGGGTTTATAGGTCCCATTAAAGGATTCAAATGAATTTCTCCCCTAGACAGAATTTCTTTACGTCAGATTCCACAGAAGGGCTAACCCCGCCACAAATGCAAACTTGCACACACAGGGCCCACACTGGAGATAGTCTTGTTATGTTGGCTAAATCAATTTAAAAGCAAATAAGCATTAGACAATAATTTCAATATTAACTTACTCTTCTCGCTTCTTCATCAGAGCAAGCTAAACGTAAGTGAACTCCTTTCACCCTTCACAGAGGCTGCCCACCCCCCCGTTCTCTCCCTATGTGGTGCCCTCCACACAGGTAAAGTGACCTCCTTCCCCTACCAGTCTAGTTATTTATTGACATAAGCTTGCATTCTGGGGCATTATCAGCTTAATGCATAATTCAGATTCCCTTGCATGTGGCCTGCACTTATGCCTTATCCCCTGCATTCTGAAGGAAAGATAAGAGGAAGTATCCCAAAGTGGGCACACGAAAGGATTCCTGAACATCACCATTGCTCCCCACGCCAGTGCTACCCACTCTCAGAAAACTGCACGCCTTGCAGCTCCCACACACCCCAGAAATGTGCCCTACAGAGAATAAAACAATCCCAGAGAAGGTCCAAGAGTTTACACCCAGCGGGGATCGAGAACTTTCAGGAAGAAGAGGTCTCTAAAAGTGGAAAAATCACAATTATTATTACCTTAAAAGTCACATTCCAGACCAGCAGCCAGATGTTTTCAGCAAAGCAATAGTTTCAAATCTCTGTAATTCAAAAAAAAAAGAAAAACCAGGTTTAGAATTTTTTTCCGGTGGGGCAGGGAAAGCTGTGTTTGCGGTGGAAAGGGAGAGAGGAGGGTGACTGGGATGAGAGGGGCAGATGAAAAGACTTCTTAACATGTTGGAGGGAAGAAGAAAAGAAAACGCCAAAAAGGAAGGGGGCAGGGATGAAGGGTTAGGGGGCAAACTGACTGGGGACAGGAGAGGAGAGAAAGATAGGAGTTGGAGAAGAGAGGGCTTCAAGATCAACTGTATTAGAAGGTTAATTCAGTCGAAATCAATTCAGTACAAGTGGCTCCAGTGATTTTTTTTCCTATACTGAATTGACCGCCTTCTGATTGAATTGATTAACTCAACTAGTTATTTTTAATGATGTGTGAAAAGAGAGAAAATGAGTAGATAAGCCCACCTGCAAATGCATAGATCCAGGTAACCTGTATGCTCTGATTTGAACACATTAACAACTACACCAGCATGAAAAAAAATACATGCACACATGCATGTATGCATATGCATGTGTGCACGGCAATGCAATATTTTATAGAAAAGTGCCATTGCTGTCCCCAGAATATTCACAAGCATGCTATATATACACACACACATATATTCTGAGTTTTGTTCTTTCTATGGTCCAAAAATTAATTGTCTTTTTGGAAAGCAGTTTATCTTTGATAGAGTAAGTATGCTGCATAAATGCACCAGTATCAGTTGTCGGCACCATTTTAAAAGTAAAGTTCACCTCCCCCTAATGCTCTTCTGTCAAAGTCAGGACATAACACTAAAAATCATAAGGTCATCAATATCATTTGGACATATTACTAAATATAGGATTCTAGTAGATGCTTTTTACATGCATTTTGAGTCCACCAAGCAATAATTCCTCCTTTTTTATAAACACAAAGACATGAATTATTAAAAAATTAAAGACATTTAGAATAATGGTCCTCCATACGCAAAGTATTTATTTCAACTTTCATCATTCATAGTTTATTGTATTGATTTTTTTTTTTCATCAGTTTACTTAGCATTAGGCTTCCACTGAACTCATCAATAAGAAATGAATTTTGGTAACTTTCAAATCCACTATATTATTTTTCCTTTTATTTGTAGTGAATTTTTTTTCTCTCAATGGTATTACTACAATAAGTCAGTCATTATTTCTTTATGTTTTCCCTTCTTTCTTCAGTATTTCATTTCCCTTTCCAGCACATCTTGTGATCACAAAGAAAACAGAGACACTTATTTCTTTTAACAGTTGAAATTGCTGCAAGTGATTTAGCTGTCATTTAATTTGATTCCTCTCTTCTGTCTGTGGAGAAATATGTTTAATGTACTGGAAATTATGTTAATAAGAAAAAGCATTATCTCATTTAATGAAATAAATATACAAATATTTCAAAATAAAATAAAGAGGCAATCTTCACTGAGAAAAATGTCTCTTATGGTTTGCATAAAATAAACAAATGAGAAAAAAATCATGAATACATTGAAACACCGACAAAAATTATGCCCACATTCAAAAGGGGAAGGGAATCTTGGTAACTGAATTACCCAGAATTTAATCCAAAAAATTTTTTTAAATATGGGCACATATTAAGAATCAGATTATTAATTTTATATTTCTGATTACCTCAAGAAAGAACATGTTATTTTTCCAGAACGGACACTGAGTTTTTGAAAAGTTTTCTTTGTATTTTTTCTCTTCTATTTCAATTGGTCTTTCAATGATTGCTATTGCTTGAATTAATAATTATCAGCAATCTCATTGAAAATATGACCCAACCCATGTAACTATAAAAAAGGTTAGAATTCCTTTGATTTTGCTAATCAAAACAGAATCAATGAACTCGTTCCAAAGCCTTTATATATTAAAATTTATCTAATGCACAAAAAGGTTAAATAAATATTTTTAGTGATTTGAGCAAAACTTGAAGCAATTAGGTAATAAAAGCATGACCACAGTAACAGAAACACATAATTAGCAATTTAATTACTGGCATGAAGACAAGCTAAAGATGTCAATAAAAAAAAATCTTTAGTGACAAGCTGATTTTATTCTCTTTACTGCAATTTGTGAGAAACATTCACCACCTGATGAGCAAAACAATTTTAATACAAAATATCTACCCCTCTACAAACTGAAATACCCAATTTCAAATATTTCTGATTTCATATCATTGCATAGTGAATCATTACATTTTCTCCTATTTAGATCAGCACTTTCTCTTCTCTGAAAATCAGTATTTTCATTTAGCAAGTAAAGAACATTATATTTTCTAAAATGAGTTAAAGTTGCAGGTGTTCTTTGTTTCAATTTCATTTTTTTCCAGCTTTAAAAATGTGTTTGACAGAAATGCTTCCCTGTATCTGACATTCCAAATATCCTATCTTTTCTCATCTCCTAAGTTTCAACTGAGAAACACACATAAACCATGGATTATTTTAAAAGGAGATAAATGCCAACTATAGTAGAAATAGTTGGGCTAATTAGGCATTCCTCCAGGGCTGTCACAATTTCTTTTTCTCCCCCATCTCTGTATTTAGACTTATAGGTGGGAGGTAACGGAGAGAAATGAGTAAGTTCAGTATATTGTGATACAGTCCACTTGTATTTTTTCATCACAATCCCAAGTTTCAGATTTTTAACAGTCTGAACTACTTATCTTAAAGTGTTCAATGAATGCTTACTACCTTATATGTCACTGGTATTTTACCAGTAGCAGAAAACAGATATTTCAAGATAGAACCATATTGAAAGAAGTTTTCCATCTTGTGATAAAAAGTGAATCATCTTGGCTGGTGTTCAACAGCCACTTGTGCAAGCCCAGTGCATGGAGTGAAATCATGAAAGCCAGACTTGCTAAGAAGCTTGCTCTATAAATACTCCTGGGGCATGATGGAATACTCTAAAAAACAAACTCTAGCCACCAAGAACATAATAAAAAATATCTCCTAATAACATTGCCTTTTATAATTAACCTACTGATTCTAATCATTTTGACATGTAGTTCCAATCAGATATCCTAACTAAATATTCTGGTCTTGAGAGACGGGTATATAAAATACAAAATCAAAGTTTCTAAAGAAAGTGAAAATGTTTTAAAAAGCATCTTTTACTTAGCTATAACTTGATAAATGCGAAGAAAGCAAATAATTGGAAGATGACATTTTTGGGACCTCTTGGCTAACATATTGGTTACTAGAACCATTCATTTATTACATATATTTGGATTAGAGGTCCCGCACTTCCTTAAGAAGTTCTCTTTTCTAGTGAGCTTTTAATCACTGTTCATTATATATCACCATCGGCTTCTAAGTTTCTGTTTTACAATAAACCTAAACTTACTTGGATTTTTCAACTGTAATCATCTAGGCTTGAAACTCTATTTCCTCCTATACCTTTATAGTCCAGATACAAGTTGCCATTAACAAGCATGTTAATTTACAAACCTCCATGGAACAGCTACTATATTAGCCATTATGGAGAATAGTTAAGCAATGGTACCTGCCTTTGGGAAGCTTCCAGTCTAGTTAAGATGGTGTGCCCAAAGGTAACGTTGCCTCATAATGCAAGTGTAGTTAGGATAAATGCCAAACAGCTGACATAATAAATACAAGAATAAAAGGAGCACAGTGTCTTTGTGGGTAGACCCCTTTATAAGTGGGCACCATGGGAGAATTTTATAAAGCTTTAAAATACAACATCTCATTTGAACTCATTTGAACTTCACCTATAAACAGCCCCCGTATAGGTGAAGAAATCGAGATTCAAAGAGGTTAAATAATTTACCCAAACAAAAATGTATTAGAATGGGGACTCAATCATAGTTCTGTTGACTCTAAGTTCTAGGTATGAATAAAAAAGCATTTGAGATGAAGGAATGATCAAAGAAGTATGTCAGGTAGAGAGGAAAGGAAGGGATTCATGAAACACGTGCAGGACGAAGGTGGATTGTTTACCTAGGGAGTGCAGCAAGAGCAGTGAGAGAAAAATTGGAAATAAAAAAGATGGGAGCAATGGAAAATTGGGAATGTGTTCTCTAGGCAGTGAGGAGTCTTTTGATGGTTTCTGAACAGAATGATGAATGCAGAGTAAAGCATGAATTGAAAAGGCCGAGAGACAAAAGGCAAAAGGTAGATGCTGCTGGTGTTCCATCCAGACTGCTTGACCCAGGGGCAGCCATCTCCTAGCTGCTGGGAGCTTGGCTGCTAAAGGTCTCAGCTGCCCCCTTTTCTGAAGAACTGTCCTCAACCTACCAGGATCCACTTCACTAGAGAGGTTAAAACTTCTTCTAACAACCCATACAAGGACCGCCTGACATGAGGGGTACAAAAGCCATCTCCTTCGACTTGAGGGACATCAACTTGGTGGGGTAAGCTGAAGCTAGACTCTAGCTAAGGCCACATGCCCTGCCTTGCTTCCTCACTCCCTTCCTCCTCTTCAAAGCATCCTCTCTCAGGCTCTGCAGCTAGGGAACCCTACCAGAGAGGAGGCAGTTAGAGCCTGCAGTGTCTTCCCCTCCCTTGAAGGAAGAATGACTCATGATATTAACAGCTGAGCAACAGCAACTTGACCCTGGGACTCACCCAGAAAAGCATCAATGCACAGGAAAAGCAACCAGGGTATACATGCAGGCCACCTAAATGTGATTTTGCTTTTCTGGGCTTCTTGACTTTAATTGTCCAAAGAATGAAATTTGTATGGCATCTATGGGGGGAAGTTTATAATTCGACCACTGTAGTGTGCACAGGAGATATAAGGAAGCCTCCATTTCAGGTGGATGTAGGAAAAAAAGGAATGCTCTCTTGTGACGGTAACCTACCAGAAACTCTGACTCTCCTCATCCAAACCCCATCTGAGCTTCACAGCTTAGTAAATCATTAACTTCCATTTCTCATCCACTGGGAAACACCTGCACTGCCTGCAAAAAACAAACCCTAAATTTACATCTATGTAAACTGTGAAATGAAAAAGAAAAAATAATACAATACTAGAAAACCAAAAAGCTTTCTTTTCTTCTTTCAATATAATAATCAGATTTCTCTTGAACCCCAACATAAATACCATAGTACCTTGTATTCTTATACAACGCATTGATATTCTCCATTACACCATTTAGGGACATTAAATACTGTTTGTGTCTAGGTGATATTTCCTGATTCTTCTCTCAAAAAACCCCTAGTGCTACTTAAGATGATGGTTATTTGCCACAAAAAGAAATATTTTGTTCAATGAACTCTCAGAGCATAAATTCTAAGACAATTCACAACAGTTCTATAACGAGGGAGGGAAGCAGAGAGGGGATGGGAGGAGAAGAGAGAGGGAGGGGATGATCCACGGGAGAATATGAAGATGTCATGCCCAAACTGCAAACCTTCATGAGCTTATATGGCTTAAATTTTCTTCTTAATGAAAATCCTTTCGTTTTCAAGAGAAATTTCTTTGAAACAATTTGGATCTAATATTCAATCTTTCTTCCTCTTTTCCTATACTGATAACTACCTGATGGCCAATCTTCTCTTCCTACTGTGTAGTTGGGTAACAAATTTATGCTAAGCATGAATATCCTGCATATGCAATGGGATTGGATGATTATTCATAAAAATTAATAGAGATGTCAAAGAGAATGTTAAAACTTGACAGCAGAGTTCTCAAACTTGAGCAAGCTTAACCTGGGGAGCCTGGTGAACATACAGATTCCTGGGCCTCAACCCCAGAATCTTGGATTCAGCAGATTTGAGGACAGGCCTGGGGTCTCTCAGTTTAGCAAGTACTACGGGTGATGCTGGTGCAGGTATCTGCAGACCAGACCTTGAAAGCCACTCTCTAATGAACTCATAGCAGTCTTTGAACCATCTTTGTGTGTGGTTCATAATCTCCCTTCTACTAAAAACCTCTTTTCTAGCCCAGATGACTGGGTTGATAAATGGTAGGCTTGACTGTTCCTAAATTATACACAAGGAATCATCAAATTCCTTGCTCTAAAACAAGGATGTCTATCTTGAAATGCACTCTTGTATGGAGGGTGAACATCACCGGTCATCAGAAGAAAAGACAACCCCTGAGTGTTGATGTTACTGCCCATGAAATATAGCCACCAACTTCCCCTGTGTAGACACTGGTTCTTATGTTGGATCATACCATTTGGAAATTAGACTTGGGTCTCAGATCAGTTTGGAGAATAGACTGTCATCATTTACAGTGATTCTTTTAAAAATTGAGTAATTTTTGCCTAAAGGCAAAATTAGCTAAGTATAAACTACAAATTTGTTACTGACTTATTTTCCCTTGAAGTAATGAAGAAATACTCAGAAAAAGATATTTCACTCCCATTTGGGATAAGGTAATCCGTCTTCAGCATCATGTAGGATATGTAATTGTGCATCAACAGGGATGAGCCAAAACTCAGTTTCTCTTATTTCTGGCAGTTTCTTAAAATAAACATTTGAGGCCACTGAAATGAACCCCAATAGTAATGGCAATGATGAAAATGAAAGAGGCAGACCTTACACTTACATGTAAAGACAAATTAATATTAGATGCTTTCCCAAAATACTGTCCATCTCTGGGGAAAGTAAAATGAAGCCAAAATACAATGTGTGGAAAGAGGTGCCATGAAGAAAGGTGCTTTTTTTTTGTAAATTGAATGTAATCCAACAAAGATTTGGCAGACTACATATTTAAAAGGTTGAGAATGCTTGCATAAATTGATTCATTCACACTGTTGTGAATCATTTAGCACACACTTCAGAGAGAGTTTAGCATCTTAGTCTCTGCCTCCCACTTCCTAAGAAAGGCTGTTAATCAAAATGAAGACTCCTCGATGCAGCCTTGGGAATGGGACAAAGAGATGAGAAGGAAGGAACACTGCATGGAACAATGCTCCTCCTCTAAGGGCAGTTTGAGGTTTTTTTGTTTTTCTCTGAGGGCGGAAGGTTTAACGCACTAGCGTCACATAAATTAATACACAGATTCTCAGACTGGGGTCATTATTACAGTTGCATAAAAACAAAAGCAAGCCCTATACTTAAAAAACGCTTTTGAATGTGCCTGAGTCAAACATATACCACCCATTTCACTTAAATGCAGCTCCCCCCTCAATTGTAAGATTATAAAGGGGAGCATTACTATAAATTATCTAAATTAAATGATTAAAAGCATCTCTATTTGTAAAAATCTTGCTGTGATTATAAAAGAAAATTAATTGTCTTTCTTTAAAGAAAAAATTATATATGCCATTTTAATACAGTTTTTTAAAATTATAAATCTACCAATTCAGTAGTAGTCTTTGACCAGGACATTAGAAATAGACCACGTAAAAGCTGAAGTTCACACATACTCACACACATACACGAAACTAATAACTTAATAAGGTCAATAAAATTTGCTAGATTTCTTTTATTTTGAAAGTGCCAGTAAATTTACTAGTACTTTAAAAATAAAAGATGATAAATTGTCAGTTAAGTAAATATGCAAGAGAGAAATTGTTAATGGTTAAGATTTATAAATGATGTTTTCAAGTAATTAAAATAATTAAAAAATTATAGTCAAAGAAAAAATGCACAGAATAAATATTTTTTTACTTTCCAATAGATGGACAAAAACAATGTAGAGGTTTATAAAACCAAAGTAAGATGAGCCACAGCAGTGGATGGGATGGATGGAATTGCATTGGCCACACGTCCCATGGAATTCCTCATTCCCCTTGCCACGACCACTATTCACAAAGTTAAGCTCTTAGATATGTGCCCTATCCCCACAAAGGTCTTCTTCCACAACTATTGCAATATAATAATGAGCTGTATTAACATGTGATGGTGCTCAGGGCAAGCTACCCCAGGAGGCACCACTCTGGTATGTGGATTATTTCGAGCTGAAGACAATAAGGATTCAGAGAACTCAGGAAGAATATTTGAGCTTCCCCTCCCAAACTGCCTAAAGAATTTAAAACAAAAGATCTCTTTCAGGAAGCAGTTATTATCATGATGGCTGTAAAGATAATGTAGGATAGAGGTTACAATAGGAAAGGCACCAAGCCCCTTTTATCAAAAACTCTATCTCTCCCTGACCACATTGTCTATAGATGACCCTGAGAAGAGTTGTCAGGCAAACATTTGCATTTCTATCTCCATGTGAGTTGTCTTCTTGCCCTCTGAGGTCCCAGACCACTACCCACCCCCAACACCTTCCTCGCCTTTAGCTACAATACTTAAGCAGGCAGCTTAGACAGAGGGACGAGTTGCTCATTTCTGAGTTTCTCCCATGTAGACATGTTATTAAACTTGGTGTTATTTTCTCCTGCTAACCTGTCTTGCTAATTATTTGGCCAGCCATAAGAACCTTAAGGAAAAGGGCAGAGGGAGATTCTCCCTCTCTCCTGACACATGATATTCATCTAGGAAAAATAGTAATGGGAAGGGGAAAGTGACAAGGAGGAATTCATTTTCCAAGTATCTATGGTAAGAGAGAACTCACAAATAATCCAAATAACAGCTCATTTAAAGGTCACTTACATTTGGTTTAAGATGTATAATATACCCACTGAGATCCATTTTAATCTATCCCTTTGGTAGATACAAACAAAAGTAATGAGAGACAAATTTACTGCTTCGTCATTTGGCCTAAAGCAGAAACTGTGATCTTTAATTCTTTATCTTAAAACACTTACTTCACGCCTTCAATATGTCAATATGTTATATTTTTAATTTAACTCTCACAACCACTCTAGTACTATCACTATTTTACAGATGAGGATGAGAGAAGAGAGTGGGTGAGTAACTTGGCTGGCTTTGTGCATTACGCTCTGTCTCACCAGTTCTCCTTCTAAATCAAAGACAGGGGGAAGACATCCAGTGCAGCCATCGTTTTCATATTCATAACCCTTGGTCAGAGCTTCTGTTCTCAAGCCTCAGTCAAGTGCCTTATTTTCTGTGTAAGTAGGTTACAAAAAGAATTTCATAACATGGATTCTCTTTCTCCCCATGTACATAATTAATTTTCATTTGTATAAGATTAGTAATTTGTGACTAGAGATGTGAATGCTGAAAAAGTGATTCCTACAGACTGAGGATGAACTTGTATGTTGTTTAATTTTGAACAGTGCTTCTCAACTCTGGCTGCACAATTAGAATCACCTGGGGAGTTTTTAAAACAATCCTTGCCCAGGCCCCATCCCCAGAGATGCTGACTTAATGGGCTGGGGTGGGGCCCAGCCACTGATATTTTTTCAAAAGCTCCCCAGGTGACTCTAATGTGCAGCCAGGGTTGAGACCGACTGATTTTATAGCATGGGTACCACAGCCAGGGTGTAACTACACAACAAAGCAGGACAGCTGATTTCTAACCTATGGTATACGATGGATTTATGCTCATAGGCAAGTGGATCTTGGTTTGTAAGCAATAAAATGGGAATAATAGTGTATTACATACCAAAGCAAAAGAATTAGATTCGAAGGTTTTTTTCTTATCCCTTCCCAATATGGGTTGACCTGAAGCTCAAGGCACTTGTTTTGGTATCTTGGAAGAGAGCAAGTGGGACACAAGTACAAAAACAAAAGGAGAATATTATTAACACCAAATCTTTAAAAGAAAAAGTCAATGTTTTCCATTTAGACAGAGGGAAAAATGTATTTAATAAATACATGTTAAAAGCTATCTTAGAATAATTTTTGAATTGCATTTTCTCAACATCTCATTTTAAATTCACATTTACTTTTATACAATTTAAGATCCTTGGAGGCAATGAGGTATTGTTATAAGATGGATGGATTCATCTTCCAACATATTAGGATAATGACACTGCCCATATTCAGGCTTCAACCTTTACCTGAGAAATTTCTGTTAGGAAAAAATCCAACTCTGAGAGACAAGTGTCAAAACTTAATCATTCGACTTCTTGAGAAAAAGTTACAAAAAATGATAGCAGACCACCATTTTCTTTTAATTTTTAAAGAAAAGTATTCCAGATAGTTAACGACATTCAAGAGCATTTTAACTCCACTGATGCTTCTCAGGTTCCCAGGCATAGCACCGTGTTAACAGTAGCACTGTGAATGCCTTAAAGTAAAGCCAGTAGGGCAGATATTTCATTAAAATCCCAGATTCCTTTTTAACTCCGGTGGTAGGACTGGGTGACATGATAATTACGTTATATAGAGATTTATTACATTTTGATATCAGCCAACATCCCTTGGCCTATATTTGTATCTGTGATATACCTGAGGTTTTCAAGGAAAGCAAGACTAGTACAAGAGTGATGAGGAGCTCAAACACAATACTTGACCTAAATACATTATGTAGCAGTGAGTATCTATTAAATAGGTCAGCCTGGGCTCTTAAAAGTTATGCAAAACTTATTTCTGCCACACTACAGATATGTCACTAGTCAAGCTGTATAAAAATCAGCTTTCTAGGCAGCAAGAAAATGCTCTTCATCACTGGGGAGGAAAAACCACTTTTGCCATACATAAAATGTCTTAAATACTATACTATGCTTGTCTTATGTCTTTAGGTCACAGAAAGTAACAAAAGCAATGAGGCTGATGAAATGCCTAACAATTCCAGGATTCATTTAAGTGGATGGGAGTTCTTTGAACACTGCTATAGAAATTCTTATTCTTCTAGCAAAAGCAAATGGGATTTCGAAGGTGCACAGGTCTCAGCTCCCAAACGAAAGCAATGTATATTGTCACAGGATGCAGACCCGGCTGATTGCTTTAGCAGTGATGATACATGGAAAGATCTTTCTCATCAAGGCTAAGGTGGTTCCACCCGTACCTCCACTCCTACTTTGGACAAAGCTGTCTTGTTCTTGCTCACTGTAGCTTCTTTAACTGCCTCAGGTGTGCAAGTGGTTATTTTTTAAACATCAAATAAATTGAAAGCTCACAAAATTCTTTCCACGCTCAAATCAATAGTGTTTGATAGTGCTAAGGTTTCTACCTGAATACTAGGCACTAAAAACATAGCCAATGGTTCTCAAAGTGTGGTCCCAGGGATCAGCAGCATCAACATCAACTGGGAAATTGTTAGAAATGCAAATAATAACCCACCACTTGGGGATCCACTGAATCAGAAACTCTGGGGTCAGGGCACAGTGATTTATGCTGTAACTGGCCCTCCAGTTTGAGAATCTCTGAACTAAGCTATCAGTCACTTAGCTTGAGAGCAGACATAACAGTTCCAATTTAACAAAACAACTCTTATTATGCTTAACAATTAGGGACATGAATCAAGGCAAACTAAAGAACATCCTCAAACTTCATATTAGCCAACATCAACCTCTTCCTCCAAATAAACTTTTTATAAACAAGGGGCAAGTACAAGGTTTACAAGAGGTCCAAACTCCTTTCCAACCTAAACTTAAAAACTCTCATGGGGCTTCTCTGCTTCTGGAAATATGAATTAAAGCAGTGGACTTGTTCAGAAGAAATAAAATATGAAGAAAATAAAAGCAAATTGTTCAGACTACTGACTAACCATATACAGTCACGTGCCACATAATAACGTTTCAGTCAACAACAGACTGCATATACATCGGTGGTCCCATAAGATTAGTACCATATAACCTAGGTGTTTAGGGTACACCATCCAGGTTTAAGTACACTCAATGAAATCTCCTAATGACACATTTCTCAGAATGTATCCCCATCGTTAAGCGACACATGACTATAGTCTAATCTTAGGAATTGAAAAAAAATTATATAGAGTTTAATAAGGAAATTAATTCATAGCAAGGTGCCATTTGTAGGCTTTAAAAAAAAACAACCCAGATTTCCTTAAGCCAGACAGTGGAAGACAAACACCGTATGATTTCACTCACATGTAGAGGATAAACAAACACATGGATAAGGAGCACAGATTAGTGTTTACCAGAAGGGAAGGGGTTGGGGGGAGGGCAAAAGGGACAAAGGGGCACTTATGTATGGTGATGAGCATGATGGACTATTGATGGTGAGCACGATGCAGTCTATACAGAAACTGATATATAATAATGTACACCTGAAGTTACACAATGTTATAAGCCAATATGACCTCAATAAAATAATTAAATACAAATAATAATAAAGTGGAAAAAATGGGGGGGAAAAACTCACATTTCTTAAAGACTGAAGCTTCATGGGTAGGCACTGGGGAATATAAATTCCACAAATCCCCATGGATTTGTGAGCATAATAATATATTCCAAGTTTGGATGTTTGGTCCTGATCAGTAGCTCTTACATGCTAAACCAAAATTAGATGCTTCAGACTTCTCACTGAAGGACTGAGTTTTTACCTCTCACCTCATTACCCTCCACACACTCTTAGTAGGTTTAATTTAATGTATTTGAGTTCCATTTCCTAGAGCACAAACTCTTATGATTTTGCATGATTGAAAGACATTCATTAAAGAGACAGGAAATGAAGTGTATGCAAATTTGAAGCAAGCTAATAAAATAAATTTCTTTAAAGAAAAAAAACCTATCTGTTCCCAGGAACACACTAAAAATCAAAACTCAGAGCAAAACAGATCACAGCTGCTCAACTAAACTGTAATACGCTCAGGGAGACAGAATCTACCTCACCCCCTACACCTGTTTGCCAACAGTGAGGCGGCAGCAAAATCTGCATGTGGAAATTCAAAGGCAAAAAGTAAACAAGCTTCTTCATTTTGCATTATCACACTAGACTCTCAAATAGGTTTTTACTACTAGCTTCTTGCTGATATACTGAGCTTCATGGAGGTTAGTCATATACTGCAGGTAGCTTTGGAGTCAAATTCAGTTCCTCTGGGACAACTGATGATTTTCTTCTCTCTCTGACCTAGTGCATGCAGCAATGCTCCACACATACAGTATTTCTGCCCTACAGGCATTTGTGTCCCACCACCTTCCCCACTACTGCTCGTAATCATGCTAGGCAAAGTGACAAAAATAAGTCTGCCCTTAGTTTGCATATCGCAAACAAAATACATACAATGCTGCTGCTGCTTTTATTGCTTTGTTATTTCATCATTCACCACAGTTCTTGCCTTCATTTGCAGAGTTTGGGTTTTAATGTAATGGCCATTCAATAAAAATGTTGCTTTTAAGGGTTTGCATATCATCCCATTTTCTCTTCAACCCTTCAGCAACCATATGGCAAGCAATCAGGTCTGCAATCACTAGGTCCATATTATGTAGAGCATGATTTCGGCATTATGCTATTACCCATCTGTTTCTGTAGAAAAAGACATGAACCCTGTATAAGAGGTCAGTGATTTCATTGCACACCGTATTCCAGAAATCCATCTCTGTTCACTTGAGATCACTTTTGTGATTTACTCTAGTCTCCAGGCCAGACTTTCTTTCCCTCACTCCTTTTTTTTTTTTT
This sequence comes from Diceros bicornis minor, assembly GCF_020826845.1. Lineage (NCBI taxonomy): Eukaryota > Metazoa > Chordata > Mammalia > Perissodactyla > Rhinocerotidae > Diceros > Diceros bicornis. Next base: position 28,297,856 of record NC_080751.1, read on the forward strand.
TTAAAGAAATACAGACAATCAGCACAATTTGTCTGTCTGCCTATTATATAAAATTATTTGTAATTGTCAGAGTAGGCACTTAAACTTTCTTACTTAAGGATATTTATCCAGAGATTCTGCACTTAAAAAAAAAGGTGGGCGGTAGAGAGCAGGAGAAATCAATCTCACCTGATTTTACATTTTTAACTGTCTACACAATAAAGACGACAGAATTTTCAGGCAGAAGCAGACACAGAGGAAGAGAAAGTTCAGACTCCTGCCTCCAATTTGAGGACTGCTAGCACTAACCTAGACTAACCAATTTTTCTGAGCTCAAGGAAGATCACCATATCTATATCTATATCTACATCTCATTTCTGTATATATGTCTGCCCTGTGGGTTCACACACACGATTTTTGAATAGCAGACCCAATTTGAGTGTTGAATACTAATTCACTGGAATTACTTAGGTATTTCATAAACAGTGCTTATAATGAAGTTCAGATGCAATCAATTATGCTTATGAAATTCCACATATTGTAATAAGCCAATGACATTGTTAGGTAAAACTTGTTACAAAATACTTCCACTGTCTTCTGTACTGTATCAAGCAATTATTGGCTTGAAATTGATTTAGGAAGCAGGATAGGAACACACCAACTGGGTGTGAAGCCTGAGGCAGGGAATCTTTTGAGGCCATCAGGAGTGGCTCAGAGCAGATGTGTTTTCTTCCCTCTCCACTGGTTCTCAACCCGGCTGCATGTTGGAATCAGCTGGGGAGGTTTAAAAAATTCTGATACCTGGGTCCAACCACCAGAGATTCCGACTTAATTAATCTGGGGTGCAGCATGGACAATTGGAGTTTTAAAATCTCCCCAGGTGTTTCTATTGTGCAGCCCAAATTGAGAACCTCTGGTCCAATAAGACATAATTAAATAAAGATAATCTTATTTCATTTTACCATTAAAAATATGCAATGACAGAGTAGTATGTAAAGACTACAAAACTAAGGAAAATTGTAAACTGTTCAAGGTATTACAAGGCAAAAAAATTACAGGCTGACAATCAGCAATTACAAAATAAATGCTATTCAACAGTGAAATAATAATAGTGGCAAGACCTCTATATAGATTTGGCCTACAGTTTTATTTACAACTTTCAAGAAACCTGAATGTCATAGAACATGAACAAACAATGGTAATGCTGGAACTTTAGTAAAATACTGCCAAATTTAATTAAAATTCTACAATTAAGAAGGATCGTTACCATGTAAGAGTTGGATAAAATAAAGCCAAATTATTCAGTATTTATTATATACATACTAATAATTATTCATATAAAATTATACAAGAAAAGGCTAAATGTCCGTTTCACAGATCATTTATGTGACCATAAACTCTTAAAGTTTTGGTATGTGTTGTAATTTGAAATCAATATTCTTAAGGGCAAATACTTTGGAAACCAAAACTGAACTATTCACAGGTTTTAAAAAGATAAAGTTTCAATTACATTAATGTTGAACACAACTGATTACAAGCAAGAAAATCTAAAATTAAGGCTGACTCCCAGAACTTAACTCACAGAACTGAGGAGAAAACATACGGATATATGGCAAGTAGGTTTGTAGTGAGGCTGTTGGAATTCTTTTTGAAAAATACCCTGCCCATCTTGACAACCAGCTTACAAACAAATAAGAAACAGATAAATAAGAAAAGCCTACTAACCCTTCCTGATCCGGAAGGGCAGAAAGTACCCAATGAGAAAATTGTAGTTTCTCCTCCTCCTGTCTTCCAACACAACCTCCTTCGCCGCTCTCCTTCTTCCTCCAGAGCCTTCATGCTTTCTCACCCTTTATCTCCTCTCCACACATCAAAATACATTACAAACATTTTATCCACCCAAAGAGCAAATGCAGAAAAACAGTTAAAACATGATGTTGCTCAGACGATCTGTATTTAATCAGGATCCAAAGGTTTAAGTGGATGGCACTGTAACGGCAATGTGTAGGTATTAAAGTGGGTGGGACTGCATCTGGTCCCAGTGAATACACACCACCAGGTAGACTAACTCCATCTTCCCACAGCCATGGCCACAGCCACCCACAAGAACACATCTTTACGTAGGAGAAGAAACTGTTTGTAGGACTATAATCTTGCTGGTGGATGTGCCCTGATCTTCATTGAAAATGATAGACTCTGCTATCTCACCTCTGTGGGTTGGACATCAGCACATTATGGAAGTCGATCCATAGAGATTGAGTCTAGTGGGGCATTGTACACACTACAAAAGTCCCTCTAAATTTGTTCCACCTCATAGTCACTCCTGTCTTTCCTTTAGGTATAGCTTTCAATATTATTATTCCTTAATCATTTGCTCTCCATTAGAACTCACCCTCTGCTGCACATTCCCCAGTGCACAAACCAGCTGAATCAGAGTTTGGTTACCACGATGTGAGGAACCCATTTTTCTCAGTGGTGCAGAAAAGTCATTGTTCATCCTTTTCAACATCACTAAGAAAAGAAACAAAATGTGCTGATTGGTTATATGTTGATATCATAGTCATTATTCATTACAAAAAATCGTTTCCAAAAGTTATTTGAACTGGGTTACAATATAGAACATATATACAGTAAGATTAAATGGTTTTAAGTATTCAAAGAAAGAAAAGGGGAATATTCCAGCTGTGAAGGTTAAATAGTTCCCATGATTATCATAAAATTTGGCCCTGTGCTTCCTGGCAGTCATGGAAAGAGAGAAACATGATAATTTGTATTAGCTTTATTATCATAAAGAAGAGAGCACAACAGTTCTTCCAATTAGACAAAGATTTTCCTGGCACTAAACTTTGGAAGGCTGTCTCATGGGGATATTATACAGGTGGTATTGACTAGCATAATGCCCACTGTCTTCAATAATCTTTTTATTGCAAAAGAAGATACAGCCACTAGATCTCTGTGCATGGATTTTGTGTACCCTCTTCTCCCATGGCTTCTTTTTTAAATCTATATTTTCTGTTCACTTTTATTTCCAACAATATCATTATTATGTTTGTTATTATTAATCTCTTTAAAGTATTGTATTACATATATTTTATAAGCCACCTTAAATCTTTTTGGTAACAATGCAGGGTACAGAAAGTAAATAAATCATTTTTAAAGAGTTAATGAAGAAGTGTTGATCCATCAGGTTTGAAATGCTATACTTAGTCAAACTCTTGCAACTCAAGACAAGATTTCTGGTAATTTGTGGACTGCCATGATCTAAGTCTCATCCTAGCGACATAAGAGTCTAAGCATTAGATTCCAAGGCATTGCTTTTCAAACTAATATGCATGACTCACGTGTTAAAGATAAGTATTCTGATTGAGTAGTGCTGGAGTTAGGTCTGAGATTCTGCATTTGTAACAACCTCCGTGGTGATCCTAATGCTGCTAGTCTGCAGACGAAACTTTGAATAGCAAGGATGGACAGGCAATGACTGAGGTTGCACTCCCTAATCAGGGCACAAGTATTCTACATTGCCAACTAGAAGTCCACTAGCCTGGGAAACCAAGTGAGCAGGTAGTAGGGTTTCATTTTATTGAGAAACTCTGTATGCAAGTGACTACTTCTCTGTGAGTGCTCTTGGCTATATTTGAAAAAGGTTCTTTGTCTCAAATCTCACACATATTTAGTCTGCCTAATTGCTAATTGGTGTTAGTTGTTTGCAAATTTTGTCTCCCGGTCAACTGAGATAGTAAGCATCTTGAGGGCAAGCACTATGTTTATACATCTTTGTCATCCCCCACTTCTCCTAGCCAATAGTAGTTACAGGTGTTTCAGAAATATGTGTTGGTTGTAAATGAACAGTCAATCAACAACCAAAATGCAATGATATGGCCCTACCACTGGTGAGTCACAAGCAGTATTCAGCTTTGAAAATCATGAAACCTTTAGTGTCAAAACATTTTAAGGATAGAGATTGAGTAAAACTGGCAGCATATAGTTGACAAAAATCTGATCATATTTGAATTGCATTATCCACGAATCTCGCTCAAAAAGCGATCCATTCATTCATGAAACATTTATTGAGTACCTCATTACTTACAGTCTTTTAAAGTTGATAGAAATAACACTGACAAATAATTAAAGTCCAAAAATAATAAGAATAAACTAAAAGCACTGTGTTAGACTGGGTCCTCTGAGAAGCAGATGTCAAGATGGGATTATAGGAGAGACTGGGAGAGCCCTCAGATCACGATGCAGTCTGAACCTGAGGGAAGAATAGGTAGCTTCTACATTGGTAGAAGATTCCTAGGCCGCCCTGCTAGGAAGGTGCAGCAAGCCATAGGGGAGGCCTTGTGCCGAAGCTGGCTGTCAGAGGAGGTGCAAGTGCCCCAGGAACAGGTTTGACATAGCATATGCTGCCAAGCTCGGGGACTGGCTGAGCCATGTAGGAGGGCTTAGAGCAAATGTGGAAGTGGATTCAGAGCATGGCAGCTGGGGACCTTGGTCAGTTACATTCCCTGTAGCTGAAGGTGTGCAGGTACATCCTCACGGCTGCCACAGGCACTTTATAGATGTTGATACACATATGAGGCTATTAACAGACTCTTCACACATTCAGATGTGTGAGTAGATGTAAAGAAATTTCTAATTTGACACTCTCACACAAAACATAGTGAAAGTGTGGTCGTCATATCACCAAACATGACTGTAACAATAAATATATTCAATAAAACCATATGTACTTTAATGTAATTGGAAATATATTAACATACTATGTATTAACAGATTCCTCTGTTCAAATTATGTCATTTGAAATTCATGAGCCTGTTTTTAGATACTTTAGAGATCTAGCAAAATAAAACACACACACACACACACACACACACACACTTAAACCAAGTTAAATACTTAACTCCAAATCTTTGTTTTACTTAAGTTATTCTTTAAACTATAAAGTTAATTATAATCCTTGTGTTTATCTTACAGGAGTGGTATTTTACTTATATTTGCATATGTTTAAAATTGTCCAATATAATTTTTGTATAAATTTCAAATAGACTCAAAGCTGGAAGAATTTAAGATGCATCTTACTTTATTCATTTTTTTTGGAAAAAGTAACACAGTTGTTTATTATTTTCTTTATACGTATCTTCCAGTCTTACCAATTCAGTCGAGATCAATTTGAGAATATTATGTACTTAATATCTTTAAAATAAACTGTGCTGCATTGATTATCAAGTCTATTTGTTAGTTGATATCTGGTAAAAATTCATAGTTTTATTTTTCTATTTCTACTAAGTCTTTTGTATATGAGTCAATATTCTATTTTTTGGCAAAAATAACATATAATTCCACACTATCTGATCCCTATTTCCCAATTCAGTATTAAATGCACTAGGGGACATTTTGAGTTCGATTTGTTATACCAATCAAACTTTATAATCCAATTCATTTGGTTGCCTGCATTGCCATTCTGTGGCCAGCCATGAATCAGCTTCCCCTGAGTATAGATATGATGGCCCAGTTTGATGTTCAAAAGAGTCTAGATGAGCACATTTTCGGTCCCTTGGATTGTCCATTCTCATGCCCAAGGAGGTACACGGTAGGTTAGGAGGGCACTGTCGTAGCTAAACTGTTTGATCCCTGCTGCTGTTTCCCAAAGATAGAGAAATAAAAGATGCCTATGGCTCCTCTATTATTCCATTTTGTCTTGTTTTAAATGTGATGGCCTAACCTTTCACACAAGCAGCAGGGAACTTTGAACTTTTCAGAATTTATTTAAAAAATATTCAGCTCAGTATTTGTTAATGATATAAAATTACATCATCACAGAATTTACCATGGACCTGCGAAATATGAAATAATTTACAAGACTAAAAGAATCTTTTTCCTCCCAAACCTGAGAATAAAATTTCGAGAGAAAAGTCTCTCAAATAAGATCTCAAGATATTACAGTCAGAACTGGAGAAAGCTTATGTCAAAACCCAATTCTTATGGGAAGAGGTCAAACTCCAGAGCTAGGAGAAATCTGACAAGTTTTTCTGTGATTAGGTCATATGAGAATGCGTAAGGTAAGGAACAGAGGAAAGTTACATGGAGTGTTATCTCCTTGCTACTAATGAGTGTTTGCCACATCTACACATATGTACACACACACACATACACACATATACACATATATAATTACATGTATATTTCATAACAATCACATCAGAATGAGGTCTTTTCCAACATCCTGTGCTCATCATAATTAAACATTTCAAAAGAAGGACTCAGACGCCAAACAATCTTAGCAACAAGATTATAAAGCCTTCCTATTCCAATACACCAAGTGCAAATAGGGCTCCTGAAATAATGAGGGAAAGAGAAAAAGAAACAAAAGAAGGTAATACTTAGGGTAACAACCCCAAAATGGATTATTGTTTCCTGGAAGAGAAGTTCACATTTAATTAGCATTACTACATTATTATAACTCATATTAAAACAAAACAAAATGAAAAAACAACAACCAAGTTAAGCTAAAGAAATTCTCAACTACTAATCAACATGAATTCTGCACAAAAAAGTAAGATGTCATATTTATTTAAGGGGTTTTCAAACTATAACCATGTAATTCCATGAATATGCTCTTATAACTTTTGAAAATAACTCTCATGGGATTTTTAAAATTGACATGGAATGATGAAATGATAATAATAATAACAATAACCAAACAATGACAACAGCAACAAAACATCCCTCTTAAGAAAAATCCTTCCTTGACTTTGACTACCTAGCTATGGAAGGATGGCAAATACATGGCATGTCTCTTGTCATTCCAGTCTTCCTACCACCATGGCATACATTGATAATCAATAAGGAGACTCTTGCAGCTAATGTCAAACTTACCTCAGAAGCTTCAATATAGCACCAGCAGCAGCCACTGCCAATCAATAGGATTTGGCAGGTGATCTGAAATCTATTTGCCATTGCAGACTTAAAGCACGTATTCTTTCGAACATTCAATTTAGCACTTGTTTATCTCCCTCTTGATATTATTCTATGTGTGTGTGTGTGTGTGTGTGTGTGTGTAAGAGAGACAGAGAACATCTTATGTGCTGAAATTAGTTATAAATTCTACAAGGGCAGAGACCATGCTTCTACTCATCTAGCATACCTCTCCGCACCTAGCACAGTGCTTGGCTCATATTTGTTAACCCATAAATATTTGTTGACTTTTTATTCAAAACGAAACATTGTTCTCACCATATACGTCCCTATTTGCTTGTTTGATTACAGCAATATATTATGACTCAAATGAAATAAAAATTAAAACTATGACCCCCCAAAAGCAACTGGAATGTTCGAGTGAGTATAGAAATACTGGTCTGCGATCTCCCATCTGCAACTCTGAAAACAAAAAGCTCTGAAAGGTTTTTCATAACTCATATGGCAGCAAAACCAGACCTGAACTAATTTCAAGGAGATTATTTCCAGTCTTTATTTATCCCACTCAGTGTGAATATTCATACATTGCAATGCAGAAATATGAATGTGTTTGATTATAGGGTGCTGCCCCAGATCCAGCTGAAGGTATTGCATAATCTGCGGTATATGCACCATATTACGCTTCTAAAATAGAAAATTTCTGAATGCAGAAACACATCTGCCCCAGGGGCTTTGGGTAAGGGACTGTAGACCTGCATGTGTGGGCTTCCTGCAACTCAGTCTCTGACCTATTTCACAAATGAGCTATATCACTTAGTCTAATTAAATAATTTGTAAAGAAGAGACATTTGGAAGAGACAATGCTAAACAAATCAACTTTTATGCCATATCAGATCTTTTCATATTATGAAGTGTCGAGGAAATGATGAATCTGGGCTGCTGACTCCTTTACATTGGGAACATACTTCCCATCATTTATGCTTAAAGGCATCTTCAATCTATGTACAACCACTGGGAATTACACACTCCCTCTACTGGATTTTCAGAATAAATCCCATGTTAAAGGCTGCTTAAATAATATTAGAATTTCATTTGACCCATTGTATTTGTAAATATATATAATAGTGTTAATGTTCCCTGGTGACCTGGCTTCACCGTAAATACTAATATGTACATATGAAATAAATGCATTTTCATGAGTTATTTTTAATGTCATAAGTATTAAAGAAAACTTATTTGAGCCCTACAAAATGCAAAAGAAGAAAAAGAATCAAAAACGCGATTTTCAGTTTTTACGTACCAGAAGTTGTATAGGAATAACATACAAAGGCATTTCACACGGTCCCTTTAAGCTCGCAGCATTATTCACTCAGCCTTTGGCAAATGCTTTCCTTTTTGCGTGAGTTTGCCACCTCCCAGCAACGCAGTTTATTGTCGCGTGTGATGGGGAACAGACCTGTTTGTGCTGTCACAATGGCCAATAAAACTGAGCTGGAGACTCTTCATTTTAAACCTAAAATAAATAACTAGATTTCATTTAAATCTCCCTGTGTGAAGCACTGCAATCTTCCCATAGTCTTCACTTTAGCTGCTTTTAATGCCCAGCTACTTAGGAATCACAAGAGTGTTGGAGTGTTTAGTGACTCTGATCCTCCCATCAGTAAACTGATCTGGTGATAAAATGGAAAGAGCCTTGTACTATTTGCATTTTTACTCAGTTTAGTCACAGATCACAAAATAAATTAGTAAATTGAGCAACAAGCCTTCCCATTTGCAAAACCCCAACGTTCGAAGTAATCATCTATGCTTAAATTCACAAATCCCTAAAAATGTAATAATTTCTCTGTCAACTAATGAAAATAACAGCGCTACAGCATCCATTTAGAACCCCCTCCACGCCAAAGGCCCTGGGCTGTGTTTGAATTTGGAATTAAAAAAAAAACCAAGAAATGAATAGGTTGTGTAGGTGAATTTTTCTGACATCCTTCCCTCCTTTCAAATAGTTAGGACACATGATGAAGATGGGGGAGAAAATGAGGGAGGAATCTGATAACCCAGCAGATTTACTCATAGTCAAGTACACTCAAATTTAAACAGCCACTGAAATAATGTCATATGTAAGGTCTCTCAAGGGACGAAGAGAATCTGGCTTAGATCCTTTGGCCAATGTGACAGCTCAAACAGGTTTGCTCCCCATCACCCAAGACAAAAAAAACTCCATTGCTTGGAGATAGCAAGCTCATGCCAAAGGCTACAAAAATTTCAAACTCAAAATATTATCATTCTCCAATAGAGGCTAGAGTGACTCTCAAGGACACTAACACACATTCTCAGTTCCAAGTAGAAAACTTGGTCAAGGATTTTGGAGCAAAGACTATAACATGCAAGTTTTCTTACCTACACAGTGCTCCAGGCAAGGTCTCACACTGGCCTTCTCCCAGGAAATATTTAGCTTCCCGGTCTTAAGGGAAGTTTAGATTTACAAATTCTGAAACCAGAGCCCCAGAACTTTGGTTCTTTCTAAAAGAGAGGGCTCTTGAGTGGCATCAAATCCAGACATCTGTGGTAAGAAAGCCCATGCCAAGCCTTTGGACCACCTAAGCTGAGTTAATCAAAATATACGGTAGCAACAAGTACAAAAGCCCTGAGTTTGCCCCAGGCTATGCATATCCTTATCAACATCACTGCAGAATGAAATGCAGGACTTTGACTCTTTTTAATAGTGGTATCAGGTAACCAATTAAAGGTAATGGAAAAAGGGAGGGAAAAAGCCAAACTCAAACAATTTGATTTTGGAATGTCCAAGTTATTCTGTTTAAACCAAAATCACTGAACACTAGAAGCAAGTCAACAATGAACTTTGTCAACAAAAATCCAAATATCAGGCCAAACTATTTTGTTTTTATTGTGCTTAATTTCTACCAATGGTTGTGAATTATCAAACATGGCACGGAGAACAAGGTATGATCTAATAAACATAATACAAAGGCTGCCATAAGCACACAGGACTCTAAATAGCTCATGGTTTTATCGGCAACTACTTTGTTTTTAATTACCACAGGTTTAAAATATAATTTACTGTTGATTTTTTGAAAAAGAGCTCTCACAGTTAAAAATAAATAAGTAAATCATAGCAGTAATGTAACCCTAGGAATATATTCTTGTCTGGTGAGATATTTTCTTTACGTATCATAAAAATAAAGATGAAAAACTATCGTTCCTTGAGTTTGAAGCACATCGTTTCTGAAAATGTAATATGACTCCACATTACCTCTACCAAAGGGTGCAAGTAAAAAACAAAACACAACAAAAAAATCCCTATCTGATTCATCGTAACACATTCCTTCCTGATGCTAATCTCATTTCTTCACTCTGATACTCCTCAATAAGAGTGGTCATCTAAGTACTGTTAATCCTTTTAGCAAGCACTAATAATTATGCATTAGTACAAATAACATTAAAGCCTTTTTTCAAATAATTACATATATAATGGATGTGTCTTTTAAAAGTTGTTTACAGCTAATTAACCAATGAATAATTGTTTTCTCTTCCTGAAACAGAGAAAGCTTATCTTGGAGTCACAGTTAAAAATGCTTTTTTCCAGTTTTACAGATGTTGTTAGCAATTAAAACTGTTAAAACACTATTAAAAAGAAATTCTTGTATTAAAGGGCTTACTCATTCTAGTTGTTGTGGTTTCTCAGCTACTGCATCTTTTAAAAATCATTTCCAGTTTGCAAGGGCACTGGTGGCCTGAACACAGCAGACCCCTTTCTAAATAGTCCAGACCCTTTAATATCGCAACACCATGTGTTTGTTGCTATATGACTAGTTTAATTGTGGGCTGTAATAAAGGTCATAATTAATATCCCAACACAGACACTAACAAACAATTTTAAATTGCCAGCATAATCAAATGATGCAAACATCTATGAGCTACAAAAGTTCATTGCCGCAACTGACAATTTCTTAATTGTATTCAGTCATTCATGGAAATTTTATTAACATCGAACTGATGTATCCTGCCCTTACTCTGTCACAACACCAGGGATCTAATTTCATTATTTTCCACAAGATTTGCTTGACTACTGCCATGATTCTAATATTGCTTTAGTCCAGATGTTTATGCTATTTAAATTAGGAAGAAAAGGCTTTTGGGTAAACACAATTAAAGAAGTTTTTTTTCAAATTTAGTTTAACAAACTTCTTTTAATTAATGCATATAGCTGCAATGTTGAGGCTTTTTCACTGGTTTTATGTTCATTTCCTACTGTGTGCAACATACATTGAGTGTACAGCTATAGCTAAATATAACCACCTTCTAATTTTTCACTTACATCTGAGTGCTCATTAAAGTGAAAAATACAAGCCCACAACTGCACTTTTAACTTTAATCAATCTTGTGTGTGTGTATGTGTGTATGTACAACTTGCATGCATACACACATACACATCACAAATACACAGAAA